>NC_091434.1:2362164-2671238 GCF_964237555.1 Oryctolagus cuniculus
CGAGACCTGGCCGACAGTCAGGCTCCTGCAGGCCCTGGGGCAGAACGCAGCGCAGGCTGGAATTCGGTCCTGGGGACCCGGGACTTCCATGGAGATGCTTGGCACTGAACTGAGCGGGGCCAGGCATGCTCCCACAGTGCCACATACGACAAAGTCTTCCTGCCTTTCAAATAGCAGCAAATAACAAACCACTCATATCAACAGTGGTCACCTGGGGAGCACCGCTGTGGCGCCGCGGGTTGAGCCAACATTCCACGCGTCTGGGCCGGCTCCCTGCTGAGGCACCGGGAAAAGCAGTGCTTGACGGCTCAGGCAGACCCAGACGCAGTGTCTGGCTCCTGGCTCAGCCCTGGCTGTTGTGGCCGCTTGAGGAGTGAACCAGTGGATACATCAATCTCTCTGTCTCTCTCTGCCTCTCAAATAACTAAAATAAATCTTAAAAAACCAGCACCTTAAAGACAGCACACAAGAAGACTATGACCAAAGAAACCAGCTAATTACTTTTCCAAGCTTGGAGGCCTTATTGGCAAAACAGCTGCGCTTCCCTGCACAGCCTCACCACCCAAAAGGCACCAGCCCCTCCTATCAGGGAACAAGAAACCATATTTTTAAACCGCTAGGGTGTCACCTATTCCAAGGTACTAACACCTCTCCCACTCAGTGGCCCTGCTCTTCTGGGAGGTGCCTGGCATCTTGCACAATTCCACAGGTGCATAACTTCCTTCTGAGAAACGAGACTCTGCCTGCCTAACTAAAGATCAAACCACAGTGCCCACTGGAAACACGACTGCACTGAAACGTAAGGTTACAAAATTCGCCCCGTTACCACAACGGCCCCACTCAGCACAGACTCATCTCCTTCACCTGGGCTGCTCACGGCACAGGACTCCAAGCTGCTTTCCTCACCGCTGTGCCACTCAAACCCGCACTCCACATGGGTGTGGGCTGTACAGCCTGCCCCCACCCTGCAAGTCAGAACCTGGCACTGTGTGGGGCACACACTGGTGCCTGGGCAACAGGGTGGCAGGGCTCCTGTTGCGAGTGCCTGAGAAGCCGGGCACTTTTCCGCTAGCATGGCTGGGACTGAAAAGGCATCCGAAAGGTACTGTGCACTGAATCTGTGAGCACACCCCCCACACCTCCCACCCCATTCAGGCGTGAAGGCCCTGACCTCCCTCGTGAGATGGCACTCTGAGGTGGGGCTTTTGGGAGATAATAAGATTAGATGGGGGGCCGGCACTGTGGCGTAGTGGGTAAAGCCGCCGCCTGCATCCCATGTAGGCACCGGTTCAAGTCCTGGCTGCTCCTCTTCCAATCCAGCTCTCTGCTATGGGAAAATGCGCCTGGAAAGCAGTAGAAGATGGCCCAACTCCTTGGGCCCCTGCACCCTCGTGGGAGACCTGGAAGAAGCTCCTGGCTCCTGGCTTCAGATCAGCGCAGCTCTGGCTGTAGCAGCCAACTGGGGAGTGAACCAGCGGATGGAAGGCCTCTCTCTCTCTCTTTCTGCCTCTCCTCCTCTCTCTAACTCTTTCTAATAAATAAATAAAATATTTTTAAAAAAAAAGATTAGATGAGGTCATGCGGGTGGGACCCCCATGGTGGGATCAGTGGCCTTAGGAGAGGAAGAAAGACCAGAGCTCCCTCTCTCCACCGTGGGAGGGCACAGCGAGAGGCAGCCCTCACCAGGAATGGAATCTGCCAGCCCCTCTAGGAACTTGATCTTGGGGTTCCAGCCTGTAGAACTGTGAGAAATAAATGCCCGAGATGCCCCAGACCATAGCCAGTCATGGATGCAGATGTCTCCGGCAAGACCCCGCTCCAAGCCCCATCCGACAGCTCCAGGTGGAGCAGCGACTTCCCGAAGACCTGGGACCACGGCCTCCGTGGAGCTCTTGAAAGAAAACTCTCTCGGCTTCTCACCTGTCTTTTGCACTCCCAAGATCCACTCCCAGTGCCCTATCTGGGATGTATCAGCCCCTCCAGAGAGCACTGCTACCGTCAAGCCCTGCTTCCCACACCTCCCCGCGGCTCTCAAGGGGCTCTGGGGCAACAAGGCTATCACCTGGAGCAGAGCCTGGCACCACGGAAATGGAGCTCCAAGGCTCATGGCATCCACTTTCACCATGAGCACAGCTGCCATCACCTGAATCCCACAGGTCCCCCCCGCCCTACTGGGCTCCTCCCTCCCACAGGTTCCCCCCCCCACCCTACTGGGCTCCTCTCACAGGCCCCCCCCGCCTACTGGGCTCCTCCCACAGGTCCCCCCCGCCCTACTGGGCTCCTCCCACAGGTCCCCCCCCGCCCTACTGGGCTCCTCCCACAGGTCCCCCCCCCGCCCTACTGGGCTCCTCCCACAGGTCCCCCCCCGCCCTACTGGGCTCCTCCCACAGGTCTCCCCCCCCAGCCCTACTGGGCTCCTCTCATAGGTCCCCCCCCCGCCCTACTGGGCTCCTCTCACAGGTCCCCCCCCCGCCCTACTGGGCTCCTCCCACAGGTCCCCCCCGCCCTACTGGGCTCCTCCCACAGGTCCCCCCCCGCCCTACTGGGCTCCTCCCACAGGTCCCCCCCCACCCTACTGGGCTCCTCCCACAGGTCCCCCCCCGCCCTACTGGGCTCCTCCCACAGGTCTCCCCCCCAGCCCTACTGGGCTCCTCTCATAGGTCCCCCCCGCCCTACTGGGCTCCTCTCACAGGTCCCCCCCCGCCCTACTGGGCTCCTCCCACAGGTCTCCCCCCCCAGCCCTACTGGGCTCCTCTCATAGGTCCCCCCCCGCCCTACTGGGCTCCTCTCACAGGTCCCCCCCCGCCCTACTGGGCTCCTCCCACAGGTCTCCCCCCCCAGCCCTACTGGGCTCCTCTCATAGGTCCCCCCCCGCCCTACTGGGCTCCTCCCACAGGTCCCCCCCCAGCCCTACTGGGCTCCTCCCACAGGTCCCCCTGCCCTACTGGGCTCTCCACCGGCATGGAGTCCCCCCCCCACTGGGCTCCTCCCACAGGTCCCCCCCTCCCCCGCTCTGCTGGGCTCTTCAGTGCACGGGGACTGATGAGCTCCACCGGCATGGAGTCCCCCGGCCTCTGGCCAGCTGCCTCACCTCCTTATCAGCCTCTGCTGTGGCTCTTAAAACATGCATTACAGCATATAGCCCCAGCTCCACACACGGCCACAGCTGTGACGGCCAAACCCTGAGCCCACGCACCAGCGTTCTGGGTCTAGGAGGCAGGAGAGAGCAGTTCTGGGGAACAAATGGCTTCCCCACTTCTGCCAGGGATGGCACTGGGATGGGGGTACGCAGCAGGCCTGTTATAAAAAGGTAAAGGGCCCACAGACAACCAGGGATGGCACTGGGATGGGGGTACGCAGCAGGCCTGCTATAAAAAGGTAAAGGGCCCCACAGACAACCAGAGATGGCACTGGGGTGGGGGTACGCAGCAGGCCTGTTATAAAAAGGTAAAGGGCCCCACAGACAACCAGGGATGGCACTGGGATGGGGGCACGCAGCAGGCCTGTTATAAAAAGGTAAAGGGCCCCACAGACAACCAGACTGTTCCCTTGGACAGAAGCCCCCACTGAGGGAGGCACTTCACCCAGACACTGAAGTGCAGATGGGTGGGCAGCCAGGCCCCTCCCTCTGAGGAGCAGACACACAGCACCCACCAGGGACTGCCGGGGACAAAGGCTACTTCCCTAACTCCAGACCTGACCCTGAACAAGCTCCGTTCCAAATCTGCACCCTGAACAAAGACCAAGAGAGGCAAAGGTTCCTGCCAGCCCACCAGGAGCCCCATGAGGTCTCCTGGGGCCACTGACAATACCCTGGCACTAACGACAGTGTTTGCTGGTGAACACGGGAAAAAACAGAGAATCAAACAAGCATTCAGCTGTCACGGGAAAAAAGTGCCACCCTTCAGATGGACAAGGGAGCGATTAATTCTGTCCTGTAGGGTGCCCCTGGGGTGGGGAGCACCATTAGACTCAGCTTGGTGGACTCAGGCCTGACTCACTCCCACCAGCAGCACGGACAGCCCTGGTAAGGACTGCCCTGCCAGGCCCGGCCAGAGTCCGGGCCAACAGGAAACGCACAGACCCGACAGTCTGCTTAGGGCTCTGGCTGCCAGGAGTCAGGGCAGACGGCAGCCAGTAACACACGACTGGTCTACACGCTCCGAGAACTGCTGCTCCAAGCATCTCCCCAGTTCCAGGCCGGAAGGCACCCTTGGAGCCAGCCCAGGGGCCCCAAGGAAAGGCCAGCATGCCCGGGGAAGAACCTCTGCCAGTGTGCGGGCCTTGCCCGGCCGGCTGGCCACTCAGACAGCCCGAGAGCCTCTGGGAGGCCAGAGCCAGGGAGGGAGAGCTGACTCGTCTCCTGCCGCCCTTCAGAGCTGGGCACACCTTCTCAGAAGTATCTGCGGAGGCAGCACTTCAGCCGTGCAGGGTCCATCACGGGTCAGCAAGGCAATGCGCCAGTTAAGACCCCTGTGTGGGCCTGTTAGTGTCTGTGCCCTTCTCTGTGGGCATCACCCACGAAGGTGCAACACAGGACCCCTCTCAGCAAGGGCTATGGACAGATGGCCTTCAGCAACCAGCCCTTCAGAGCCCACCCCAGACCCCCCACACCTGAGGGCTGATGGATGCAAGCAGGAAAGCCGCTTGCTCCAGGGCAGAGGCCGAGTGGGGCTCCTCATAGCTCCAGCCTCCCGCTGCCCAGCCTGCCCCCCCCCCCCAGGTATCCCGCTGAGTGCGTCCTTAAACACCTGCCCCTCCAGGAACCAGCCTGCGGCATTAAGCCCCAGGCATGCACACTCACGCACACACAGACTTTAGGACCCCTCTTGATCCCTGTAAGTAAGTAGGATGACAACCCCCACCGTGCCAGTCCTGTTGACCTCCAACACACTACTTTTCTCAGGGTTCCAAAAGGAGTTTCATTGGGAGAGGATTCTCCCCATCATCACCCCTCCTGCTGCGCAGCCAGCCCTGCGACGGCTGTGGACTCTGCCACCCTCCACAGCACCGATTCCACCGCACAAATCCCCAGGGCACTGCGGGCCACCGCCGCAGACGCGGGCAACAAGCCTGCAAAGGGCAGGCCGAACAAACAGCAGCGCAGGCGGCCACCAGCCACCACAGCACACCTCCTCCTCTTCCACCAGGTCAGGCCCACCCTCTTCCTCACCCTACCTCCATCCAGGCCCAAACTACTCACCACCCGGCCAGCCCAGCCTGGCCCAGGTTGCAAGAGTGGGGGACACTGTGTCTACTGCTGTTAACTGCAAATGCTTTGGGCTCTCGGAACTTAATAACCACCAGAGTCCAGGGAGGAGGGGAACAGGGGCCAGGGGTTGGTTCTGCATCACTCCTCGATGGGTCTCACAAGGCCAAGGAACCTCAGCTGGGCCCTGTCAACCCAGCCGAAGACCTCTGCCTCGGAGCTGGTACGGAGTCCAGCCTCGAGAGCCCCAGTGAGTCCCCGAGCCTGTCAGGTCCTGGAGCCACCTGAGGGCTCCCAGGTGAGCCCCTGAGCAGGACCCTGGAGATGAGCTTCTGGGGACTTGCGATTCCATCTGCTGGAGAGCCCAGCCCACCTGCTGCATGGGTCTGGCTACCCTGCTGCGCTAAAGCTGCAACCTGGGCACATCCCTAACCGCTCCAGGTCTCCGCTCTGCAGCTGCAGAGTGAAGCACCCACTCGGCATGGCTCTGCAAGGCAAACGGGGATGACCCGGTAAAGGGCCTGCTATGGTTTCAATTTGTCCAAATCCACTGAAAGCGTAACCCTCACTGGTGGTACTGGGAGGCAGGCCTTTGGGAAGTGATGAGGCCGTGAGGGCTCCGCCCTCGCGAATGCATTAGTGCCTCCCACAAAGGCTGGAGAGAACTGGCTGAGGGCTTTCGGCCCCGCGGTCTCGGCGCTCTCCCCCCTGGAGGATGCAAGAACAAAGCACCACCTTGAAGGAGAGCGGCCCTCACTCACACCAACCCCACTGGAGCCCAGACGCGGCTTCACAGCCTCCAGACCCGTGAGAAATACGTCTCCGTTACCTGCAAACTCCTCAGGCTGCAGTGTGTCACACGGCAGCACACACGGAATACGGTGCCCAGCGAAGGGCCTGGCCCTAGGTGGCCAGTGCTCAGAAGCTGCACGACCGCGTACATGACAGGCTGAGGAAGATGGGCCCGGTCACCCCGGTCACCTGTCAGCTTCTACCTGCTCCTCCTCGGGGGCCCAGCTCTCACTGCAACCCCTGGCGTAAAACCTGCCCCACAAAGGCACCGCAGAAGCACGCCCAAGCCTGCACTTGGCTCACTGGATGCCCGGATCGGAAAAGGAGGCTCCAGTCCTTCCTAACACGCACGGGCATTTCTGGCCCACGTGTCACCCCTGATCCCAGCAGGGTAAACCTTCCAGTGCTGTGACAAACTGAGTATGATCTAGTGTTCCCTGGACTCAGTGGGTAAGGCCAAGAGGATAAAAAGGATAACCCAGGGGCCGATGCTGTGGCAGAGCAGTTAAAGCCACTGCCTGCAATGCCGGCATCCCACACGGGCGCTGGTTTGTGTCCCGGCCGCTCCAGCTCTCTGCTATCACCTGGGAAAGCAGTGGAGGATGGCCCAAGTCCTTGGGCCCCTGCACCCACATGGGAGACCCAGAGGAAGCTCCTGGCTTTGGATCGGCGTAGCTCCGGCCATTGTGGCCATCTGGGGAGTGAACCTGTGGATAGAAGACCTCTCTCTCTCTGCCTCTCAAATAAATAAGTAAATCTATTTTTTTTTTTTCAAAGGATAAGCCAAAGCTAAGATTCGGAGCAGGGGAAGAACAAGGAAGGGAAAGAACAAGGAAGAACACGCTCTTGTCTCTATAAACCAGTGCTTTCCTGTCCCCGTTCCGTCCCCGCTTGGTGGTGATGTGTGTCTGGGAAGGCCAAACCCTGTGCACTTTCCACACACCAGCCTCCTGCCGTCAGAGCCCTTCAGTCACACGAATGCCAGAATCCCATGCTGCCTCTGACCCCACGTGAAAACGGGCAGTTGGAACACACTACTCAACTCAGTGCTTTCCAGCTTCAAGAAGTGTAAACATCTGTCATAAAATACAAGTGCTGCAAAGCACAACCCCTTCAAGGCAGCAACTGTTCGTTACAGTTTGTAGGCTTCATGAGCCCAAAGTGCCCCCCTGCACCTGCACGCAGTAAACCCAGTGAATGAAGGGGAAAGTCACACACACACAGGCAAACCCACGTCACACCCCCACGCATCCCCACGCACTGCAAGTCTGCAAAGCTTCTCAAAGTCGGCTTCCTTTCCAGCAGGGACAGTGCAAACGGATGCAGCGCCAAGACACTGCTGTGCCCGTGACGGGAGCTCATTTGCCAAGGGCGTGCCTCACACTTCGACAGAGTAAACAGGAAAGGATCCCAAGAGACCACCCAGTTCAGCTCCCTCCATCTTACAGACTGGGAGCCACGGTGCTGAGTGGCAGGAGGAGAGGACGATGACAGCACTGAGACGGGCCACGCCTGGGCCTGCCTTCACCTGCACGCTGGAAGGCCCAACAAAGGACATCGCGAAGGTGAGACTCCTGCAGTTCCTAACGCCAGTCCCCGCCATCAGCGTCCCACAAAGCCCTGCTGTAAGCGGTAAGCACGTCGCATTTGAAAACCCGTTTAAACAGGAAGTTCTGCTCAGCAACAGCCTGCTTCGTGTCCCAGAGAGCTTCCAGCACACACAGCTCAGAGACAGGGATTACCTTTCACGAGCAGCTTGTCTCTCACGGAGACCCTCCGCGTGGAGTCCGCCGCCGAGGCTGCCGTCCGGGACCCTCTGAGCCCGTCGTCCCGCTTCAGCTTGCTGGCCAGTGTCAGCATCGCTGCCACCTTTCCCCTGGGAGCAGAGCACAGCAGGGCAGGGGGAGTCAGAGGCCAGGCGCGAAGACACGCCCGCGCTGCATTCTCACTCCCTTCTCTAACGCGCCGAGGGATTTTGCGTTGGTTAGTAAGAACGGGTTCCTCCACGAAGATCTGAGTACTCTACGCCGTGGGCCATCGCTTTCTAGAGCCGGAATGAAAAGTTTACGAAGGCAGAGCTGTGAGCTGCACATTCACCGCGCACCGCCTGTGCCAGGCCCCAGCCTGCACCCTGGTGGAGAGCGTGGTCGGGGGAGCCCCAGTGGTGCTGCACACGCCTCCCGCTGTCCCCTGCAGCCTGTCCCTCCCAGCCTGGGGGTCTGTGCCCCCGGCGTGTGGCCCAGAGCCCAGCCTGCTGGGGATGAGCGAGCCACGGCCTCTGGAGAAGCCGCACCACAGGCCTCGTAGACAGCCCATCCGCACCTCCGCGTCTGCTCATGGTGTGGGCGACTAACATGGCCGGCGACGTCAACATCAAGACTGAGTTACAGTGAACGCCCCACACCACTGTGTGTTCAAGGGCCCCCAGACTGCTCAGGGCAAGGGAAAGAAACACCACCGATTTTTAGGCTTTTTTTTTTTTTAAGTTTTAAGTTCACAATAAAGCTGAGAAGGTTCGGAGATCTCCCATCTCCCACATATCGCCAGTCCCCATGCACACGCCACACCGTCCCCACTACCGATATCCCCCAGCAGAGGGCACATCGGAGTCTACCAATACCTGGACTAGGGCCTGCCCCTGTTCCCAACGAACTGCCGTGAACCCGAGATTCCTGCTGCTCTCACCCCTCTACAACAGAGAGGGACCCTACAACCCTGTTTTAAAGACAAAATCTGGTTACCAGCTCAACATTTCTGCACAATTGTGTTCGCATCATTTCCTTCCTACACCACTCTCCCAGAGAACACCCTGACGGAAGCACGGAGCTGCTCGGAGGCCAAGGTCCTAGAAGCCCGACAGAAGAAATCAGCCCTCTCCTCTCTGGTATTTTAGATTCATTTATTTATTTGAAAGACAGTTACAGAGAGAGGGAGAGAGAGAGGTAAAGAGGTAGAGAGAGAATCTTCCATCTGCTGGTTCACTCCCCAGATAGCCGCAACAGCCAGAGCTGCGTCGATCCGAAGCCAGGAGCT
Source organism: Oryctolagus cuniculus (assembly GCF_964237555.1). Classification (NCBI taxonomy): domain Eukaryota; kingdom Metazoa; phylum Chordata; class Mammalia; order Lagomorpha; family Leporidae; genus Oryctolagus; species Oryctolagus cuniculus. Next base: position 2,371,199 of record NC_091434.1, read on the forward strand.
TCTTCCGGGTCTCCCACGTGGGTGCAGGGGCCCAAGGACTTGGGCGATCTTGGCCACAGCAGAGAGCTGGATGGGAAGAGGAGCAGCTGGGACTAGAACCGGCGCCCATATGGGATGCCAGTGCTTCAGGCCAGGGCATTAACCTGCTGCGCCACAGTGCCGGCCCCTCCTCGTTGGTATTTTAAACCATTTTGACCCAGCTCTTCTGTGTAGCGTGTTACGTCCGAGTCCTCTAGACTGTCAGACTTCACTTATCATTTGTGTATGAAAACAAAACACTGACATGACCTTCGGTACTGTGCATGGCCCCTGCCGTGCTGGGAACACAGATACACCCACCTGCTCTAAACAAACACTGCTCTAGGAGCGAGCACCGTGGTGCAGGGTTCAGCTGCTACTCACATGTGCACATCCCACGCCAGCATGAGTCTCAGCCGCTCTGCCTTCCTGCTACCGGCTAGGGCGGCGGTGGATGACGGCCTCCCACCTGGGACACCTGGATGGAGTTCCTGGCTCCCGGCTTTGGCCTGGCCCAGATCTGGCTGTTGCAGATGGAAGATCGACCTCTCTCTCTCTCCCTGTGCCTTTCAAGTAAAAAGCAAGCAGCACGGATTTAAATGTTCCAAAAGGAGCTTTACAGACTAGAGTTCGCGGGCCCCTAGGATTGCAAATCTGGGAAGCACTCCTACCCCTGACTTGCCTCCATTTTCCCAAGTGGACCCTGGGAAAACGGGAACCCCAGAAGTGGACTGTCCAAAGTCACTTCACTGCTAGAAGCAGTCACCACAGAAACACTAGCTTCTCTCCTGGGGAATCACAGACGTGATTTTTATCTTGAGTGTGGTCATGGTTTCAGGGCATACGTACGTCAGGACCGACTGACTTCATGTTTCAAACGTGCAGCTTAGTGTAGCTACAACTGTAACCCAGTAAAGCTGACAAAACTGTGAAGACAACACCAGTTTCTTCATTCTCTCTACCACGCCACCTGCTCAAGCAGGCCCCCACAGGGGCACGGACCCAACAGGGAACACACCTTCACCAAGGCCCAGCGAGCCAGCAGTGCATCTGATGAACTCACTTCACAGGGGAAGAGTCAGGACACCTGTGGGGGCTTCAGCCCACAAATTCCTGGAGCCAGCAGCCCAGTTCCCCGCCCTGGCAGCGCCTGGAGTGACCTATCAGGAACCCCTAAGCAGACTGGAAGCAGAGAGCAGTGCTGGCTTCCACAGCCAAGCCCACTGCCATGTGCCCAGGCTCCAGCACCTTGTCAGGGTCACTTCTGGATGGACCCAGGTCTGCATCCATCCCCCCGGGGTCAGCTGGAAGCACCAGATGCCCCACACGAGAACCAACACGTTTCTGTCCTCTAACTGACCTTAGCATTGAAAATAAGGCAAAAAGTAACAGATAGGCAAAGGCACAAAGTGCTTAAAGACCAGCAGGCAGGACCCCAGGGCCACACGCGTGGTCCAAACCAGCTCCCCGACGACCTAGGCCAACAGCTGCAGAGGGGCCGAGCACAGTGGCCACTCATTTCAGCAACACTGCCCACGCGCCCTGAAGTCCTGTGCGCAGGGGATGCCCACGCGCCCCTGAGCTCAGATCCTGGCTTGCTGCCTTTAATACGCCAGGGACCGGGGGCCAGCGCCGTGGCTCACTTGGTTAATCTTCTGCCTGAGGCGCCAGCATCCCATATGGGCACGGGGTTCTAGTCCCGGTTGCTCCTCTTCCAGGCCAGCTCTCTGCTGTGGCCCCAGGAGGGCAGTGGAGGATGGCCCAAGTGCTTGGGCCCCTGCACTTGCATGGGAGACCAGGAGGAAGCACCTGGCTCCTGGCCTCGGATCGGCGCAGCACCGGCCGTTGCGGCCATTTGGGGAGTGAACCAGCGGATGGAAGACCTCTCTGTCTCTCTCTCACTGTCTGTAACTCTACCTGTCAAATAAATAAATAAAATCTTAAAAAAAAAATACGCTGGGGACCTTCGTAGAACACACCGGGCACCAACTGCCTTGTCTTTCATGGAACACAAAGCTTACTCTCCCCAAATTCTTCGAAATCAAAGCATATCGGGGCCACCTTTTTCTCCGTCTTCTGTAGCCAACACAGAGATAACCAGAGACGCAGCTTGGCAACGTCTCCACGGCTGTGAAACTGAATCTACGCAGAAGAATTCGGGCAAAAGAATCCTTCCGACCGGCAGGAGGTCAGCCGACACCGCTCTGGATCCTCTTCCCTTCCGTTCGCCTCACTTCTCTCTTTTTTTTTTTTTGACAGGCAGAGTGGACAGTGAGAGAGAGAGACAGAGAGAAAGGGCTTCCTTTGCCGTTGGTTCACCCTCCAATGGCCGCCGCGGCCGGCGCACCGCGCTGATCCGAAGCCAGGAGCCAGGTGCTTCTCCTGGTCTCCCATGGGGTGCAGGGCCCAAGCACTTGGGCCATCCTCCACTGCACTCCTGGGCCACAGCAGAGAGCTGGCCTGGAAGAGGGGCAACCGGGACAGAATCCGGTGCCCCGACCGGGACTAGAACCCGGTGTGCCGGCGCCGCAAGGTGGAGGATTAGCCTAGTGAGCCGCGGCGCCGGCCATCGCCTCACTTCTTGAAAACCGAATTTAAAACCAAACTTCCCCTTTCCTGCCATTCGCGCTAAGGCGGCAGTTCAGGCAGGACAGACCAGCTGTCTCCAAACGCCACGGCTCGTAACCGGCCCAGCCGGGCTCCTCTGCGTGGGCCCTGCTCTCAGCCTGCACCGAGGAGAGGACCTGGGTTACATCCAGCCTCAGGTCACTCGGCACAGCTGCACCTGTGGGAAAGCCGGGCCTCCAGGGGCGGTCAGGGCCCGCTGTGGGGACCCCCACGTGGACAACTCCTGCCACGGAGAAGCCCCAGTGCAAGCACAGCAGAGCCCCCCCCACCCCCCGTTCCTAGCGGGCCCCGCTCAGGGCAGGGACAAGTCCTGCCCCTACTCCTCTTCTCCGGAAGCCAGTGCCTGGCCAGGGGGCTGGAGCCCGGCCGCTTGGTTCTCAGCAGTAGACCTGGGCCCGCAGGTACACCCAGGTGGGGGTCCCCAGGGCCTTCACCCCCCTCTGCAGCTGGCAGGCCAGCCCCTCAGCTCCTCCACACGCCCCTGCGCACTTCCAGAAGCTTCCGTCCCCTCTGACACCGGGGCTGGGCTCCTGCACCACCCAATCCTACCCTTCCTCGAGGAGCCCAGAGTCCTGCCTGGATTCCAACTCCTGAAGCCCCGCACCCCGCGCCGAGGGCACCGAGAGGGGCGGGCCCAGGCGAGGAAGCAGTCCAGGCCGGGGGAGGCCACACCCAAGCCCGCGCACCGGCAAACCCGGGTGGGCTCCGGCTCCGCAGCCAGACACCCTCCCTCGCCAGCCCAGCCCCCCCCCCCGCCCGGGGCGCGGCCTAGCGCGACCCCCGCAGCAGCCCGGAGTCCCGGCCACGTCCGGCCGCTGACCTTGGCCCCGCACGATGCAGCAGCAGCCCCGCGACGTGGGGCGGGCGCGGGCCGGTGCCGCTGGGCGCGGGCCCGGCGCCCACCAGTGGCCGGCGCGGCCGCCCGCCGTCGCCACCGCCGCTCGCTCGCCCGGCGAGGCCAGCGCCCCGGCCCCTGTCACTCGCGCGGCCGCGGCCCCGGCCCTGCCCCTTCACGTCGCCGGGCCTCTCGGCCCCGGCGCGGTCAGCGCCCTCCCGGCCGGCCCAGGCCCGCCGGTGCACCGGCGCTGAGGGAGCCCGCAGCCGGCCCCGGCCCCCGCGGGGCCGCGCGGCCGCTCCTCACCTGGGCACCCGGAGACAGGCGAGGCGGGCCCGGCGCCCAACACCATGCCCGGCCCGGCGGCGGCGGCGAGACGCGGCCCCTCACAGCCGCACCGGCTCCGGGCGGCGGGACCGGAAGTGGCGGGGCGGGGACTCGGTCTCTCCTGCGACAGCCGCGAAGGCAGCGGGCGCTTTAAAAAAAAGATTCAAAGCGGCGAAGAACTTTATTTGGAGCCGGACTCGCGAACAGCTGCGTGCGCGGGCCGGGAGGGGCGTCGTGTGGCCCTCGCTGATTGGCAGAGAGCGGCGGCTGGGGGTGGGGACAAATTTTCACGGCCCTGACTGATTGGCCAGTGGCGGCCGGGGGCGGGGCGGGGGCGGGGCCCCCCGCGGGTGCCGGAGCCTGCGCGCCCGAGCTCGGCGTGGGGAGCGGCGGGGCGCTCGAGGCTCCGGGGCTGTGCTGTGCTACGTTCATTCCGGGGTTCGCCCTGGAGGAGCGGCCAGGCCGGAGTCGCCCGCCTCGACGGATGGAGAGCCGGGGGTGCAGAGGCCCTGTCCTGTCCTCGCCGGTCACGTGTGCACCTGCTTTTCTCTCGTGAATGTGTTTAAAGCCTGGTGGGAGCTTTCTGTTCCTAGCGAGTGGAGTGCGAGTCCTTCCCGTGCCGGGGTTCGCCAGGAGTCAGCGAAGGCTCAGAGGGTGAATGACACCTGTCAGATTTGCTGTCCCTGGGCCGGTGGGAGGGAAGTCAGGAAGACTCGAAGCTCCCCCAGGCTTAGCCACCGCTCAGCCCTGGGGGAGGGGGCTGGGGGAGACCCCCTCGGGCCTTCTCCTTGGTGCTGCACCCCTGCGGCCACTGCCTGTGGCCCCAAGTGAGTCCTGGGCGCCCTGGCGCGGGGCAGGTGCTGGGCGCACATCTGCTGGGTAAATATTGCGTCAGCTGGTGGCGGCGAGCTGGCGATAGGAGATAAGAGCTGGGGCCAGGCCCTGGGTGGAGGGAGGGCTGATCAGCCTGGACACCTGTCTTTGGCTCTGAGTGGATCGGCCTGCGTCACACAGGAGGTCAGTTCGTGGCTGCGCCTGGGGAGGCTGCCTCCTCGGTATGTGTTCTGCCATCACCCTCACCAGGACCTCGCAAAGCCAGTGTCTGTAGGGTGAGGTGAGTGAGGCACCGACGTTAAGCTAACCTGGGATTTGCCCCCAGCCGGCACAGTGGCCGCGAAGCAGCAGCGAGGGAGCGGACGGTGGTCCCCAGGTGAATCGTGCCTGCGTCCCAGGCTCTCCCGGAACCCCAGCCTGCACTAGCTCTGGCACAGAAGACTTAGAGGACTGGATGTGAGGAGGGCGGCTCTGGGGGCTCCGGGCCAGTGCCGGGTTCACTGCCTGTGGGCCTGTCCCCTCAGTCCTGTCCTTCCAGGGGCCTCCGCGGAGCTGGGGCCCTGGCCTCTCCGGGGCACTGGGGGCAGGGGGAGGCTTCCCCTTCAGGCTCCTCCCATAGGAGAGGAGGAGGAGACCTTCCCATCCTGTCCACCCCTGCCGCCTTGGGCAGCGGCTCCCTGGAAGTTGGACCCCAAAAGCTTGGGGCATGGAAGGGGGGTGTCCCTGTTTCTGTTCCCTGCATAGCTCACATGTTGGAACCTGTCCCCGTGCCAGCAGTGTTGGGGTGTTTAGGTCACGTGGGCTCCCATCGTGAACAGGGGCACGCCATAGCGAGCGGGTTCTCTGTCTCTGCTTCCTGGAGACGCAGCAAGGCGGCTCTCGAAGCTGCCGGCACCTGATCCTGCGTGGTCGCCTCCAGAGCCGTAAGGAACAGGTTCTGCTCCTTGTCCGTCTCCCAGGCTCTGTAGCCTGTGGAGCCGCACACGAGGGCCTTCTGAACGCAGGCGCAGGGGCCGTGCAGCCTCACCCAGGGCTTTGGGCGCTCCGGCCCGGAGCAGCCTGCCAGCTGGTCGACCGGTGCCTGCTGGGCTCAGGAAGCATCTGCAGATGAAAGTGACCTCTGGTGACCTCTGCCACAGTGTTAATGAGCTCAGGCTGCTGGATGGTGCCAGACTAGGGACTTTTTTTTTTTTCTTTAAGATTTAATTATTTATCATTTAAAGGCAAGAGTTGCAGAGAGAGAGAGATTGATCTTCCATCCACTGGTCCACTCCCTAGATGGCTGCAATGGCCAGGGCTGGCCCAGGCCAAAGTCAGGAGCCAGGAGCTTCATCCCAGCCTCCCGTGTGGGTGGCGGGGGCCCAGCTGCCTGGGCCATCCTCCACTGCATTTCCCAGGCCCTTGGTAGGGAGTTGGGTCAGAAGTGCAGCAGCCAGGACGCGGGATGCCGGCGTCGCTGGCAGTGGTTTACCTGCTACACCACAATGCCGACCCCAGACCGAGCAGGGCTTAAACAACAGGTTTTGTTAGTCCTCTCGCATTTGGGAATGCTGGAAGTGTAAGCTAAGGTCCAGCAAGGTAGATTTTATCCTGAGGACCAGGAAGTGGCCGTCACCTCGCGGTGCACGCACGAGGCAGGGAATGGGCCCCCTGCCATCTCTCCCTTCCTCTTCTCGTTTTCCTTTTGTTTCTTAGAGGGGCAGAGACAGAGCTCCCAACCTCTGGTTAGGTCCCAGGCCGGGTGCCAAAAGGGAGAACTTGATCCACATCTCCCACGTGGATGGGTGGTAATAACCCACTTACCTGAGCCATCACCGCTGCCTCCCAGGGCCTGCACCCGCAGGAATCAGGCAGCAGGAGTGGAGCCCCAGGTGCGGGCACTCTGATAGGGGACATCTTAACCAGCGCCTTCCCTGCGCGGCCACGCTCCTGCTTATAAGGAGAGAATCCTGCCTCATGGCCTCCTTCAGTCTGAATTACTCCAAGCACAGCCACACTTGGCGTTCGGGCTTCCACATCCGGATTTTGGGGAAATATTCAGTCCGTGAAGTTCAGTTAAAACCTTGGAGAGACACACCTCCCCCAGCCAGCTGCTCCATCCTTACCTCACCTGCCCCGGGGAGGGGCCAGTGGTCAGCGGTCACCATTCATTCCTCAGCAGAGTGGGCAGGCCTGGCTCTGGGTTTCAGCGAGGGATTGGCCCCTGGTCTGGCTGAGTCAGCATCAGCCCCGCCCACTGGGCGCTGTGGGACAATGGCCTGTGCCTCTTCCTCCAGTACACACTGTGCTTTCCCTGGCAAGACCTTTGCGACCTTCCAAATGCAGGCTCTCGTTCAGTGGATTGGAGAACAGCCCGGGAGACACCAGATGCAAAGCACAGGAGGCAGGGTTCAACTCAGCCCTGGGCCGGCACTTGCTCCCACCTGGTCCGGGTTGTTCCAGGTTCTTCCAGGATTTGGACCTCCCGTCCAGCTAGGCCCTGTGTTTCTGGGGAGCAGGGTCCAGGGCACCCAAGAGCAGGCCTGGATCCCCCTACGTTCCTGGGAATCTTCAAAAACCTATTTCAACCCAAGTGAGGTTCTACACAACGGAAACCCTCAAGGGCTCGGGCCCTAAGGGGAGAGCTCGCCCAAGGCAGCCCTCCGAAACCATGAGCCCTTGGAAGAAACCAGCCTCGGCCAGTTGCTGCACAATGGGGGATGGGCACAGCTGGAACCCAGGGCTCTGCCCCCATGGGTTCCCTTCTCCCACTGCAGCTGAGAGACAGGGAAAGGGGGCGACGAGAAACGCTGTGCTGGCCGGCACTGTCGCCTTAGAACCTGGGGGCGGGGGGCTGCAACAAGTGTCGCACAGGGCCCCGGAACTGGTGCTTTGCTTCTGAATGTCCAGCCCCAGGACTGGTGCTTTGGTGAGGAAACGCTTTATTGGGGCTCCCGGGGAGACAGGCAGTGCCCAGGGCCTAATCTGGACAAGATGGAACCAGGAAGTGGCTGGCAGGGGTGGGGGGTGCTGGGAGCTCTCGTGGCAGTGCAGGGTCCTCTGCAGCCTGGGGGGGGGGGATGCACTTCCGGCAGGTGTACCGGATGGGCACAGGTTGTCGTCCCCATGAGCGTCACCGTTCTGGGTACAGGGCTGCCCAGGCAGCAGCCGATCCGATTCTGAGTGGGGCAAATTTGATTACACACTGGGGTATTCACTTCTGACTGCTTGCTTTTATTTTATCATGTGTGCTTTTATTTCTTCTTCTTTTTTTATTTGACAGGTAGAGTTATAGACAGTGAGAGAGAGACAGAGAGAAAGGCCTTCCTTCCCTTGGTTCATTCCCCCAATGGCCGCCACGGCCGGCGCGCTGCACTAATCCGAAGCCAGGAGCCAGGTGCTTCTTCCTGGTCTCCCATGCAAGTGCAGGGGCCCAAGCACTTGGGCCATCATCCGCTGCCCACCCCCCCGGGCCACAGCAGAGAGCTGGACTGGAAGAGGAGTAACCGGGACTAGAACCTGGTGCCCCAACCGGGACTAGGGCCCGGGGTGCTGGTGCCGCAGGCGGAGGATTAGCCAAGTGAGCCACGGGACCGGCCATGTGCTTTTATTTCTTTAAAAAGGAATCAAATGGGCTGTGGTGGAAAGGTACTGAATCAGAGTGGTGTTGTAAATTTCATTATGAGCTGGAGGTTCTTCATTCAGCCCAGACCAACACTGGGCCATTTTCTCTTGCAGTTTTTTCTTTTTCAGTTTGTTTTTATTCGAAAGGCAGAGCAACAAAGAGAGAGAGAGGGAGGGAGGGAGGGAGGGAGGGAGAGAGAGAGAGAGAGAGAGAGAGAGAGATCTTCCATATGTTGATTCGTCCCCTAAATGCATGCGACAGCCAGGGCTGAGCCAGGCCGAAGCCAGCAGCCAGGAACTGCATCCAGGTCTCCCATGCGAGTGGCTACCTCCCAGGGTGTGCATTAGCAGGGAGCGGATCGGAGGCAGAGGCGGGATTCCAGGCCAGGCATTCCAACGTGGGATGCAGGCGTCCCAAGTGGTGGCTTAATGTGCTGTGCCACAGTCCCCATGCGGCATTTTCCAGGGGCTGCCGACCGGGTTCCCCTAGCTGGGACATGCTCCCCACTGCCCCCTGCAGGGGGTGCTGCCTCCTGCTTCCTGGTTCTCAGCTGCTGATCCCATCAGGCCGGGTTCATGAATGAAGCTGCCTGCTTCCAGAGCCGCCTTGCTTTTCTTGTGGAAACAGATTGAAATTGTCTGCTTTTGTCACACCTCATTCTGCCTGGTGTGTGCCTTTGTGCTGGTCACTTAGCGAGATCAGTTCGTGTTCCCAGGTTTTACAGTTTGGATCTGGTGGAGGACTTGGGGGTGTGTGTGCGCGACCCTGGCCGGGTGACAGCCCGAAAGACGTCCTTGTCCCAGCTCCTGGGACCTGTGGATACGCTACTGTACACAGTAAAAGGGGCTGTGGCGATGACGGTCAACGAAGCAGCTTGAGATTATCCCGAGAGGTCCAGGTGGATCCGGCCCACTCACCAGTCCCTTGCTGAGGGAGGCCGAGCAGGCCGACCCCTGCAGGAGCTGGGAGGGCGGAGGCAGAGCCGGGATCATGTGGAGAAGGTGCCCAGATCACAGGATGCAGGAGACCTGCAGGAGCTGAAGAAGGCGGGCACACGGGTGTTGAAGTTCTGGAGGGGGCGCAGCCCTGCTGTGACGGGCTGAACGGTTTCCCCCTAAAATTCATATCTTAAGCGCCAGCCCAGTAATGTAACTATATTCGTGGGTGGGTCTTTGAAAATGTAATGCAGTCACGGTGAGCTTGTTAGGGGAGCCCTGCATGGCTGTCTTCACCGGGGAGCAAGGCAGGACACCGGCACTCGCAGAGGGAGGCCTCAGCGGGGACGGAGCTGCCGCCGCCCTCACCCCAGACCTTCCAGAACAGGGAGAAACCGCTGTCTGCTGTTTAAGGCAGCCCGCAGAGTAAGGCACCTGCTGACTCCTTGATTGCAGATTCCTTGGAGAACGTGTTGTTCTAAGCAGGGGTTTGTTCAGCAGCCAAACGGAGCAAACGCACCGCATGGTCGAGCCAGGGCAGCCCGGCATCTGGGCTCAGAGAGGCCAGGCTGGACGCAGGGCTGGTCCTGCGCCTTCCACAGGCCCTCAGCACGCATGCTGGGACCACTCCTGCCGTGAGGCACCGCCGCCCAGGTTCACATTCTGCAAACTTCCCAGAGTCCTCATTGTCCAGATGTAGATACCTGGAATTGGCCACCTTGGTGGGCACTGCGGGCAAAATGCCACAGGACCCCCTCCCCCTTCTAAGCGCCACAGCCGGAGAAGTGTATCTGTCGGAGTCTCTGGTGCACACTCCACCGGATGAGGCAGGACCCCGATCGGAGTCATCCACCCACCTTCCGAGCATTCGCAACTTCAGGATGGCGTCTCCAGGGGCTGCAGCCCCCAGGGCCCTACTGGGCTCACCTACAGCAGCCACCGGGCACCTCCAGGTGACCTCCCTCTGGGATCTGGGCCCTCCCTCCCCCTGCTGCCACAGCCCTCACTGGGCACCGAGTGGCGAGCCAACATCTGGGGCCCCCTTTCCAGACCCTCAGAGCTGAAGCCCAGTGGCATCTGGGCAGGGTGACAGGTCCTGTTTGTGACGAGAAGGAGCCACCTCTCAGAGCGGGCCCGGCTTCTGCTGCTGCGCTGGCGGCACGTGATCCAGCAGACCCTCGAGACGTCCTGAAAGCCTTCTGATCTTTTCACCCTGCGGTTCCATCCGGGGTCGCCCTGAAGACGTCATCGCGGCACAGGGAAGCCCTGGACACGAGCACCCACTGTCGCAGCCTCAGTGAGAACTTGGAGCAGACCCACGCCCGGTGCCGGGGGCTTGCTTACAGGAACCCTGGTCGCTGGCACATGACGTGGAACCATGCTGATTAAATTACCCAGGCACCACTCAGATTGTACAAATTCAATGACTGCGCTTCTGAGCGAGATCAAAGTGTGGGCAGCGGCTAGAAGCAAATGAAGGGAAATCTGGGTCAGGCAGGGCTGGGCTGCGGAGTGACTTTCTGTCTTCCTAGCAGCAGAAATCTCTCCTGAAACATGACCGATCCCTGCCATGGAGCAAAGGCCGTCAAAGAAGCGACTGTCCAGGCTGCCGCCTGCTTGAGAAACGGGGAGTGTCTCAAAGGTTGGCGGTAAAATGCGATTAAATGTACGCATTTATTTCAGTGCCAAAAAAATTGCAATCCATACATAGTGTTTTTGTAATACTCCTTTTCCATGTGTTAGGAAAAAATGCACCAAAATAATACTAATAAATAAATAAATCATAATTCTAATTCCATTTTTCCATAAAATTTTTGAAGAATCCTCATACATATTGTACGGAGAAGCACAAGGCATCCCTGGACAGACTGATTGAAAAACAGGCCATTCAGGGGCCGGTGTTGTGACACAGTGGGTGAAGCCGCCACTTGCAATGCCAACATCCCACATCGGAGTGCCGGTTTGAATCCCGGCTACTCGGCTTCTGATCCAGCTCCCTGCTAATGTGCCTGGGAAGGCAGCAGAAGATGGCCCAGGTGCTTGGTCTCCTGCCGCCCATGTTGGAAACCAGGATGGAGTTCCTGGCTCCTGGTTTCACCCTGGCTTAGCCTTGACTGTTGTGGTCATTTGGGGAGTGAGCCAGTGTGTGGACGCTCTCCCTTTCTCTGTTGCTCTGCCTTTCAAATGAAAAGAGGCATCCAAATCTTCCTTTGAAAACCACGTGATGGGGCCGGCGCTGTGGCGCAGTGGGTTAACGCCCCGGCCTGCAGCGCGGCATCCCATATGGGCGCCAGTTCTGGTCCCGGCTGCTCCATGTCTGATCTAGCTCTCTGCTGTGGCCTGGGATGGCAGTGGAAGATGGCCCAAGTCCTTGGGCCCCTGCCCCCACATGGGAAGAAGCTCCTGGCTCCTGGCTTTGGATCGGCATAGCTCCGACCATTGTGGCCATCTGGGGAGTGAACCAGCGGATGGAAGACCTCTCTCTCTGACTCTACTTCTCTCTGTAACTTTGCCTTTCAAATAAATACACGTGGTGGAATGAGAAGGCCATGCCAAGGTGGCCACTGGCAAGCGAGTGTCAGTTACTCAGGAATGGCTTTGAAACCCACCTGGCAACGGAGCCTGCCTGGCAACAGGCTGTGATTGGTTGGGGCATAGACCGCCCCTTGACCAGATTGGCTGGTCTTGGCTATAGAAGATGTAGTTCCAACTGTAATAAATGAGTCTGGGGGCTGCTTGCCTCAAGCCTACTTTCACCTGACTCCCGGGGTCTGTGTGGTGACCACGCTGCTCCTCTCAGAAACAAATCCACTGCAGAAATCAACGGCAACAAATACATAAATCTTAAAAAAAAAAAACAAAAAACACTTGAAATCCCAAGAAGGCAAAATCATTTTGAAATGCATGCCTAGCTAGCGATTTTGGGAGGTAGTATATTCATTTTAGGTCAAAGCCATGTGAAAGTAGAACAGCCCATCTGTGGGCTAGACAGAGTAGGATGAGATCATCCAGTGAAACTGTGAATATAAGTTTTTGTTTTTGTTTTTTTGACAGGGAGAGTTAGTGAGAGAGACAGAGAGAAAGGTCTTCCTTCCGTTGGTTCACTCCCCTAATGGCTGCTACGGCCTGTACGCTGCGCTGATCCAAAGCCAGGAGCCAGGTGTTTCCTCCTGGTCTCCCATGGGGTGCAGGGCCCAAGCACTTGGGCCATCCTCCACTGCCTTCCTGGGCCACAGCAGAGAGCTGGCCTGGAAGAGGAGCAACCAGGACAGAATCCGGCGCCCCAACCGGGACTAGAACCTGGGGTGCTGGCGCCTCAGGCGGAGGATTAGCCTAGTGAGCTGCGGCACCGGCCGAATATAAATTTTTTAAGAAATATTTTTATGTATTCATTTGAAAGAGTTTCAGAGAGAGACGGAGAGAGAGAGATTGTCCACCCCAGGTTCACTCCTCAGCTCCCCAGATGGTGACAACAGCCAGGGCTGAGCCAGGCTGAACTGGGAGCCAGGGCTTGAACCTGGTCTCCCACGTGGGCCATCTTCTGCTACCTTCCCAGGCACATTAGCAGGGAGCTGGATTGGAAGTGGAGCAGCCAGGACTTGAATCTGCACCCATGCGGGATCGTTGCAGGTGGAGGCTTTACCTGCTATGCCACAGGGCTGCCCGCAACGTCCATTTCTACAGGAAAATAGCCTGGTCCTGGGCGGTTTCCAGGCTCCCCCTATGCACAACCTATATGTGAAAGGCCAGGAGAATGGCCCAGGAGCACTGTGGCAGGTGACAAGGTCCGTGTTTGATACACTGCCAGTCACGTGGTGATGGGGATGAAGTAGTGGGGGGTGGGGACTTCTTCCCCTGCTTCTCCCCTTCCGGTCACCTGCCCGGGTGAAACCCCTGGCTACAGTTAAGGTCAGAGAGCTGGCTACAAACATTTACTTTTGGGTGGGTCGCTCTCTTTTTAAGCTTCATTTATTTTTATTTGAAAGGCAGAGTTACAGAGCAGGGAGACACAGAGAAAGAGAGAGATCTTCCATCTGTTGGTTTACCCCCCAAATGGCCACAGTGGCCTGGGCTGGGCCAGGTAGGAGCCAGGAGCCAAGCACTTGGGCCGCTTCCACTGCTTTCCCAGGCCATTAGCCAGGAGCTGGATCAGAAGTGGAGCAGCCGGGACTTGAATCAGCACAGATAGGGGACGCCGGAGGCTTTATCTGCTAGGCTGCAGTGCCGCCCCCACCAATGGGTCTTATAGAAACCTATGGAAGTGGTCCCGGAGGGGGCACCCCGTCTCCATCTCCCGCTAGTGGGTGTTTCCCATGCCCGGAGGTCCTGGCCAAGGCCAGATCAGCGCCCTCGATCCACAGCGGGGAGCCCCCTCCTCCCACCCCAAGCGGCTGTGTGCAGGAACCTGGGAGCCCAGCAGTGACCTTCGCAAGGCTCGGAGGACGAAGGCAGGCTGTGGAGCCCCCCTGCAAGATGAAGCCCCCCCAACCATGTCCCCGCCCTAGGCCAGGAAGGGTGTCCTTCCGCCAGGGGGCACCCGGGTGAGCTGCGAGTGCGGGGCAGGCGGAGGTGCCTGTGGGGCACCACGGTGCGCGCAAGTGGGCCATGGTGGCCTCCCTTCCCCGCATGGTGGAGCAGCGGGCGCTGGGGCTCAGGAGGGGTGACACACGGGGACGGGGGCTCCTCGAGAGTCCTCCTAACGCTGCGGGGACCGCACCCGGGCTGCAGGCGCACGGCGAGGCTCCCCGCGCCAGCGTGCGGTGCCCGGGCTCCGAGGAAGCGCGCGCAGCCGGGGGCGCACGGGGCCAGCCTCCAGAGGGCGCCCTGAACCGCAGCGTGGACACTCGGTGGGGGCCGAGGCCTGGGCGGCGGTGGGCAGCTCTGGCTGGGGCGTCTCCTGGTGAGCGCGGGGAGGGGGCTGCAGGTCCCAACATCAAGGGAGCCGGCCAGGCTACCAGGAGGGAAGACGGAGACCCCCCGGAACACCACGATCACGGAGCGTGGAAGGTCGCACGGACGACTTAAGAGCTGAGAACTTCTGTTCCTCGCGTGACGCCAGTGAGACAAGGAAAACACAGCCACAGGTGTCCCCGTGTCCCGCCTGGCATCTGGGCGCCTGCAGCTCCGCAGGGAAGGGCGGGCTTTCTCCCTGCCCCCGAGGCGCAGGAAGCTGGGGGGGCCGCCTGTCCCCCTGGTCTTCGGGGAAGGAGGCCCAGCAGCGGGCACGCGCATCGGAGTGGCTAAGGCCACAGAGCGTGGAAGGCTGGGCCAGGGCGAGGGTGTGGGGGTGGCCGCAGCCCTCCTGCGCTGCCCACCAGGAGAACAGGGGTGTCCACGAGAGGGGGCGGATGCTTGCTCTGCAGCCCAGCAGCGCCACTCGTAGACACGGGCTCGAACCTGTTCACCAGCAGAAAACGCGCCGATGGCACACCTGGCACTTAGACGCTGTGTCCGAGGCTGCTCTCGGAGAGCTCCGTGGCACTCGTTTGGAGAGCTGCACGCCGGCGCTCCGGGACACCGTCTCACAGCTGTGTACCCGGCTCCCGGTGCTGCACATTTTGGGTTGCTTCCAGGTGTTTGGGGGTGACATACGGTGCTGCCATGAGCACCCCAGGAAAAGGAGCCTGGAGCCCAGATGAGGAGTCTGCTGTGGACACAGAAGTGGAGCTGCAGGCGGGTGCAGTGCACCCAGGTTCACGCCAAAGTGCTCATACCCCTTACGGGCCATCGGCAGGTCCGGAGCCCTTGCTTCTCCCCACGCCCCCGCAGGAAGTGGCGCCTCCTGGTTGGTTTTTTTGTTTGTTTGTTTTGTTTTTTTGACAGGCAGAGTGGACAGTGAGAGAGAGAGAGACAGAGAGAAAGGTCTTCCTTTGCCGTTGGTTCACCCTCCAATGACCACTGCGGCCGGCGCGCACCGCCCTGATCTGATGGCAGGAGCCAGGTGCTTCTCCTGGTCTCCCATGGGGTGCAGGGCCCAAGCACCTGGGCCATCCTCCACTGCACTCCCTGGCCACAGCAGAGAGCTGGCCTGGAAGAGGGGCAACCGGGACAGAATCCGGCACCCCGACCGGGACTAGAACCCGGTGTGCCGGCGCCGCTAGTGGAGGATTAGCCTAGTGAGCCGCGGCGCCGGCCTCGCCTCCTGTTCTAATTGGCATGTCTCTGAACGGCCACTTGGTGCGCCCCTGCTCATGGCTGTGTTCCCGAGGCTTCCTTCTGTGGGTGGCCTTTGCTCATGTGTTCCGCTGAGTTACCTCGCTCGTGATTCGCAGATGCTCCGTACCATTCTAGAACAATCCCGTGTGTCACACATGTGCCATTCTAGAACAACCCCGTGTGTCACACATGTGCCATTCTAGAACAATCCCGTGTGTCACACATGTACCATTCTAGAACAATCCCGTGTGTCACACATGTGCCATTCTAGAACAATCCCGTGTGTCACACATGTGCCATTCTAGAACAACCCCGTGTGTCACACGTGTACCATTCTAGAACAACCCCGTGTGTCACACATGTGCCATTCTAGAACAACCCCGTGTGTCACACGTGTACCATTCTAGAACAACCCCGTGTGTCACACATGTGCCATTCTAGAACAACCCCGTGTGTCACACGTGTACCATTCTAGAACAACCCCGTGTGTCACACATGTGCCATTCTAGAACAATCCCGTGTGTCACACGTGTGCCATTCTAGAACAACCCCGTGTGTCACATGTGAGATGTACACAGGGTGCGAAGCCTGCTGCTCAGTGGCTCGTTCCTTAGCCTTGCTGACCGTCTCTGTTGTCCTGCAGACAACTCAAATCTTAAATCAGTGTCGCACTCGCCAGTCTTCTCTTTCATGAGTTGTGCTTGTTCAAAAAGAATTCCTCTTCGTTCCCTAAGGTCATAGAAAACGTTCCCTAAGGTCATAGAAAACGTTCCCTAAGGTCATAGAAGAACTCCCGTGTTTTTGTGGAAGTTTTACAGTCTTGTTTCTAACACGTGAGGCATTTGCCTTGGGGTATGGTGGTAACCGGGAATCCCATTGCATTTTCCCCATCCAGAAAGCCAGTTGTTCTGGTTGGATGTCTTTTTTTAAAATATTTATTTATTTGAAGGTCAGAATTACAGAGAGAAAGGGAGAGAGCTTCCATCCCCTGGTTCCCTCCCCAAATGGCCACAATGGCCGTGGCTGCGCTGATCCGAAGCCAGGAGCCAGGAGCTTCTTCCAGGTCTCCCACGTGGGTGCAGGGCCCCAAGGACTTGGGCATCTTCCACTGCTTTCCCAGGCCACAGCAGTGAGCTGGATCGGAAGCGGAGCAGCCGGGACTCAAACTGGTGCCCATATGGGATGCCGGTGCTGCGGACAGTGTAACCCACCGAGCCACCGCGCTGGCCCTGGTTGTGCGTCTTGGAGCTGCCAGCTCTTTCCCCAGTGAAGTGCAAGGCCTTGTCGCCCATGGCGTGTGCCAGGCATGCTCAGGGACGCTGTTCTGTTCCCTTGAGCGCCTTCTCTGTTCTTCAATCCGTACACCCGGTTTTTTTTTTTTTTTTTTAGAACGTTGATTTCTCTCTCTCTCTCGCTAAGATTTTATTTATTTATTTATTTGAGAGGTAGAATTACAGTCAGTGAGAGGGAGAGACAGAGAAACTGGTTCACTCCCCAGATGGCCACAACAGCTGGAGCTGCACCAATCTGAAGCCAGGAGCCAGGAGCTTCTTCTGGGTTTCCCACGTGGGTGCCCTGGACTGCTGTGTGGGCGCAGGCCCAAGGGCCCCGTGAGAGGGGGAAATGGCTTTCTGGCAGGTGCCTGTCTTAGGCTCCAGGCTGGGGCCCTGTTAAAGATTCACAAGAGGAAAATGATGGCTCATTAATGCAGGCGGCCGCACGTTCCCTCGGTGGTGGTAGTACAAAGGGAGGCTCAGAGTGGCCTGACAGAGGGTGATTCTGTGGGGGAGCTGGCGGAAGCCCCGGGCCCCCTGCTGCTGCCGAGTCGCTCAGTCCAGTCAGCGAGAGAGGAAGACGGATCTCCCATCCACAGGTTCGCTCCCCAAACGGCTGCGACAGCCAGTTCTGGGCCAGGCTGAAGCGGGAGCCGGGAACGCCACCCTGATCTCCCACGTGGGTGGCAGGGGCTCAGGTACTCAGAACATCTTCCACTGCTTTCCCAGGCTCATTAGCAGGAGGCTGGCCAACTGTCGCTCCGACGTGGGATGCTGGGAAGGCAACCTGTGGCTTAGCCCCGTGCACCACAGCGCTGGCCCGATGCTGACTTCCCACCGTGGTCTGCGTGGCCATCGCCCTTTCCTGGGGGAGGGGGTTTCTGGCCGTCCTCGTCTCTCAGAAGTCCCTGCCTTTGGTCAGACTGGGGGGGCTCTGGGGAGGCTTCTCTCCGCAAATGTTGGTGCTCATTCACCTCTGGCTCCAAGTCGTTCTGCCAAAGTGGGGCGCACTCTGACGTCTCGCAGAGCAGTCACGGCGAGAGAGATGGAAGCACTGGTTCACTCCCCGGATGTTCACAATAGCCAGGGCTGGCCCAGGTCAAAGCCAGAATCTAGAACTTAATCCAGCTCTCCCACATGGGTGGCAGGACCCAAATACTTGATTCATTATATGCTACTTCCCAGGGTGTGCATTAGCTGGAAGCTGGAATTGAAGCAGAGCTGGGGTTTGAACCCAGGTACTCTGATAAGGGACATGGGAGTCCCAACTGCTGTGCCACACGTCCGCCTGGGGGAGCTGTTGGCAACAGGAGACCAGTACAGTCACGTCTCCATAGCCACATGCAAACCACTTTTTAGAAGTTATGTATTAATGTGAAAGGAAGGGTGACACAGGGGGCAGGGGAGGGGGAGGTTCCATCACTGGTTCACTCCCCAGATGCGTGGGGCGGCTGGGGCTGAGCCAGGCTGAGGCCCAGAGCCAGGAACTGCATCTGAATTTTCCATGTGGATGGCAGAGACCCAGCGTGGGCCATCACCTGCCGCCTTCCCAGGCACATTAGCAAGAGGCTGGATGGGTAGTGTCACAGCACGGGCTCAAACCAGCGCTCCAATGTGGGATGCAGGCGTCCGGAGCAGCAGTGTAACCCGTGCACCACAACGCCTGCCGCCCTCTAACCATTTCTCACTCGTGGGATTGCAGTCCATGGAATGCCGGCTTGCTCCCAGCCCCAGCTGACATAGGTGGGGCTGGGAGCTCTTGGGGCGCCACTTCCTGGTTCCGGGGTTGGGGGACACAGTGACGCCTGTGCCAGCCTTCCTCCTGCTCCCCACTGCGCCCAGCCCCTTGGCAGCCGGCTGGGGCTGTGTGCCCACTCTGGCTCATGGGCAGAAGCGACCCGGCGGGGCCGGCGCCGTGGTGCACTAGGTTAATCCTCCCCCTGCGGCGCCAGCATCCCATATGGGCGCCGGGTTCTAGTCCCGGTTGCTCCTCTTCCTGTCCAGCTCTCTGCTGTGCCTGGGAAGGCAGTGGAGGATGGCCCAAGTGCTTAGGCCCCTGCACCCACATGAGAGACCAGTTGGAGGCTCCTGGCTCCTGGCTTTGGATCGGCGCAGCTCCGGCCGTTGTGGCCATTTGGGGGATGAACCAACGGATAGAAGCCCTTTCTCTCTGTTTCTTTCACTGTCTGTACCTCTACCTGTCAAATAAATAAATAAAAATCTTAAAAGAAGCGACCCTGCTAGCCCTGATTTGCATGGGAAAGGGATTAGAGGTACAGTTGCCTTCATCTCCCAGGGCTGACTCTCTCGGGCCCCCTTTCCCCAGAGGGTGTCTCATGGGAGATGTGCCCAGGAGAGGCGGGGCACGATACACTGCACACTCCAACGCCTGCTCTCCACCCGCCCCCGAAGTAAGAAAGCCCTGGTTGCCAGCTGGGCCAATAACTTGGGCTCCCTTGATGCTGGGTGTGGCCTGTGTCCAGGTGCTGGGCGGGATGACCCAGGTGGATGCTCCTGACACCCCCACCCCTACCCTTCGCTCTCCAAAGTGATCTGACTGTCCAGAGGATTCTCTTCACTGACCACTGGGTATAGCGAGGTGGTGGTAGGGAGGCCACCAAGGCTGCCCAACTCTTTCGAGAACCCCCCCCCCCATTGTCGGCGTCCCAAGTGCTTCCCCTCTGGTCCGTACGCCGGAGCCCACCCAGCCCCAGCGTGCATCTGCTGTGCCTCTCTGCTCTACGCCTGCTCAGTGATCACCCAGGGAGGGGGTGTCTCCTGGGAGTCCAGAGGGCCGGGCATGTGTGTTAAAGGGCCCACGGTGACATGCTGACAGCAGACAGCTCCTCCCCGCTCACAGGGAGAACGCCTGTGCCCTTTCCACGGCCGAGCCTCTGGTGCCAGCTCCGTAATCCACGCTGCTCTAGCTGCTGCTCTGTTGGTAGCAACTGACGGCAACCCACAAACGCTCGCTTCCAGCAGCTCTTAGCCGGGGCGGGGGGGTGGCGAGCACTGGGATCCTCGAAGCCTTTGGGAACGGACGCTCTCTTGTCCCCGGGGACCCCGCCGTGGTCTCACAGCCCTGTCTGTCCTCCGACAGGCCCCCTTCCTGTGTGAAGCCAGCAGCGTCCACCTGCTCCCCCTTCCTGGTGTTCGCCGCATCTCTGGGAGGAACGTGTCGGCCACGAGGGCCTTACCTGCCCAGCCGACGCAAACGCGTTTACGAAGCACTGGCCGGGTACCGCACCTGCACTGGCTGGGCGGCCCTGTTGGTAGAGGGTGGAGCTGGCCCCGCTGGAGAAACTGTGCGAAAGCCTGTTTCCGAGCGTGGCGGGCTCTGAGCAGCCCCCGACGGGAACCACCAGGACGAGACCGGGCTGCACCCAGGGCTGCTCGCTTCCTGCCCTCACCAGCTCGGGCAGGGAAGTAGACGACCCGCCGATGAGAACATAACCTCTGAAGGACGAGCTACAGGACAGTCTCCTTTCAGAACGAACATGGCGAGGGAGGTCCCGGAAGACGGAGTGAGGAACCCGAAATCCTGTCCCCTCCGAAAAGCAACGAAACTGCAGGCGTCAAGGTTCCAGAGCTCGGGAAATTGCCCAGACAGGTGCGCCCGGCCAGGGGCACCTCCCACGGCATGGCTGGGTCTCTTGGCTCGAAGAGGAGACGGGTGCCAGGCCTGCTCCAGCTCGGCGGCCAGCGGAGGGCGCCCAGGCCACACACAGGAACGGACCTCTGGCCCCCAGCCTGCACCAGGCTGTCCAGGATCCCGGCTCCGGCGCCAGCCTGTAGAAAGCCGGACTGCTGTCCCCGGCGATGAGCCAGGAGGACACACCATAACTTGTACAAGAGTTTACCCCAAAAGGCCAGAACCTGGTTACTAACGGACAGCGTCCCGTCCCTTTGTCCCCGCTGCAAGGGGCACAGACAGGAGCCAAGACCCGCTCCGCCATGTTCTTGAACCCCCTTTGGCTTTGGCAGTTTGCTTTCAAGTACGATGCTTGGAACGGCAGAACAACTTCACCTAAAAAAACAGAAACGTTGATGTCAGAGTTTAAGGCCTGCAGGTGCAGCTGTGAGAACAGCAGGAAGCGTTGGAGAAGCGCATTTGGAAGGAGGACCAGCCTGGGACAGCAAGGCCGATGTCATCTGGTGAGGCTGTGCGAGGCGCCCTAACCCGCCGACCTCGACCTCGGCAGAGCTCCTGCTGCTGCGTTTGAGGCCAGGGCAGAGCGCAGCACACGCGGTGAGAACCAGGCGCTCGCCTGGCCGAGGGGAACCTCCAGCCCCGGTCGCCCAGAGCAGCCCTCCACGCCCTGCCTTCATCGCTCTGAGCTGGTTCGCTTCCTTCTCCCTCTGCTGCGACTCCTTAACCTACTGGTGTTCCGGATCCTGTTTATCCAGAGATTTTATTTGAGAGGTAGAGCTGCAGAGAGACACGGAAAGTCCTCCGTATGCTGGTTCACTGAGCAACAGCCGGAGCCGGGCAGCCAGGAGCCAGGAGCTTCTTCCAGGTCTCCCGCGTGGGTGCAGGGGCCCAAACACGTGGGCCATTTCTACTGCTTTCCCAAGCCATAGCAGAGAGCTGGATCAGAAGAGAAGCAGCCGGGACTAGAACCCGTGTCCATATGGGCTGCCAGCACCACAGGCAGAGAGTTAGCCTTGTACACCACAGCGCTGGGAAGATACATGGAACCCTTACGAATCTGCATGTCAGCCTTGCACAGGGCTCATGGCCGTCTCCTCTGGGTTGTGCCGGTTTTGGCCTATGTGCTGCCGCAGTGAGCCCCTTGGCCTTACTACAGCTGGCGGGTGACTGCCACTGCTTTTCCTGTGTTCTTGAGTGTGTTGCTTGTTTGCTTGGATTAAGTGCTAAACTTGGTCGATTGGATTCACATTGAACTAAGACTTTGCCTTGGCTCACGCTCGCCCTCGCCCTCCCAGGAGACTGAGTCCCTGGTGGGGGCCTGGGGCCCCTCAGGCTTGTGGCCTCTGTTGCTGATGTGACTGGAACAGCACAGTGGAGACACACGCAGGAGTTGGGTGGTCCACAGGGTTCTCTCTGCTGCCCACAGCTCCCACTTCTTAGGAGCAACCAGGAAAGGCCGACGTGGCCGAAGCCACGCACAAGGCCCAGCTTCTGGAGCGTTCCCTGCACTTCCCGTGGCAGCAGCCTCCCCGTGCCCCTGCGGACACCTGCCACAGGGGCTCTGAGGGCACAGCCCTGGTTTTTCTCCCTGGGGTAGTGTGTTTATGTCCACAGAGATGACAGCCCCATTCCCAGCGCTGGAGGTGGGAGAACGCCCCCATTCGCAGAGAATCGCCGTGTTTCTGTCGGGGGACTCCTGGAAGACCAGCTCACAGGACTGGTTTTTTTATTTCTGACTCGGAGCCTGCCCGACGCTGGAGACGGTGCAGGTCCCTTGTTGAAGCCTTGACCAGCCACGGCTCCCCTGGGCAGCAGGTGGGCACAGTGGACGGGTGGAGAGCTTGGGCTCCTTTATTGGGGAGCAGCATTTACGACCTAGAATCGGGCCGGCGCTGTGGCGTAGGAGGTAAAGCCGCCGCCGCCTGCAGTGTCTGCATCCCATGTGGGCGCGGGCTGCTCCACTTCTGATCCAGCTCTCTGCTGTGGTCTGGGAAAGCAGTAGAGGATGCCCAAGTCCTTGGGCCCTGCACCTGCGTGGGAGACGGGGAAGAAGCTCCTGGCTCCGGCCGTCGTGGCCATCTGGGGAGTAAACCAGCAGATAGACCATCTCTCCCCCTCTCCCCTCTCCTCCTCTTCCCCTCTCCCTTCTCCTCCTCTTCCCCTTTCCCCCCTCCCCCTCTCCCCTCTCCCTCCTCCCCTCCTCCCCCTCCCCCCTCCCCTCTCCCCCTCGCCCCTCTCCCCTTCTCCTCCTCTTCCCCTCTCCCCTCTCACCCTTCCCCCTCTCTCTCTCTCCCCCCTCCCCCTCTCCCCCCTCCCCCCTCCCCCCTCCCCTCTTCCCCGCCAGTGTTCTGAAGACTTACTCGCTCTCCGAGTCTTTCCGTCTTTCTTCCGGGATTTCCTACGTGGGTGATGATGTCATCAGTTTTGCCTCCTCCCTCTAAGATGTATTCGTGTATTTCCCCTCCTGGCCTGGCTGGACTCCAGGGGCTTCTGGAGGACGTGGACTAGCAGGGGAGGGGGGCTGCCTGGCCTTTTTCTCAAACTTGGGGGAAAGCGTTCAACCTCTCATGGCTGAGAGTGATGCGGTTGAGGGTTTTCTTGTGGGTTTTAAAATCAAGATGAGGAAGGGCCCCTTTACTCCTGGTTTACTGGGACACTACTGACAGTGGGTGTTGGGTTTTATCAAGTGCTTTTTCAGCTGCTATACTTTCTTTAGCCTGTTGATGTGATGGATTATATTCACTGTTTTTTGAATAGATCTAATTTATTTATTTGAAAGAGTTACACACACGGAGGGAGGGAGGGAGGGAGGGATCTCCCATCGGCTGGTTCACCCTCTAAGTGGCTGGAACTGCTGGGAACAGGCCTGGTGGAAGCCAGGAGCCTGGACCTCCATCGGGGTCTCTCACGCGGTGCAGGGGCCAAACTACTTGGGCATCTCTGCAGCTCTCCCAGGCGCATTAGCAGGGAGCCGGACTGAAAGTGGAGCAGTCGGGAATCGGACCGGTGCTCACACAGGAAGCCAGCGTCACAGGAGGCGGCCTAACCCACCGAGGCTCGTGCTGGCCCCTCATCACAACTTTGAGTTCTGTGTTGAGCCAGTTTGTATACTTGGGGTGAACCATTCTTGGCTGTGCTGTATAATTCTCTTTATACATCGTTGGATTCAAATTACTAACACTCAGGGTTTTTGTATCATGCTAACAAGAAATATTTGCATGTAGTTTCTGGTGGTGTTGCCCCCCCATAGAATGAGTTAAGATTTCCCGCGATCCATCCTGTGGAAGAGAGTATAGAGAATTAGTATCGTTTTATGCTTAAATATTTGGTATAATCCAATGAAACTGTCAAGGCTTGGTGTTTTCCTTTAAGGATGGTCACTAAATACTGATTTAGTTTATTTAATAGAAAAAGCACTATGCAGATGAGCTGTTCTTGTGAGTTTCGGTAGTTTGCTCTTTCAGGGAATCGATCCATTTCATGGAAGCTGTCGACTTTGTAGGCGCAGAGTTCGTGCTGTTCCTTTGAGATCCTCTCCCCAGCTGGGGGTCCGTCCTCACCCTTTCCCAGCTGGGGGTCCATCCTCACCCTTTCCCAGCTGGGGGTCCGTCCTCACCCTTTCCCAGTTGGGGGGTCTGTCCTCACCCTTTCCCAGCTGGGGGGTCCGTCCTCACCCTTTCCCGCGTCTGATGTCGGCGCTCCACGCCTGTCTGCTCTCTTGGCTAACCCTGTTAGAGGTTTGCAACACTGACCATGTTTTAAAGACCCAGTCTTTCGGTTTTCTTTACTTTCTCTGTTGTCTTTCTGTTTTGGATTTTGCTGACTTTTGCTGTGATTTTTGTTATTTTTCTGCTTGCTCTAGGCTTAAATTATTCACCTAAAAAGCCATTTATTTTACAGCTTTCAATTCTTCTCCCATAGATGCACTTGAGACTACAAACTTGATTAGAAACACTATTTTATTGCGTCCCAGAAATTTTGATAACTTGTATGTTCGTTTAATTCCAAGCACTTAGGATTTCCCTGGAGACTTCTTCCACCCATGTGGCCCCCGAAGGCACTGTCTGCCTTGGGGTTCTCGAGCCGTCTTTTGGTTACTGATGCGCAGCTTACTTCACTGTGCTCCGCGGGTGTGAGTCCGCTCGATGGGCCAAATCGGAATACCGCGGCGGCGGGGCCCGGTCCACGGGGATGTGTTCTGTCGCGGTTCTGGAAGCTGAAGTCCGAGACCACGGTGCCAGCGTGGCTGGGCCCTGGCCAGGGCTGTCCTCCTGGCTGGCAGGCAGTGGTGGGGGCGGGCCTCTGGTGGTGAGGACCCCCCCCCCCCAATCACAAGTCCCCGCCCCGACCTCCTCCACACCTAATTACCTGCTCAGACTCTGCCTGGGGGTGGGGCTGCACCCACGAACTGGGCGCTGGCACGGCTCTGCCCACGGCAGAGAGCAAGCCTTGCACACTTCCGACGTGCGGGGGTGTGTGTGATGGCCCAGAGCAGACTGACTTGGTGAGCGTTCTGTGGGTGTGCGGCCGTGGTTGGAGGAAGCTTCTGGAACGTTCCTGAAGCTGCGGCTGTGTTCGTGTGGCCCTACAAAGCCCTTTGGAAGTGGAGTCTGTCACCCGCCATCAGACGTCCTCCTCCCATTCAGTCCCAGTCTTGGTGGCCATGCTCTGACTGTGACCATTTTCGTGTGGCTTGGACCCTCGCAGTGGAGGGGCTGTGGCAGGCGCTGTCCCTCCCCCCCTCCCTGGGATAAGCTCTGGGGTTAGGGAGGCTTCTGTCACAGAGACCACTCTGGACAAATGTCAACCTCCTTCCCGTCCCCCTGCCCTGCCAAGCTTTTTCCTGGCGCTTCCCTGTGAGGGCCTCCAGGTGGGGCTGCTGGAGGCAAAACCCACACAGGGCTGGGGTCTCCCAGGACTGCGGCCCCCACCCTGCCCCGCCGGTCCTCCTGCACCTCTGAGCTTTTGTGCAGCCCCCTGTGCACACGCAGGCTTTGTCTTCAGCTGTCACAGCCAACACCTTCCACACCGGCTCGTGCCAGGCTCCTACTGCTCGCTAAAACACACCCATTTCTCCTGAACCAGGATTTTTGCCCCCCACCCCACCCCAGATTGTTTTATTTTGAAAGGCAGCGTTAGAGGGACAGAGAGCTTCTATCCCTGATTCACTCCCCAGATGGCCACAATGGCCCGGGCTAAGCCAGGCTGGAGCTAAGAGCTTCCTCCAAGTCTCCCACGTGGATGCAGGGGCCCGAGCCCTAGGGCCAGTTTCTGCAGCTTTCCCAGGTGCATTAGCAGGGAGCTGGATCTGAAGTGGGGCAGCCAGGACCCGTGCCCATAGGGGATGTCGGCACTGCAGATGGTGGCTTTACCTGCTATGCACAGCGCCGGCCCCCACGTTAACCAAGTTGTAAGCCTTTAGTGTGGCTCCCAGGAAGTCTCAGGTTCTGAAAATCAAAAAAACTGAAAGGGGAACAAATACTATACAAGCAAATGTAGAAGTGGGCATTTTTTTTTTTTTTTAATTTCGAGAACATTCGTCCCTCCCCACCCCCGGAGCGCTGGGTCGTCTCTGACTGGGGAAGTGACTTTGGAACAGAATCCTTGCAGGTTCAGGGTCGCTCATCACCCCCTGAATTCTGATGGATTCGGAGCCAGCAGATTGAAAGGGGGCAGAGAAGTCCATACTGCCCGGGGCCCTTCCCCGCCACCCCTCTCCAGAGCACCACCCGCCTTGGGTCTGGGCTGGGTGTCTGTGGCTCTGGCTGCCCTGGCCGTCCTGACCATGGTTCATGGATGGTCACGTTGTCAGAGACGGGAGGGAGTTGGAGGATACGAGGTGGGTTTTTTTTTTCCCCGTAATTTTTTTTTTTTTTAAGATTTATTCGGGCGTCGGCGCTGTGGTATAGTGGGTAAAGCCACTGCCTGTGGCACCAGCATCCCATGTGGTCACCAGTTCAAGTCCCGGCTGCTCCACTTCCGATCCAGCTCCCTGCTAACGCACCTGGGAAAGCGGTGGAAGATGGCCCAAGGCTTGGGGCCCTGAACCCGCTTGGGAGACCTGGATGAAGCTCCTGGCTCCTGACCAGCCCAGTTCTGGTCGTTGGGGCCATTTTGGGAGTGAACCGGTGGATGGAAGATCTCTCTCTCTCTGTCTCTCCCTCTGTCTCTTTTAGCTCAGCCTTTCAATAAAATAAATCTTTAAATTTTTTTTCTTAAAAATGTATTTGAAAGACAGATCTTTCATTTGCTGGTGCACTCCCCAAATGGCTGTAAGGGAGCTGGATCAGAAGTGGAGCAGCCAGGACTCGAATCCGTGCCCGTGTGAGACACCAGTGCCGCGGCGGCGGCTTCACCTGCTGCACCACAGTGTCGACTCCTCCACTAAGTGTTCAGGTCCCTGTCTTAACAGGAAGCTTGAGCTGTTGGACGGCTGCTGTCGGTAAGCGATGATGACTGGGTGTGCAGGTGCCCGTGCGTTTCTCTATGTCTGAAAACTCGGAATAGGGAAAACACAAACTCCAGCACAAGTGGAAAATCGGCTCCCGTGCAAGGGGCGAACGCATCCCGGTTTCCCTTTAGGGCTGCGCTGCTGCCGTGGGTTTCACCGTGTAAACGTGTTCGCGGGGAGAGCCTGTCGTCGTCAAGCTCTCGGTTCTGTTCAAAAACAAAAAGGAAAGAGGGAATCTGGGCTGCATCTTTTTCTTCAAAAAAGAAAAGAAAAGAAATGTGTGCCTAATCCATTTGAAACGATGCTACGTTTATTCATCAGCTCAAAGCTCTTGGGGGTGGCTGGCACCGCGGCTCACTAGGCTAATCCTCCGCCTTGCAGCGCCGGCACACCGGGTTCTAGTCCCGGTCGGGGCGCCGGATTCTGTCCCGGTTGCCCCTCTTCCAGGCCAGCCCTCTGCTGTGGCCAGGGAGTGCAGTGGAGGATGGCCCAAGTGCTTGGGCCCTGCACCCCATGGGAGACCAGGAGGAAGCACCTGGCTCCTGGCTTTGGATTGGTGCAGTGCGCCGGCCGCGGCGGCCATTGGAGGGTGATCCAACGGCAAAGGAAGACCTTTCTCTCTGTCTCTTGGAGGCCACGGCGGGGCTTTGGGCTTGGCCTCTGAGGGTGATGGGAAGCTGCTGACGGGCCCCGGGCAGAGCGGATGTGGCTCAGCGTCCGTGTTTAAAGGGTTACTCTGCAGCGCAGGCCTTTGGTGCCATGACTAAGTTATCTCCCGGGACTCCCATCCCATAGCAGAGTGCCTGGCTCAGGCCCGGCTCCTCTGCAGCCACTCCGGCTTCCTGCTCCTTGCAAAGCAACTGGCAAACGGATGGGCTGCACAGGGCAGATGGGACCTCTGCCCCACGCGGGAAGCTGGATCAGACGTGGAGCGGGGACCCCGGTGCTCCAGGGCCGGGTGAGAGGGCCCCGCGCGGTATCTTAACTGCTGTGCCAAATATTGTCCCTGTCCTTGTTTCATTTCCTCTGGTGGTCGCTGATTTGAGATTTTCTTTGTTTCTAACTTATTCTAAATGTACAAGATTGGCTGTAAATACTCCGATTATTGCCCCAGGGGCATCCCACACATGTTGTGATGTTTTCTTTTTAACTTTTATTCAGGTCAAAATATTTTCTAATTTAATCTTTGCTGGAGCCCTGGGTTGCTTAGAAGTGTTACTCAGTTTCCAAATAGTTGGGGAATCGGCTGAGATCTTCTCGTGTCTGACTGATCTTGGGATTCCACTGTGGTCGGAGAACACACACTCGGAGACTTGAATTCTGGAGAAGTCCGAGCCCTGCTTTCGGCCCGAGACCGTGGTCCGTCCTGGCAGAGGGGCCCGATCCGAGCTCAGCGGTGGCTGTGCTGAACTCGGCGCTGCCAACATGCGTTGTCTGTTCTAATTTGAACGGGAGAGGGAGGCACGCAGAGACAGAGGGAGGCAGGGAGGGAGAAAGAGAGAACTCTTCCATCTGCGGCTTCCCTCCCCAAATGCCCGTACAGCTGGGAGCAGGGGACTCCATCCCCGTCTCCCAGGTGGGTGGCAGGGGCCCAGCTCCATGAGCCACCATGGCTGTGTCTCGCAGTCTGCCTTGGTCGGAAGCTGGAGTCAGGAGCTGGTGGCAGGTGTGGAAGCCAGACACTTCGAATGGGACAAAGGCATCCCAATCGCCAGGCCGGGCGCCCTCCCCTGTGCACCTTGTTAACCAGAGAACAGGCTGGGGCTGTGCCAAAGATGCCGGGGGGTGTGCCCAGCCCGTACCTGCAACATCATGACCAGGATGCGTGCGGGATGCTGGCTGTCCCATCGCCGGTGGCCGCCGTGCCAATCACTGCTCGGGATGAATCGGGACTCCTCTTTGGGGCCCTGCTGGCTTCCCTGTTTTATCTCTGGAAACCACCCAGCGGCGTGAGAAAATAAACTCCCAGGGGCTGCCGGGGGCGAGAGCAGAGCCAAGTCCCAGAGGACGTGTGACGCTCACAGAGGTGTTGGAGTCGCGACGTCGAGGACTAGCTGGAGAAGAGGGTGCAGTGTCAACACACTGCCCAGGCAGTCGGTCCCTCTGCAGAACTGGACGCAGTGCTCTGGTGAGCCCGCCCGTCCCGGCTGTGACGCAGGGCTGCCTGGGACAAGTGTCCAGGTGTGCACCGCGCAACTGGGGGCCACCGTCAGCCTCAGGCACCACGGTACCTGGCAAAGCATCATTTAAGGTGTGCAGCCTTTTGGCCCTCCAAGTCCGGTGCCGTTAGTCCCTCCGGGCTCGCCACTGTGAATCAGAGCCTGCCAGCCCACAGGCTGAAGCCTGTAGTCCTGGCAATGTGGCACCCACGACTCGTTCCCAAGCGCCGGCCAGAAATCTCAAGGAGGGTTTGGCGCATAGACCCCGGGGCACCCCCAGGTTCCTGCCTACACGGTCCCCGCCCCTTGAGTGTGGATGAGATCTGTGACTCGCTTATACCTGTGGAACGCAGCCGGCTCTCTGGATCTGTGTGCTGTGGTTGGAGTCCTCACACCCCTGAACTCAGGACTTTGAACCCCAAGTCGGTGATGCTGAGATGGAAAACCTAATGATGGGGTTTAGGAGGTGGGGCTTCGGGTGGTCCTGAGGCCAGTGGGGGTGTGGCTTTGGAAGAGAGTTCCCCTAAGAAGTGGTTATAAACGCCGGAGCTAGGGCCCAGCCTCTCTGCTTCCTGGCTCACCGTGCCAGCCCCCGTGTGTTCACTTGCTCTCTCTCCCCCGGGAATCCTGTGCCACCCGGGGACTCTGCCAGCAAGGAGCCCAGACAAGGGGGCCTGCTGACCTTGGACCGGGCAGGGGCCAACATGAAGCTTTGCCTTTTGAAAGGCAAGTACCCAGGCTGCCTCGGGTACTTCATTTGAGGCATGAAAAGCCCACTAACACACCATGGGCTCTGCATCTGTGGATTCAATCAGCCAGGGACTGAAAACGGCTTCTTAAAAAGTAATATAAAAAAGTACAGCAATAGAAACCTTGTAATTTAGAAATACAGTGTGTGCTGGGCAGATGCCAGTTCAGACGCCCCTTGTCGGGGGCCTGCTTCGAGCCCTGGCTGCGCTGCTACGATCCAGCTTCCTAATGCACTCCCTGAGGGGCGGCAGGCGGTGGCCCAGGAGGCCGGGTCCCTCCCACCCACTGAAGACCCAGGTGGAGCAGGCTCCTGGCTGCAGCCTGGCCCAGGCCTGGCTGCTCTGGGCATCTGGGGAGGGAAGCAGTGGGTGGGAGAAGTCTCTGCCTTTCTTCTTTCTTTTTTGTTATTTATTTATTTGAAGGGCAGAGTTACAGAGAGGCAGAGAGAGAGAGACAGAGATCTTCCATGCACTGGCTCACTCCCCAGATGGCCACAAAGGCCAGAGCTGGGCTGTTCTGAAGCCAGGAGCCAGCAGCCCCCTTGGGGTCTCCCACATAGGGACAGGGACCCTAGCACTTGGGCCATCCTCCACTGCTTTCCCAGGCCACAGCAGAGAGCTGGATCGGAGGAGGAGCAGTCGAGACTCAAACCGGCATCCATATGGGATGCCGGCACTGCAGACCGGGGCTTTAACCTGCTGCACCACAGTGCTGTCCCCGAAGTCTCTGCCTTTCAAATCAAAGACAATAAAGGCAAAGACGCAGGATAGCAGCTATTAGCAAACAAGTACACCATATTAGATATTACAGACAAGCCAGAGGTGACTCAAAGGGTACGTGTGCGTTTTCTAGAGGGGACTGGAGCATCCTTGGGGTTGGCGTCTGCAGGGGGTCCTGGAAGCAGCCCCTCCCCCGGCGTGTTGCACTAGGCACACAGAAGGTTCCGGACACTGGCACAGCCGGGAGCGTCCCCTGGCTGCTTGCTCAAGTGAGGAGCCAGCTGGCAGCAGGAGTTCCCCTCGCAAAGAGGCACAGGGAGGCCCTGAGTGCAAGGTGCAGAGACAGGCGGCCTCAGGGCAGGTTCTCCACCCCCTCCACCTACTCCTGCACATAAGCCACTGCTCTGTGCCTGCCCGCCCAGCCCCTTCCCTGCCCGCTGTGGGCAGCACCCCCAGGAGAGGCCCGGGTCTGTTCTCATGCCAGACTTTGCAGCCTGAGCCTGGGACCATCTTTCATCTCTAGGTTTTGGGAGCCTGCTGATCCCTCCCCTCCCCCCAGGAAGAGCACCGGGTGGCTTCCGGGGACCCAGTGCTCCGGGTAGTAGCCTGCTCCTGGGATCAGCTTGCCGAGGGCCTGGGCAGTGGCAGGAGAGGAGGCTCTGCAGGAAGCCCGCTGCCTCTCCCACAGAGAGCCGGGTTTTGGGGGGTTTTGACCGCGCCTCTCGGCAGCCTTTGATATTCCAATCCGCCTCCTCTGCGTTGTTTGAATTGCCATGCTGGGTATTTTCATTCCACGATCCAACATGATTTTGTCTTAGAATATTTTCAGGTGAGCGGTTGCAAAGAGACTGTACCCATCAACCACACCATTAACCCCGTCGTTAAGAGCTTAGGTTAAAGGATCGGTTCTTCCCAGTGAGTCAAGCCCTATGGCTGCCCGTTAGCATTGACTAAGACCTGGGCTGCCTTCCTAGTAGCTCCTGATTGTCCCCCGCATTCAGGATCCCACCTGGCGCTCAGGGCTCTGACCCCTGAGGCCCCTCTTGGTCGGGCGCTTCTCAGAGTTTTGGGGTTTGGATGTGGTGGTGTGCTCCGTAGCCGGTTTCTCATGTGGGTTTTTGGAGGCAGGTGAACCGCCATTGTCCACACACTGCTGGGCCAGTGACTCTCAGGGCCCCCACTGTCAAGTTCATTTTCCCCTGTTAGACAGGAAGTTAGAAATTCGCCTAGGTGAGTGGGAAGAGCCTGAGCAGGCGCCATCTGCGCAGTCCAGCCGGACCCTGATGACTTCCCAGGTGGTCCCAGCCCTCCCCCCAAGGGAAGCTCCCAGGAGAATTCTCTCTCCTCAGGACCAAATGGGTTCCCTGACCTGATACCATGGGGCAATAGGGGGAGCTCCCAAACCCAGGAGGAATTCGCTAATTTACTCTGTCCTACAGGAGGGGGAGGGGAAGGAAAGCCCGGACCCCTTTTCCGTCAGAAGCCCAGTCTAAGGGACACCGCCCGCCTGGCCTGCACGTGTATCCGCTGCAGTCAGGCCTGCGACCTTGCTTTACCCAAGCCCGAGTGACAGGGCCCACGCTCTCTACCTGTCCCTCCGCTCTGACAGATGGCCTGTCCCCAGGGAAACCTTGCTACTTTGCTCTCTGTCTCACACCCGAATTCTTTCTCGCGTGAAGACAAGAACCCACGACTTCTCTATGGTGACATTACCATTCGATGTTACCCCTCGTTTTTAAAATCGAGATACAGTTCCCGTAGCGTAAATCTCGCCCTGTTGAGGTCTTCCACCCAGCTGCGTGGGGCGGGTTCTCTGTGTTCTGGCTCATCTGGTACCTGTCCATCGCTGCCCCAGCCTGTCTGCCTCACTCCCCCCACCCCATCCCTTAACCACTCCCCCCCCGCAACCGCTTAGCCGCTTCCTGTCCCTTCTGGTGTTTCTTGTCCACGGGCCCATCCGCTAGGTGGCCTGCTTTCCCTGAGCGGTGGGGCTTCGGTGCCGTCCACCAGCACGCGCTTCCTTTTAGGGTGAAAAGCTTCCCACCCTGCGACAGTGAGGACGGTGGTGTCCTTCCGTCCCCAGTGGTGATGACGCACTGGTCATCTG
Source organism: Oryctolagus cuniculus (assembly GCF_964237555.1). Taxonomy (NCBI): domain Eukaryota; kingdom Metazoa; phylum Chordata; class Mammalia; order Lagomorpha; family Leporidae; genus Oryctolagus; species Oryctolagus cuniculus. The sequence goes on from NC_091434.1 coordinate 2,403,648, forward strand.
TCCGTGGCTGGAGGGACACACGGGGCTTCCGCTCTGGGCTGAGGTGAACAATGCTGCCGCGAACGTTCATGAGCCCCTTTGGGGATGGACAGACATCTTCAGTTATGGCTGCAAAGCCGTAGGCTGAGGCCATGGCTGCCTGTTCCAGGCTGTCCCCCCAGCAGCGGCGCCATCCGGTTCCCGCACCGGTGCCCGTCTTTGGCACAGCCGTGAGTCCTCTCTTTTTTCCTTTGCGTGTCCTTGGTAACTAGTGCTGTCGAGTAGCTTTTCGTGTTCTTATTGGCCGGTTGTGTGTCTTCCCTGAATAAGTGCTTACTAACCTCTTTTGCCCACTTTTAAATCGGATTTGTTTTTATTGTCGAGTTGTAAGAATTCTTTATATATTCTGGGTATGAATCCCTTAGCAACTGTTTTCTCCTAACCATTTTCTTGATGGTCTCCTTTGATACATAATAGTTTTAAATTTTGATGAAGTCCAGTTTACCTATTTTCCCCCTGTGCGTTTTAAGTCACATTTGAGAAATCATGGCCTGATCCATGGTCCCAAAGATGTAGACCTATGCTTCTTTTTGAGAGTTTTATTTGGGGTCGGCACTGTGGTGTAGTGGGTTAAAGCCACCTCCTGCAGTGCTGGCATCCCATATGGATGCTGGTTCGAGTCCCGGCTGCTCCTCTTCCGATCCAGCTCTCTGCTGTGGCCTGGGAAAGCAGTAGAAGATGGCCCAGGTGCTTGGGCCCCTGCACCCGCGTGGGAGACCTGGAAGAAGCTCCTGGCTCTGGGATTCAGATCGGTACAGCTCTGGCCGATGTGGCCATCTGGGGAGTGAACCAGCGGATGAAAGATCGCTGTCTCTCTGTCTCTGCCTCTCTGTGTCTCTGCCTCTCAAATAAATAAATAAATCTTTAAAAATAGTAAAATCAGCTGACCAGAGATGTAGGGGTATACTTCTGGACTCTCGGTTCTACTCTGCTGGTCTGTCTGTCCTTTTGCCAGTGCCACACTGTCTTGATTACTGTAGCTTTGTCATAATTTTTGACATCAGGGGGCCAGTGCTATGGTGTAGCAGGTAAAGCCCCTGCCTGCAGTGCCAGCATCCCATGTGGGCTCCAGTTCGAGTCCCAGCTGCTCCACTTCCAATCCAGCTCTCTGCTGTCGCCTGGGAGAGCAGTGGAAGATGGCCCAAGTGCTTGGGCCCCTGTACCCACGTGGGAGACCTGGAGGCGGCTTCTGCCTCCTGACTTCAGATCAGCACAGCTCCAGGCATTGTGGCCATCTGGGGAGTGAATCAGTGGATGGACGACCTCTCTCTCTTTCTCTCTCTCTCTCTCTCTCTCTCTCTGTCTCTCTCTGCCTCTCCTTCTCTCTGTGTGTAACTCTGACCTTCAAATAAATAAATAAATCTTTAAAAAATTTGTTTTTGACGTCCGGAAGTGTGAGTCCTCCAGATTTATTTTTTTTAAACAGTGGCCTTCGGACCCTTCCTGCTTTCATGTAAATCTTAGCATTGGTCCCTCCATTTATGAAAACAACAAGACAGCACAGCCCTGTCACCCCAGCCACGTTGGCTCTGCCCATCCGTGGGCCTGCGCTGTCCTTGGGTCTTCAGTGCTTTAAGTAATGTTTAGTTTTCAGTGTACGAGTCTTATCATTCTCTGGTTAAGTGTACTCCTATCTCTGTAAGCTGTTACACATGGAATCAATTTCATTTTGAGATTGTTCATGGCCAGTATGGATATACAGTTGATGTTATAAATCGATCTTTACACTGAACTCCTATTTATTCTGATAGTTCTGTGTGTGTGTATGTATGTGTGTGTATGTGTGTGTTCTATGTGTGTGTATGTGTGTATTGTGTGTGTATGTGTGTATGTATGTGTGTATGTGTGTATGTATGTGTGTACTGTGTATATGTGTGTATGTGTATGTATGTATTGTGTATATATGTGTATATGTGTGTGTATGTGTGTGATGTGTGTGTATGTATGTGTGTGGTGTGTGTATGTGTGTGTGGTGTGTGTATGTGTGTATGTGTGTATGTGTATATGTGTGTACGTGTGTGTATGTGTGTGTGGTGTGTGTATATGTGTGTATGTGTGTATGTGTGTGTATGTGTGTGTGGTGTGTGTATATGTGTGTGTATTGTGTATATGTGTGTGTATGTGTGTATTGTGTATATGTGTGTATGTGTATGTATGTATTGTGTATATGTGTGTGTATGTGTGTGATGTGTGTGTATGTATGTGTGTGGTGTGTGTATGTGTGTGTGGTGTGTGTATGTGTGTATATGTGTGTATGTGTATATGTGTGTACGTGTGTGTATGTGTGTGTGGTGTGTGTATATGTGTGTATGTATGTGTGTATGTGTATGTGTGTATGTGTGTATTGTGTATATGTGTGTGTGTGTGTGTGTGTGTGTGTAGTGTTAGGATTTTCTAGCCAGAGTCGTGTCATCTGCAAGTAGAGTCTGACGTCCCCTTTCCATGCTGGACGACGTTGTTCTCATTTTCTTGTGTAACCTCCCTGGCCAGGACGACCCTGGGTCCACGTGGCAGGAGAGGGCAGCGTGGCACAGAGGGCTAAGCCACTGCTTGGCATGGAGATGCCCTATACAGAGTCCTGGCTGCCCCACTTCTAGATCCTTGCTAATGCAGCTGGGAAAAGGAGGGGAAGACGGCCCAGGTCCTTGGCCCTTCCCCCACGGGGGGCCCAGATGGAGTGCTGGGTGCCTGGCTCTGGCCTGGCTCCGCTGCGGCTGCTGCGGCCATTTGGGGAGTGAACCAGCAGGTGGAAGATCTTTTGTCCCATCTCTTCCTCTGTCTTTGACCCTCTGCCTTTCAAATAGATAATATGAATCTTTAAGGGGATGGTCATGTATTTTTCCTTTGTAATATTATGTTTTAACTTATAATATTAATATACTGTATTGTATTAATTCATATAATAGATTATATAATTATAAATATAAACATTATAATTAAAATATTAACTTATAATATTACATTTCTTATACCAATAACTTTATTAAAATATATATTATTGGATCCAACTTTGCACCCCCATTTGGTTGTGTTGTAAAATTTCTTTTATATGTTCCTAGATTTACTTTGTTAGCTTTTTGTTGATAATTTTCAAATCTATATTCCTAATGGATGTTGATAAGTAGTTTCTTTTACTGAATTAACTCATTAATTATTTAAGAGGGAGAGGGAAGGGGAGGGGGAAGGGGATGGAGAGGGAGGGGGAGGGGGAGGGAGAGAGGGAGAAGGAGGGGCAGGGGAGGGAGTGCACGCCTGGCTGTCCAGTGGACTCTCTCCGTAGGCCTGGCCATCCAGTGGGCACTCTCCATGGGCCTGGCCATCCAGTGGGCTCTCTCCATGGGCCTGGCCGTCCAGTGGGCTCTCTCCATGGGCCTGGCCATCCAGTGGGCTCTCTCCGTAGGCCTGGCCGTCCAGTGGGCTCTCTCCGTAGGCCTGGCCATCCAGTGGGCTCTCTCCGTAAGCCTGGCCGTCCAGTGGGCTCTCTCCGTAGGCCTGGCCGTCCAGTGGGCTCTCTCCATGGGCCTGGCCATCCAGTGGGCTCTCTCCGTAAGCCTGGCCATCCAGTGGGCTCTCTCCGTAGGCCTGGCCGTCCAGTGGGCACTCTCCGTAGGCCTGGCCGTCCAGTGGGCTCTCTCCGTAGGCCTGGCTGTCCAGTGGGCTCTCTCCATGGGCCTGGCCATCCAGTGGGCTCTCTCCATGGGCCTGGCCATCCAGTGGGCACTCTCCGTAGGCCTGGCCATCCAGTGGGCACTCTCCGTAGGCCTGGCCGTCCAGTGGGCTCTCTCCATGGGCCTGGCCATCCAGTGGGCTCTCTCCATGGGCCTGGCCGTCCAGTGGGCTCTCTCCATGGGCCTGGCCATCCAGTGGGCACTCTCCGTAGGCCTGGCCATCCAGTGGGCACTCTCCGTAGGCCTGGCCGTCCAGTGGGCTCTCTCCATGGGCCTGGCCGTCCAGTGGGCTCTCTCTGTAGGCCTGGCCGTCCAGTGGACTCTCTCCATGGGCCTGCAGTGGCTCCAGGCTGGGCCCACGTCTGAGCTGGGAGCTGGGACTCCATCCGGGTCCCCCTTGGGTGCAGGAATCCCGTTCCTCAAGTCCTCAGTGCTGCTTTGGCAGGAAGCTGGAGTCGGGAGCCAGAGCTGCGTGCGGGACCCAGATACTCTGATGCGGGTCTCGCACGTCTTCACCAGCGTCTTCACTGGAGGCTCAGGCCTGCCCTGTAGTTCCTCTTTGTGTGACTTTGCCATTTAGGCAGCACTGGACCCGTAAGGTGAGTTGGACAGGGCTCGCTTTATTGGAACAGTGAGTGTGTTCATTTTTATCCAAATATTTGGTAGAATTCCCCAGAGAAGCCCTCTGAGCCTGGGCTTTGCTCTGAGGGAAAATCATTTTGTCATCATTAATCCGATCTCTTACTTATTATGGGTCTATTTAGGGTTTCTGTTTGTTTTTGAGTTGGTTCCGGTGGTTTGTGTCTTTGTAGCAATTTCGTATAACTGGTTTGCTTTGTTCACAAATTAAAAGGTAAACTTCCGGGTGTTGCCCGGTTACTGCTTTATGGGACAGATCCTGTTTCCCGGTGCGGAGCCGGTCTTCACCGCGCGGCTCCACTGCGTGGTAATTAATGCTCATTTAGGCAGGCAGCGTCGGTGTGCACACGTCCGTCGGCTTGCAGCTCTCTCTTTGCTGTTTTGCGAGTTTCGTATTTGCTGTCAGAAGGGACTGATGGAGTTCTCTCTGGGACGCAGGAGGGGCCCGAGGGGCAGCTGGAGACCCGAATGCTTCCCGGTCCACGGGACGACAGCCTGGTCTGGCTGGGCGTTCCCGGAAATGCAACAGGAGGGCTGGTGTTGAGGCCCAGCGGGCGACCCTGGCACCCCCGGCAGGGCACTGATTCGAGTCCCGGCTGCTCCGCTCTGATCCAGCTCTCTGCTAATGCTCCTGGGAAAGCAGCAGAGGGTGGCCTGAGGGCTTGGGCTCCCTGCCGCCCTGGGGAGACCCGGCTGGGGTTCTGAACTGTTTGTTTTGGCCGGGCCCAGCCTTGGCCATTGCAGCCATTTGTGAAGTGACTGGAGGCTCTGCCTGCCTCTCACATAAGTAAGTAACTAAAATTAAAACTAGTTACTATCTAAATACAGAGTCTCATGAACGTGTTTCTCAAGTCCCAAGTTAGTTAATTTTATTCCATTTGTTAAATTTTTGATGAAATAATTCTCATTATAAAAACTGCATAGCCTCAGAATCAGCCCTTAAGGCATGCAGATCTGGCTGAAAAGCCCATGAGAGTATTTCAGGCATGGAAAACCAAGACACTCTGGCAAAAACAAACAAACAAACAAACAAAAAACTAAATGAAAGATCTTCGCGAGTGACATCCCAGTGGAAAGAACAGGTCATCAAAGAAGGAGGTACCTTTCTCTGAAGGGAGGAGAGAACTTCCACTCTGACTACGACCTTGTCTAAATACCATCAGAGTCGGTGAACTCAAAAGGCTTCCATAGCCTTGGCAACTCATGACAAGAGCCTAGGGTGATTGCTGATGCCATAAACAAAGTGTCAAATTGTTAAGTCAACAACAGGAGTCACTGTGCACTTACTCCTCATGTAGGATCTCTGTCCTTAATGTGCTTACATTGTGATTTAATGCTATAACTAGTACTCAAACAGTATTTTTCACTTTGTGTTTCTATGTGGGTGCAAACTGTTGAAATCTTTACTTAATGTATGCTAAACTGATCTTCTGTATATAAAGAGAATTGAAAATGGATCTTGATGTGAATGGAAGGGGGGAGGGAGAGCGAAAGGGGAGGGTTGCGGGTAGGAGGGACGTTATGGGGGGGAAGCCATTGTAATCCATAAGTTGTACTTTGGAAATTTATACTCATTAAATAAAAGTAAAAACAAAGTGCACAGCGATGGGATGCACGATGGGAAACAGTGGCTGCTGCTTCCTGCCAGACTCCACAGGCCGCCTTGGCGGCTCAGTTTGCTGCTAAGTCCTCTGTGACCGCTTCCCACGCACAGCAAGCATGTGGACACGTGCCAGTGGCCTTGGTATTCTCATGATCACCCAACCTGTGGGTGTCCACGTCCCTTATAAAGTGGTCCTGGAGTTACTTATATAAAACCTGCATGCACCCTTACATGGTAATGGCACAGAGCCACACACACCCTACACGGGCTTCACACGGACCACACACACCCTACATGGGCTTCACACGGACCACACACACCCTACACGGGCTTCACACAGAACCACACACACCCCACACGGTAATTACACAGAACCACACACACCCCACACAGTAATTACACAGAACCACACAACCCTACACGGTAATCACACAGAACCACACATATCCTCACATGGTAATTACACAGAACCACACATATCCTTACACAGGCTTCACACGAACCACACCCATCCTCACATGGTAATTACATGGAATGCCATATCCCAGCATGGGATTTACATGGAACCCCATATCCCTACACGGTAATTACACGGAATCACACACATCCTCCTGTATATTTTTAAAGATTTACTTTATTGATTAGAAGTCAGAGTTAGAGAGAAAAAGGGCGAGACAGAGGTATTCCATCCTCAGGTTCACTCCCCAAAAGGCTGTAATGGCTGCAACTGGGCCAATCCAAACCCAGGAGCCAGGAGCTTCTTCCAGGTCTCCATGTGCTGCAGAGGCCTAAGGCCTGGGCCATTCTTCATGCCCCTCTAGGCACCTTAGCAGGGAGCTGGATCGGAAGTGGAGCAGCCGGGACTTGAACCAGCGCCCATGTGGGATGCCGGTGCTGTAGGCCGTGGCTTTACCTGCTGTACCACAGCAGAGGCCCCCTCCTGCGTATTCTGGGTCCTTTGCAGGTCACTAGTAATACCCTAATGCGGTTTAAATGCCACACACACTGTTGTAGTGTATCGATTGGGGAACAATGGCGAGAGAGTCTGTACGTGTTCAGTACCGGTGACTGTCTGGTCCAGGGTTGGTTGAATTCATGAACGCAGAAGCCGCAGGCGGAGGGCTGAGCGTTTGAGGCCGTTCTGAGGGCTGCCTGACTTCCCCTAGCGTGGCCGTCCTTCCATGTAAGGGCACACGCTCTGTCTCATGCTTTCCTGGCAGCGGCTCCGCCTCTCTGCGGGCGTGCTGCACTGACTCCACTTTCTCCTCTGGAATGCTGGGCTGCTTCCAGTTTTCTCTGTTCCAACCAAGGCTGCAATTCTTGCCGGAGAGATTCCTAGAAGAGGCAGTACTTGGGGCCCAGAGGAATGTGCATTGAGAAGTTTAAAGGGTTCAGATCCTTTGCACCCCAATATTGCCATAGTGGATTTTATCACTCCTGTACTTTTGCTAAGATGGTACATGGAAATGGGTCTCGTTATTTTCTCATCTTTATTTCTGGTTGTGGGGAGGAGAGAGGGAGAACAAGAGCTGGTTCACTCCCCAGATTCCCCAGGGCCGGGGATGTGGGAGAAACAGGAGCTGGGAACACAACCCAGGTCTCCTCTTTGGCTGCCAGGAGCCCAGCGGCCCGAGTCGGGAACGGCAGCCGGGTGGGACGAGGCCCCGTGCGGTGGGACGTGGGTGTCCCAGCTGCCGTCGTCACTGTCGGGTCCAGCGTCTGCCCGACTCCTGTCCTTTGAGAAGAAACGGTCCCTTGTTGTGGCAAACGTGAGCCAGAAGCAGCTCCCACCGTCCGCGCGGCCGTGGCGGGGCGGGTGGCAATGCAAACGGGTGTGGCCCTGCTCATGGGGAGTAGAGGGTCTCCTTGACCCAAGCATCCCACTTCTAAATATTTATTTTAAGAAGAGAAGGAGGAAGTGCACATCAGAGCACTGTTTATAAACAGCGACAAGCAATGCAGGAAAAACCCCAGCTCTCAGGAGGTCATAAAAACCGCACAGATTATTTGTTTAGTTGAAAAAGTAACTCACGAAGCAGGAAAAATAACTCGCGAAGAGGAGGAGACCTCTTTTGGTTTGTTTGAGGTCCGTCTATCCTGGCGTGAGTGAAGGCTCGGAGGAGGGTGTGCCAAAATGTACTCTCCAAACGGAGTGGTAGTCCCTGAGGCTTTGGTGTGTTTATTTTGTTTACTTGTGTTTTCTTTTTAGAAATGTACTCATTTTCTTTGAAGTGGGCGAGGGAGAGAGAGAGAATGAGTCTTCCATCCACTGGTTCACTCCCCAGGAGCCTGGAGCGCCATCAGGGTCTCCCACGCTGGGGGCGGGGGCCCAGGCACTTGAGCCCTCACCTGCTGCCCCCAGGCGCGTTAGCAGGAGGCTGGACAGGAAGCGTGGGGCTGACCGGCACCAGCACTCCCGGGGACGCAGGCATCCCGAGCGGTGACGTAGCGGCTGTGCCACCACGCCGGCCCGTTTGCGTCTTCTGCAGTGCAGAGGCTGCTCCTGTAGCAGGAGGAGTTGTCTTCAAGGAGCACTGGGCCTGACGACAGGAAGCAGGGGAGCACGGGCGTGAATGGGAACCAGCTGATGCTGAGACTCTGGGATTTCTTTGCCGCAGTTAAGGGGTTCACGCCTTGGGTGCACCTGCTGTGTGCTGCGTTAGAAGCTCTCTGGGGGCCACTGCCTGCAACACCGGCATCCCATATGGGCAAAGATTCGAGTCCCGGCTGCTCCACTTCCGATCCAGCTCCCGGCTAATGGCCTGGGAAAGCAGTGGAGGACGGCCCACGTGCTTGGATCCTTCACCCACGTGGGAGACCTGGATGAAGCTCTTGGCTTCAGTCTGGCCCAGCCCCACCAACGTGGCCATTTGCAGAGTGAAGCAGTGGATGGGAGATCTCTCTCTGTCTCTCCCTCTCCCTCTCCACTCTGCCTTTCAGATAATTCATCTTAAAAAGATAAAGAGGAGGGTGGCAGGGATTCTCCATCCACTCTTTCACTCCCCAGATGGCCACAGAGGCTGGAGCTGGGCTGGTCTGAAGCCGGGAGCTTCTTCGGGGTCTCCCATGTGTGCAGGGGCCCAGGCACTTGGGTCTTCGTCTGCGGCCTTCACTGGTGCACCAGCGGGGAGGTGGGTCGGAAGCGGGGCCGTCGGGACTCAGATCAGCACTGTGATATGGGGTGCCGGCATTGGGAGTGTAGACAGAACCCAGTGCTCCACAGCATCGGCCCCTCCCCCTCCTGTTGGTGTCAGTCTGGAGCATGGTTTAAAAAAATTAAAAAGTGGGGGTGTGTGGAAAGAAGGGCAGTGGGAGGGCAGTCCTGCCAGCACCCTTGGCATAAGGCGAGGGGCTGTGGACGGCAAAGCCTTGCCCTGGTGAGGGGCTGTGGACGGCAAAGCCTTGCCCTGGTGAGGGGCTGTGGACGGCAAAGCCTTGCCCTGGGCGGCTGCCCCGTGGCTCCGTGCCCTGGGGACACTGCAGACTCCTCCCTCAGCTGAGCAGCTCCTGTCTCCTCGTTTGCTCGCAGCTCCTCCTGGGAGGGGGCTGAGCCACTCGGCCCTCCTGGGGTGCAGGTGCAGGTGACTCGCTCACCCCACTCCCCTCTCGGGAAGCTCTGCTGAGAGGTGCGGTGTGACAGACGGGCACAGCTCCCCAGTTTCTTCTGCCAGGTAAGACCCAGAGCTGTCCTTGCACCTGCAGGACCAGAGGGCTTGCTAGGGGGCCAGAGGTGTGGCTGCGAGGACCGGCTGTGGGAGCTGCTGTGTTGGGCACCTGCAGAGCCGAGGTGGCCGTGGGGCAGCTTGGGCAGGAAGGGGCCGGGGCCCGCAGAGGGCCCCGTCTGGACTCAGGGCTGTAGGACGTGCCACACTCGGCTTCTCCCTGCCCTCGCTGTCCTCGAATCCCAGTTCTGGATTGTTCTCCACTGCCCCGTACCTGGAGCAGCAGGACAGTGGTCTGGGGGCTCTGGGGACCCTGGGGTCAGAGAGACCCAGCTTCAAATCCTGGTTCTGGCCCCCAGGCTCGGGAGACCCCTGTGCATGTACCCCTCTGTGCCTCGGTCCCCCGTCACGATGGACAGAACCTCCAGGCTGAAGGCCAGGAGAGCAGAGGGAAGGGGAGCCTCATCCCCTGAACCCCTGCACGGCGGCTGGACACCCTCCTGTTCCGTGGCCGGCCTCGGGGTCAGGTCTGGGCTGTGCTCTCCGCCCTGTGCCTCCCCTGCCCCCCGCAGCCGGTCCTGCCGCCTCTCGCGTTCCCTAACCACTCTGCCTCTCCCCTGCTCTCCTGAGGGCTGACCCACGTAAATTAAGAAAAATGTCTGCTTCTGTCTTTGTATTTCCTCAGCTCTGATTTCTGGATGGAGGGGAAAAAAAAAAAAACCCGGAAAAAGAAATAAGAAATAGCAGTGTGTCGGGAACAGAGGCCTCGGGGAGCGGCGCGCTGTCCATTTTCCCAAGCAAACGAGGCAAGATGAAGTGTGCCCTGGAATGCCCCCGCTCCAGAGTCTCTCGGGAGTCTCCCCCGAGGCCACCCCCGCCCGCGCCTCCCGAGGCCACCCCCGCCCGCGCCTCCCTGCTCCGGCCTCGCTCGCCGGCAGGAATGCGCGGCTGCCGCGCTGATCTAAAGCAGCCGCCTGTCCTCGTGCGGTCTCTTGGCACTGCTGCGTTGGTTCCCTCTCCCTCCACTGCCCAGGGCCAGCTGGGGGGAGGAGGTGGCCGCCTCCTGAGTGGCACCTGGTGGCTGGGCGGGGGAGGGCTGTGGCGAGGGGCTGACTTGTGTCCCTGCAGGCCCCTCCCCAGTCCCTTGGAAGGGGGTGTGGAGCCAGCGCAGTGGAGGGGCAGCGAGGGCTGCAGGGGGTAATGGGGTGGACCCTAAGGCGATGTGACTGCAGGGGACACAGGCAGCGGGTGGCGGCATCCACAGGCCCCCCACTGTCTTACCGGTTTCCCGAGGGGAGGGATCCCCAGAGGACCCTGTTGTCCACCTCTAGTGACACCTGGGGATAAGGTCCCAGGCGGCAAGTCGCTGGAACAAGCATTTTGAGCCTTTGGGCTCCGGTCCAGGAAGGTGGGCTGGGCCCGGCTCCCTCCCTTCCTGCCCAGAGAGGGCCGGGTCCCCTTCCCACACTGCCCAGGCGGCTCTGGGCAAGGCCGGTCGGTCCCCCATCAGCTGGGGGCACCAGGCAGCAGAGCTGGGGCACACGAGGGGTACCCGCCGGCTTTCCTGGCCCCTCTCTGTCCCCTGGCGCAGGTTTCTCAGGAAATTCTATTCGCAAGAGGGATCCTTACGTAACCCGCGCAATGCCGTGAACCGGTTCCCTCTGGTGTTAAACGGCAAGAGTGCCGGAGCCTCCCCTGGGGCTGCTCTGACAGCTTCATGCACACAGACTCCCAGCCCACGCAAGCGCCAGTGCTGGTTCTGTGGTCCTGTTCATTTTGTTTCCTAGCGGTTCAGGCCGCTGGCCGGTGGGGTCCCTTGCTCTGCACTCCCGGGCACTCCCATCCTGGAGCTGGGCCCAGCGTGGCAATGGCGGTCTGTGGCTTGGATAAGGACACTGGACTCCCCAGAGAGCAGGGTGACACTTCTGAGGACGTGTCCCCACCAGCAGGGAGCTGCAGCTCCTTTTCTGACCACAGGCCAGGGGCGGCCAGGCCCAGTGTCCTGGGGACCCCACCACGGCCACAGTTCAGTAGGAGAAGCCCAGAGAAGCCGGGTCAGGGAATGCCCTATCCTCTCTGGGCCCGTGACAGCTCTGGATTGGGGCGGGGCTGTGCAGGACCACCCTCTCCTGGCAGCCAGCGGAGGGGGTGACACACAGGGACGGTGCACTGGGGGCAGCCTCAGGGGCTGGGGTCCAGGCTGGCTCCAGGTGGCTGTGCTATGCTTGGCTGAACATCTGAGACGGTAAGGGCACTGGGCCGTGTTCTCACACAGCCAGCCTGCGAGCAGAGGGAGTCGTCACCCCGTCATGGATGGGGCATGGACACCCGCCAGTCAGAGAAGGGACGCGTCCTGGGACAGGCTGGGGGGCTTCCGGGGCCGGGATCCAGACTCGGGGTCACCCTGGCCGGACTAGTGGGGGGTCCCTTCAGGCACCCAGAACCTTCCGGAAGTCCAGCTCCAAGACAGGGGTTTGAGAAGAGGGTGATGGGGGAGGGATGAGGGACAGAGGATCCAGCTCAGCGAACCCTTGGGGACCCCCAGGGAAGAGGCTGGTGGGGTGACCTCGGTGGGGAGGGCAGCAGCCTGGCCCTCTCTGCCGCGAGTCTCAGGGCCCTGTGCCCTGGCTGCAGGTGGTGTCGTGGGATTGGGGGTGCCTGTCCCTGGGGGGCACTGGGGGCCTCAGATGTCGCCCCCATCAGAGGTCTCCCACCAGGCTGGCCCAGGAATAACAACGCTGCCCACACTCAGGAACACCCTTTTAATCACACGCCGCTCGCCCCCAGCACGGCTGCGTGTCCGTCCGTCCCACGGAGCTGTCTGCAGGCAGAACAGGGGGTGGTCTACCAGCAGGCTGCGGCGTGGAGCCGGACACTGCCCCCTCCCCCGCCGCGGGGCGCGGAGCCACCACTGCCCCCAAGCCCTGTAGTTCTCAGCAGAAGGCAGGGGCGCGGGGTGGGGGTCGGCTCTGCCCCCGGAAGCGGCTGCGGCCGCCTACACGATGCCCTCCGTGCGCTTGCTCCGCCAGACCACCAGCGCCGTCACCAGCAGGGTCACCACGATGGGCACCACGATGAAGGGGCAGAGGACACTGCTGGGCGGGTCGTGCACGGCCCTGCCCGAGACCGGGCAGCTCCGGAAGTAGTGCTGGTGGACGGCCACGAAGAACTTGTCCACCTCCGCGTTGGGCCAGAAGCAGCCGAGCTGGGCCGCCACCTGCTGCGTGCAGTGCGTGAGCGCCCCGTAGCTCCTGCGGAGGGAGAGGCGGGGTTAGCGGGGCTCTCTGCGCCGCCCCCTCGTGTCCTGGGCCTGCCGCTGGCCACGCGGGGCCCCGGTGGGACGGCAGGGCCCCTGGCAGTGGGAGAACACGGCAGGCTGGGCCGCTGGCCGTGCCCGCTCCTCAGCCAGCACCGCGCCCAGGATGTGCGTGACCCCGGCAGGCCGGGGGAGTGGGCGGCCCCAGGCGGAGTCACCGACTGCAGGACTTGTCCGCGGGGTGCTGGAGTCTTCGACCCGGCGAGCGAGGGGAGGGCTCGATCCCGGAGGCGGGGGCGTGGGGGTGTACTTGTGACATCCTGTGTGGCTGTGACCTTGTGCGTGTGTCTGTATGCTGTGACAGTGTGAGGGCCTGTGTGTATGTATGTGTGTGACCTTGTGTGTGAGGTCCTGTGTGACTGACCTTGTACATGTGTGTCTGTGTGTGACTGTGTGACCTTGTGTGACTGTGACCTTGTACATATGTGTGTCTCTGTATGTCCTTGTACACACGTGACCTTGTACATACATGTGTCCATCACCTTGTACATGTGTGTGTCTCTGTGTGACTGTGACCTTGTATGTGTGTGTACGTGTGTGTGTCTGTATACGTGTGACAGTGTGAGGGCCTGTGTGTATGAACGTGTGTGACATTGTGTGTGAGGTCCTGTGTGACTGACCTTGTACACGTGTCTCTCTGTGTGACTGTATGACCTTGTACATGTGTGTGTCTCTGTATGACCTAATATGTGTGTGTCTGTGTGACCTTGCACGTCTGTGTGTCTGTGTGACCTTGTACATGTGTCTGTGACCTTGTACACGTGTGTCTGTGACCTTGTACGTGTGTATGACCTTGTACGTGTATGTCTGTGTGACTGTGACCTTGTACATGGGTGCGACTGTGTGACTTAGTACGTGTGTGTGACTGTGTGACCTAGTATGTGTGTGTGTGACTGTGTGACCTAGTACGTGTGTGTGTGTGTCTGTGAGAGGGCCCCGGGTCAGTGGTGATACTGAGCTGGGGGCCGGCACAGCGTGGGAGGCCGGGGTGGCAGCCCTGCTGCTGTGAAGTCTGACCGTGGGAGTCGCCACGCATCAGCTCACGCCCACCCTGTCCTTCCTGCCCCCCCCCCCCGGACCCCCAGCTCTCCGGGGAAGGAGCCCATGCAGCCTCCTGGTCTCTGAATGGCCGTTCCCAGGGGACCTCCCAAGACAGGGTGCAGGAATCCAGGGCCTTCTGACAGCACAGGAACCCGGGGCTGGGGGTGCACAGGCCCCTCCTGCCTGCAGACCCCTCCCCCACCCCGACCTCAGGGAGTGAGGCCTCACGGGGGTCGTGGTGGCCATTCCTCTTGGTCACCATCTCTGTGGCCGCCACCGCCCTCCCCTACTGGGTGCTCATGTGCACCAGGCTCTGTGCAGGACCCCATTCACTCCGTGACCCACAGGGGAAGTGGGGGTGCAGGACAGCTGGGGAGCCGCTGGGTGGCAGGAGCTGGGGCGTGAGCTCCTGCAGGCCGGATGTGGGGCCCTCGCCACCCACCGGGCAGCTGGGGGCCGGATCCAGCTGCGGCTCAGACACCTCCTGCCACGGGTCCCGGTCCTACCGCTACGGGGCCAGCAGGCCTGTGGGTCACGAGGCCCTCGGTGGTGCTCCAGCCCCGTGGCGGCAGCAGCACGAGGTCCTCTGGGGGGAGAGGGCCCAGAGCGACGTGGTGCCCGGCCTGCCACCGCCGTGTGTGGCACCCTGCACCCTCAGTGTGGACCGCAGCTCTCACCCCCCGGGGGTAGTGGCACAGCAGCGCCCACAAGGCCAGCGTCATCTCGGGCTCGATTCTGGAGGAATCAGCTGCCTAGCACGTGTCTCACAACTCCGCCCAAGCCCACGCGAGCGTGGCACCAGGCCACGCCAGCCGCCACAGCGCCCAGCTGCCCCTGCGAGGCTTCCCTGCTGACCGGAGGGAACGGAACGGTGGCTCCAGGTTTCCCAAGTCCCTTCCTCACAGGACGTGGACCCCCCTGGCCCAGAGGAGAAAGCTTGCAGCTGGAGGGGGGAACACAGGCCGCAGGTCCTCACTCCTGGAAAGCAAGGGCCATCACCCCTCGGGCCCAGGATGGGGTAAAGCTTCCCTGACCTCAGACACAGGCGTCCTGCCACTGACAAGCAGGGGGAACAGGGAGGCTGGAGGGCAGGGCCCCTGGCCAGAGAGCCCCCTCCACGCCCCCACCCACCTGCCCGCCTGTGCTGCAGAACAAACAGCCAGCAGCTGGGGACAGGCGGGGACCGGGCGGGGCTGCACCTTCCAGGACCCCAGCCTTGGCTCTGAGCCAGCAGCGGCCGCACCCGGGCGGGAGGGACCTGAAGCAGCCACAGATCCCAGACCCAGCTCGGCTCCCCCTCTGAGGGCCTCGTGGAGGGGCTTCCCCGTTCCCGCCCCCAGCCTCAGCCGCCTCCTCCGCTCTTCAGGGAAACGTTCAGTATGCAGTAGGAAAGGATCGAGTTTCCACTCACAGCCCCGCGTCAAGACACAAAGCAGTCCCAGGAATCAGACTCAGAGATGACCCAGGAGAAGCAACCATCAGGGGCCTGGAGATGACACGGACGGCGGAGCCCAGCAGGGAAGGGGACAGTACGCACGGACGGGGGTGGAGAGTGGATTCCAGGACAGACAGACAGAACACAAGTGGCGAACACGCTATCCCAGGGCTCCTTCCGGAACTCATCTGCAGACCGCACGCCGCCCAGGAGTTGGGGAAATTGCCCGAACCCAAAGGAGGCAAGAGGGGTGTAGAGAGCCGTGCAAGCCGCCCACACCCGGAACGCCGGCACTGCCCTCCTGCAGGACCGGGAGAGGCACGGAGCCCGGCAGCCTCTGGAGTAGTCACAGCTGCGACCTTCCCCGGGACAGCGACAGGTGTCCAAGCACGGAGAAAACCACTGGACACAAGACAAAGCAACGGCAGAGGCCGCCACCAACAACAGCGGCATCCTACACGGGCGCCTGTCCGAGTCCCGGCTGCTCCACTTCCAACCCGGCTCCCTGCTAAAGCGCCTTGCGGGGGGGGGGGGCAGATGTGCCAGCGCTTGGGCCCCTGGCACCCACGTGGGCGACCCAGGTGATGCTCCTGACACAGCCCAGGCCACTGAGGCCATCGGGAGAGTGAACCAGGGGATGGAGCTCGCTTGCTGTCTCCTCTAACTCTTTCAGAAAATATTTTTAAAAAATAAAGACCTTTTTTTCCTCCTTTTTCAGAGAAAAAGGAGGAAGTGCGGGGAGAATTCACTGGCAGCAAAGCTGTGCTACGAGGATTAGCATTCTTCAGAAGGAATTCTGGATCCACCTTCAAAAGGGGGGGGGTGCTGCCCGAGACGCCTGTATCCCCCATGGACGCCGGCTTGAGTCCCGGCTGCTCCACTTCCCATCCAGCTCCCTGCTGAGGGCCTAGGAAAGCAGCAGAGGACGGCCCGAGTGCTTGGGCCCCTGCACGCATGTAGGAGACCAGGAGGAAGCTCCTGGCCCCGCCCTGGCCATCGCAGTCATCTGGGGAGTGAGCCAGGGGTGGAAGATTCTGTCTCTTTCTCTCTCCCCCCCTTCTCCCTGTGACTCTGACTTCCGAGTACATAAATCTAAAAACAAAAAATTTAAAAAGTTCTGGAGAAAGTAAAATACACAACTAAAAAGCCCCTTTCCTTATTTTAGTGGAGCAAACAGCACAGAGGCTGTGAGTCGGCTGTGAGGAGCCCAAGGGGCCGGGGAGGCTGCAGCGGGGGGTGGGCTGTGCACCTCCGAGCGTCCCACCCCCAGCGTGGCCTCTGCATCGCTGGGACCCTGGGTTTTCTCCCCTGGCTTCCTGCCGGCCTCAGCCCGCTGCTCACTGGCACGGGGCAGGTGGTCTTCCAGAGTTCCCAGCGGGAAGCCCCAGGCTGTGTCTGCCATGAGACCTCCCCAGCCCCCGCCCCCCAACAGGTAGTTTTTGGTTTCTGCAGAGGTGGCCCTCCGGGGGTCAAGGGTGGAGCCGGGACGTGCTTAGGGGGGCGGCCAGCCGCGGGCCCGTAGCCGAGGCTGAGCGTGGGCTATTCTGGGGTGAGGCACCCTCTCTCCTTGATCCGCCTGCCGAACCACCCCCGGCTAAAAATACCTCCAGTGTGCTCTCGGCTGCCCTTCATCCTGCTGTTTACCCGAGGTGGCAGCTGAAGCTGTCAATCAACACCGAGAGCCCGGCAGCACGGACTGATGAGGGAACACGCCCGGGAGGGTGGGTGCGCTCTTGCTCCAGACACCAAAGCGCCGACGGGGGACCACAACAGTCGCGGCCAACGCCCCGGCTCCTCGCCCCCCCCATCCAGGTCATGTGACCGCATCGCTGCCCTTTCGGGCTGGCACCCTGTTCTCAGCCCCTTCAAGGACGCGAGTGGTCCCCAGTGCCAGGGGGCGGTTTCCACGTCAAGGCCCAGGACCACTTGTCGCCAAGAACAGGTGCCCGCTGCCGCCCACGGGTGGCCTGGCCAGGGATCCCAGCTCCTGTTCTTACCCCGAGGAATCCCAGGAGTCACTTATTGAAGCCTTTGTCTCCTCACACCGCAGTGAGCAGCCAGGACCCGCCTGACCTACGAGGGGACTTCAACAGGCTGGTGGAAACGGAGCGAAGGCCCCGGGATTTCTCTGTGGCCCCGCGCAGGAGGGGGGCTTCTCTCCTGCATCCCCGACAGCTGCTGTGGAGTCAGGGGCCGTCACCCCCTCGGGAGACCCCTGGGTTTTAATTCACTTTATCTGCATCAGTCCTGGGCAAGGCCCGGCCCAGGCTTCCAGCAGCCCCTGGAGACCCCGGCCAGGCTGAGGAACGAGAGGGCAGATGGGCAGACGGGTGCCCACCAGGCACAGCGGGGGAGGCCCGGCAGGTGTCAGGCTAAAGGTTTCTTGGGGGACACCTGAACAAGACAAGTTTCACCTCACTCATGAGGAGAGAAAAGACGAAGCAGCTCGGCGTGGGGCAGCCCAGTGGGCAGAGGGACACCGGGCGGGCGGCAGTGACCCGGCCACTTCTGGGCTCTTCCTGAGACAGCCCAGGGGGCAGAGGGACACCCCAGGGGGCAACAGTGACCCGGCCACTTCTGGGATCTCCCTGAGACAGCCCAGCGGGCAGAGGGACACCAGGCGGGCGGCAGTGACCTGGCCACTTCTGGGCTGTCCCCGAGACACCCCAGCAGGAGGCAGTGACCCGGCCACTTCTGGGCTGTCCCCAAGACACCTCGGTGGGCAGAGGGACACCGGGCGGGTGGCAGTGACCCGGCCACTTCTGGGCTCTCCCTGAGACAGCCCAGCGGGCAGAGGGACACCAGGTGGGCGGCAGTGACCCGGCCACTTCTGGGCTGTCCCCGAGTTTTCTGCCGTGAGCATTCGCGGTTTGCACTGCTGTATATAAAAGGGGGCCTGGGGACAGCGGGATGTTGGCGGCGCTGCTCTTGCAGCCTCCGGCCTTTTTCTGTGACCGCCGGGGTCTCACGGGGGCGGGGGGGAGGGCTCAGCCGCTGCAGTGCCCTGCTGCGGGCTGGGACCCTCTGCCGAGGGTGCCTGGGAGCTGCCCACACACTGCAAGACAGGCAGGAGCCCGGGGACGTTCAGTGCCCCCAGTCCTGGCGCCTGGGGGTCTTGGAGGCCCTGGGGGTGGAACACGCTGCCAAGCCTTGCAGGTCTCAGGGCTCCTGTGATGAGTGGGGAGCCCCGTGGTGCCCGCCCAGGATGTGGTAGGTAGGGATGGGGGCCAAATTCCTGGGGGTCCCTGCCAGGTGTGCAGGGCAAGGAGGTGCCTGAGGTGGCTGGGGGCGTGGGGGTGCGCTCCAAGGTCAGGGTCCCGATCCCAGTCACCTCTCTTCCTGGCCCAGGTTCTCCAGGTCTCCCCACTACCCCACCAGATGGAGCCCCTCCCCCAGGGCTTCCTCGTGCCCGAGGCCTCCTGGATCCCTGCCGGGGCCGGGAGAGAGCTCCTCCCCAGGCCAGCAGCCTGCTCCCTCTTCCAGCTCCAGGACAGGCACCACATTGCAGCTCCTTCCCGGGGTGACGCCCCCCCCCCCACATCAGGCTGTGCAAACACTGCCGCAGGGCCCCACATCTTACCCACTGCCTCTCCCCTACCTCGTGGGGGCTCCTCCCTTCCCGAGGCGCCGTCAGGGTGCCCAGGTGTAGGCGGGAGTGACTCATCCTGGCAGTTACGGCAGCTCCCACTCCCTGCACTGCTGGGGGCCTGGCAGCTCTGCACCCCTTCTCCCGCCTCCCCCGGGGCAAGCCCTCCCCTGCCCTCCACTCCTCACGGGCTCCCCAGGCCACAGCCCTCGCTCGCCTTCCGTGGACCCCTCCCTCTCCCTGGCCGTGTTCCAGTGCAGGGCCCGAGGCTCCTGGCCGAGGCCTTGGCACAGCCGTTCTCACTGCTGGCTCACCTTCTCTAGGACAGTCCCTGCCCGCCACTTCCCTGGTCGTCCCCGGCTCCCCTCTGTGCCACCTGGGCTTTCACGCGAGCAGTCGCTCACCGTCCGTCCCGACAGCCACAACGTGCAGACCACCAGGGCCGGAGAGCAAGAAGGAAACGCCCCGCCGAGCTGACCTGGGCAGTCACCGCAGGTGGCCAGAGCCTCGGCCGACGTGAGAGCCACTCGGACCCCCGCGCGGGGGAAGCAGGCGTGGCGGCTTACAGCGCACGGGCACGAGGCTGCACAGGGCGTGCCGCGTGCGGCCACGAGGGATGCCTGCCCAGAACGCACGGCCTCTCCCTGAGGGACTTGCGCAGCCTCTCGAGGTTCCGTAGATGAAGTAACAGAAAACAAATATGCAAAGTGAAATGAGCCCGAGTCGGCGGCAGCAAGGGAGGGGAGCCAGTCTCCCAGGGCAGGTGTCCGGCCTCGAGGTTAACACGCCCCCGCTCCACGACGCTGAAACCACGGCCAAGTCCCCGAATCCACATTACGCAGCAAAGAACGCAACAAATCCCAAAGCAGAAACCGCAAGTCGACATTCTCAGGCTACAACATTACAAACTAGAAATTAATAGGAAAGGACTAAGTTTCCCACCCCCCCAAAAAATCTCCAGAAATGAAGTAGCATATATACTTTGGGAATCACACCAGAATTTAAAAATTCAACTGAGGGTGGGTGTTGAGCCCAGAGGGTAAGGCGCCCATGCCACACGCTGGGGTGCCTGAGCTCTGTCCCCGGCTCTGCCTCTGACGCCAGCTCCCGCTAACGCAGACCCGGGGAGGCACTGCTGATGGCTGGCTTCCTGCCACTCCCCTGGGAGCCGGGCCGAGCTCCCAGCTCCTGGCTTTGTGCCGGCCCAGCCCCCGGCTGTTGGGGGCATCTGGGGAGTGAATCAGTGGAGAGAGCTTTCTCTTTCTCTAAATAAAATTTAAAAATCCAATTATAGGCTATTAAGAAAATAATAACAACAGTTAAAATTAATGGGATAGGACCAAAACTGAATTCTGAGAAAATTCATGGTTGTAAATTATCATATTATTGAACAAAAAGAAAATAAATGTTTCCAAACCCAGACTATTTATAAAGAATAAGGCCTTTCCAAAGGGCAAATAAACAGAATCCATTGATTATATCTAAATTCAATAGCTGACTTTTTTAAGAAAAAATAACCAAAATGAAATACACACTTCTAGATAACTTAATCTAGAAAAATGCAGGTAGATTAGAAAAAGTACTAACATGTCAAAAATATACATTAAAAACTGTTGGGGCTGGCGCTGTGGTGTAGCGGGTTAAAGCCCCAGCCTGCAGTGCCAGCATCCCATATGGGTGCCGGTTTGAGTCCTGGCTGCCCCTCTTCCGATCCAGCTCTCTGCTATGGCCTGGGAAAGCAGTAGAAGATGGCCCAGGTGCCTGGGCCCTGCACCCATGTGGGAGACCTGGAAGAAGCTCCTGGCTCCTGGCTTCAGACCATTGGAACTCCAGCCATTGCAGCCATCTGGGGAGTGAGCCAGCGGATGGAAGACCTCTCTCCCTCTCTTTCTGCCTCTCTAACTCTTTCAAATAAATAAATCTTAAACAGACCAACAAAAAAACAAGACCTGGAAAGCCCTGAAAGCAGGATGCCTGGGGGATGTTATAAATTCCCGAATGTCGACGGACGGAGTAGAGAACCTGATGGCGGCACGGAATGCAGTTGAAGCAGCTCTACAAGAGGCACCCGGCTGCGCCGCCCCGGCACCCGTTCAGGATGCGAGAAAAAGACCTCAGCTTCCCGGCTCACTTACAAAAGCCACAGACCCCGACCGCAGAGCCCGGGGAGGGTGGACACACAGGGGCAGGACGGATAAGGAGACAGGGTCCCCTGCATGTGCCGTCCAGAACACCTTAGAGCAGGCTTTATTTGAAAATGCTTTAGGCCGGCGCTGCGGCTCACTAGGCTAATCCTCCGCCTGCGGCACCGGCACCCCGGGTTCTAGTCCCGGTCGGGGCACTGGTTCTGCCCCGGTTGCTCCTCTTCCAGTCCAGCTCTCTGCTGTGGCCCGGGAGTGCAGTGGAGGATGGCCCGAGTGCTTGGGCCCTACACCCCATGGGAGACCAGGAGAAGCACCTGGGTCCTGGCTTCAGATCGGTGTAGTGCGCCGGCCGTAGTGGCCATTGGGGGGGTGAACCAACGGAAGGAAGACCTTTCTCTCTGTCTCTCTCTGTCTCACTGTCTAACTCTGCCTGTCAAAAAAACAAAAGAAAAGAAAAAAAAAATGCTTTAAACCCGTTAACTATGAAATCACACCTCAGTGTGCCAAAGGAGACCACAGCACCACTCCAATACACGCTGGGAGAGCAGCCGATAAAATTCGACTTTCAAAAACCCCACGGGGCCGACATGGCGGCACAGCGGGAATGTCACCGGAGAAAACGCCGCGAAGCTGTGGCGTTCTTGTCCTCACGCAAGGAGGAATTCAGGCCTGAGACAGAGAGCGAAGTGACAAGGTTTTATCGGGGACAGGACATCCATCAGATGGAAGGGACAGAGAGCGCGCGCCCGGTCACTGGGACTGGGGAGAGCGAGGCTACATGGTTGAGTGGAGAGAACACACCCGGGCAGGCCAGGCGGGCGGCTCGGCCGAGAGCAGAGGGCTGAGCACGCAGTCTGTGTGGACTCCCGGTTTTTAAAGGGGTCTCTTTACCCCCTCCCCCTCTCCTCCAGGACAAAGCATGGGGAGCCCTGGCGGAAGGGTTTCCTGGGTGAAAATACGCACAATTTCCTTCCAGGTTTACCACTGAGGTGGTCAGACAGGGAAGCCGAGGGGCTTCCTTCTAGGGTGCCCGCCTTAGAGGAGACGTTTATCCGGCCAGGCAGAAGGGGCGGGCCACCCGGAAGGTTCTCAGGGGCTGGGCAGGACGCTGGACTGCCGTGACTGTCAGTTTCCTTAGGCCCTTCTCGCACACACAGGCTAATTTCTAACTTCCTGCCTAACAAGTTCAAGCCACTGCCTGCGATGCTGGCATCCCACGTGGGGGCCGGTTCACGTCCCGGCTGCTCCACTGCCCATCCTGCTCCCCGATACTGGCCTGGGAGAACAGCACGACGTGGTCTGCGTGTTTGGGCCTCTGCACCCACGTGGGAGACCTGGATGAAGCTCCTGGCCCCGGGCTCCAGCCTGGCCCAGTCCTGGCCATTTCAGCCATCTGGGAGTGAACCAGCAGGTGGAAGATCTTTCTGTCGCTGTCACTCTGCTTTTCAAATAAATCAGTCTTACAACCTTGTTAACCACAAAGAGGCGTTTTTTCTTCACATGATGAAAGTCTCCCCTTACACAAACAGCGCCAGTGCTTGTATGGGGATGCGACAGCCATTCTCCCCACAGCCGGGGCACAGGTCTGTCTTCTGCCTGGGGGTTTCCACTCCCACCACAGACACCATACATAGGCACACAGGACCCTTGCAAAGCCCGGAGCACTGGCTGCTCCTCTGTTTATGAGAGCCCTGGGGGTGTGGGACATGGAACGGGCGTGCCAGGCCCAGCTCATCTGTGCACTGGGCCTCGGCCCAAACACGAGGGGTCCGGAAACCCAAGAGGTTTACATTCCCACGGGCGTGTGCGTGCGCCCCCGGGGAGCCCGGCTTCCTGCCTCCTTCCTTCCAGTGCTGCCAGGGGTGCTGGGGAACAGGGCAGCTTTGCTCTTTCCTGTCGCCAGGGGACAAACGAGAAGTCCGGGCAATGTGTGCTGGGCCCTGGGCCCTGAGCGGCAGCTCCCAGGCCCCGGGGGCGGGGGAGACGGACACTGGCCAAGGCAACCCCGCCCAAGTCAGCCCGGAGG
Source organism: Oryctolagus cuniculus (assembly GCF_964237555.1). Taxonomy (NCBI): domain Eukaryota; kingdom Metazoa; phylum Chordata; class Mammalia; order Lagomorpha; family Leporidae; genus Oryctolagus; species Oryctolagus cuniculus. The sequence goes on from NC_091434.1 coordinate 2,426,807, forward strand.
AGCGATGGGTGCTCCCACAGGGCAGTGCAGCCCCGGGCGTCAGAGCGTTGGTTCCTCGGCATCGCCCGGACGGCTCCCTGGGAACCACAGTCCACGCTGCACCGCACGAGTCCTCGGAGCCCAATTCTGCCCAGGTTCTCGCCCACGGCGCTGCCTGCGTCCGTCGGATACGGGCACTGCTGCCATCTCGGCAGGTGGCCTCGGGGAGCGCTGCGGTCACGGCGGGACTCCTGGGTCCACAAGCAATCCCTCACGGGACCGGAAGTGCCCTCCGTCCCATGTCGTCCCCACCGGCTCCACCTGGCCACGCCTGACCACGGGCTGACTCAGGCAGAGGCAGGCCCTTGCGAGGGCTCCTGGGGGCAGGAGGAAGGCACACGAGGAGGGCCTGGGGTTTGCTCTGCTGGGTAGGAGACCGCCTGTTTGGGGGTCCCAGGGCGGGCCTGGTGCAAACACCCATCCACCCCATGCTGTGGAGGACAGGGGCAGGTGCATGTTTCTGTGCTGTCAGGACCCCCGGGACCCCCCCGAGCAGCCCCATCCGGAAGGGCCTACCGGCACCTCAGGCCTTCCCTGCACCTGGCCTCCTGGCGGCCTCCACACCCCTGCACCGGCAGCTCCAGGCTGGCAGGAAGCGAGAGGTTTCTAAATCCATCTCTGGCTCCACGCGCAGCCAGCCCTGGCACAGCCACAGCGAGCGCTGCCAAGCCAGGCTCCCCACGGAGAGGCCCCACGGGCGGGCGGGCGGGCACGGTGCCACCTCCTGAGAACAGGCCCAGGCGGAGCCCAGCTCCCGGGGCTGCGAGATGGAGCAGGTTTAAAATTCAGCAGGCGTCCACAGCAAAGTCAGACCGCCCTGTGCCAGCGCCTGCAGCTGGGCCGGGCGGGGGTGCCCTGCACAGCCGCGATGCCGGCCTCGGACTCTGAGCGCGCAGGGTGAGGCGCCTGACCGCCACGCCGTGCCCACAGAGGACCCGCGTGCTCACCCGGCTGGGAGGTGAGGCTGGGTCCAGCAGCACAGCCCTGAGAGGTGGGGGAGGCCCCCTGACCCCGCACTTGCCGGGGGCGTGGGCGTGGGCGTGTCCAGGTCCCAGGCTCCACCTGACAGCCTCCACGTGGATGCTGTCACCCTGGGGTCCCTGTCCTGGTGGGGCTGAAGGAAGCGGCGCCCCTTCCTGTCCCCAAGCTCTGTGCTCTCTACCCTCTGGGGGCTCTTCCCAGGCTTCCGGAAGCTTCCAAGAATGCACCCCCCCACACAGAGGCCTTCTGTCCACCTTCCCCTTGGGCAGCCGCCTGGCCATCACCCCCTGCTGCCCCAATCCTGCCTCGTTCCGAGCCTGGGAAAGAAGTCCAGAGCACACTCTAGGCCCCCGCACAGCTGCTGCCAGGGGCGCTGTGAGCCCAGGGAGGCCCCAGGGTCTCACCTGTAAGGTGGCTCCAGGGGTCCCTGCTCACAGCAAGGCCCCGGCGAGAACGCTCGGAGGGGAGCCTCAGCCCCGGCTCAGCCCTGGGCGAGGCGTGAGGCCCTGCAGCCCCAGCTCCCCAGCTCCGAGCAGGCACACGGGGAGCTCAGCACGGGGCCCACTGAGGGTCCCAGAAACAGCCCCAGCTGTGCAGCCAGAGGTGCAGGTGACCAGCTGGGGAGGGGACACAAAGGAGGGACCTGCCAGGCCGTGAACTCAGGCAGGGACCCCGGCCCACCCCGGCCTCTCCATGGAGCAGAAGCTGCCAAGACCTGAAGGTCTCACCAGGAAACCAAGCGGGCAGCCCCCTGGGGCCCAGGGCCCTGCCTCCGCTGCGGGGTGACACCTGCTCCCTGGAGGCCTGCAGGGGATGGGCAGAGGGAGGGCTGGGGGAGGCAGGGAGAGACTGGGAGGGGAAGCCAGAGGGGACCGTGGCCTGGGCTTCTCTCACAGCTCCCCGTCCTGTCCTCATCCCGGGCAGACGGCCACAGCAGTGGGCAGGAGGCCACGATGTCTACTCTGGTGGACCCCAAGGCAGGGTGAGGGGCTCCCCAGAGGTCGCAGTGCTCCTGGAGGGAGAAGGCTTTGTCCTTGGGACCCTCGGTGGCCAGTGCCCTTGGCCATGTGCCTGCCAGGTGCCCGCAAACAGCCACAGAGTGGCACCAGGTGCCTGGGCTCTACAGCCCTCCCCGTCTTGCCAAGGAGACGTGCAGATGTGTGGGGCAGGGGAGGCCGCCCCCGGCCAGGGCCTGGCCATGTCTGTCCATCGGCTCGGTCTCTGGAGGTGCCTGAGTGTGATGGGAAGCCACCGTCACCCCAGGGAGAGAGACCTCTGGCCTCTGCCACTGAGTCGCCCTGGACACAGCCTGGGCCTCTGAGCAGCCCCAAAGCCCTGACAGACAAGGACACCGAAGGACACGTGTGGCGGATGGTGACCCGCAGAGCCTCAGATCCCCCTGGCTTGCAGGCCGGGGCGGCGTAGGGGTCTCGCCGTCTGCAGGGGGATGAATCAGACCTGGGTTGTGCCTGTCAGTGACGTTCCCTCCAAGGCTCGGAAACCAGTCCCCGCCCCCCAAGTCCCCTCTGCCCCGCCCCTGCCTCCGGCCTGGCCCTCCCGCCCCTCCCAGGGCAGGCCTTGGCTCGCCATCCTCCGCAACAGTGTCCAAGGCAGCAGCTCACTGCAGAGCTGTGTCCCCCTTGGACCAAGCCCCTGCACCTCCCGCCCTTCCCACGTGCCCGCCTTCGCCCCACACCTGGCGTGTCCCCTGGTGTACAGGAAACCAACTCACGGCAATCCTGTTACCATCAATCAAGATCCTCGGCAGCATTACCAACTGCTTTGGAAGAGCCGAAAGCAATTGTCCTGGGCCGGCGCAGCCAGTTAAGCCACCACCCAGGACACCAGCATCCCCCGTCAAGCCCTGGTTGAGTCCCCGCTGCTCTGCCGTGACCAGCTTCCGACGCGCCTGGCACCGCAGCAGCAGCAGACGGCCCACGTGCCTGGGCCCTGCCACCCAAGCGGGTGACGGAGATCCTGCCCCTTGGCTTTGGCCTGGCCCAGCCCCTGCTGCTGCAGCCATTTGTGGAGTGAACCAGCGGATGGAAGATCCCCTCTCTCTTCCTTTTCTCTGGAAAAACCTCTCCAGGAAGAGGATGTGGCAAGGATAGGCACAGACGGTGCAGGGTCGGCTAGAGGACGGAGCAAGGTGCAGCAGCAGACCCAGGCGCCGGGGAAGGTGTGGGGGACCTCGGTGCAGAGGCCTCGGCTGGCGAGGTCACAGACACGTCCGTCTCCTGCAGGCTCAGAGGCGGGGACCGTGGCACGGGCCAGAGCGCCCACAGGGGAATGAAGCCATTGTCTCAAGTTCTCATCAAAGCGTTAAAACGGCATGCCACATTAAAGGTCATGGTTTTTAAAAAATATTTATTTTATTTATTTGAAAGAGATACAGAAAGAGGCAGAGACACAGAGAGAGGTCTTCCATCCATTGGTCCACTCCCCAGATGGCCACAATGGCCGGAGCTGCACAGATCCAAAGCCAGGAGCCAGGAGCTTCCTCCAGGTCTCCCACGTGGGGGCAGGGGCCCAAGCACCTGGGCCATCTTCTACTGCTTTCCCAGGCCACAGCAGAGAGCTGGATCAGAAGTGGAGCAGCCGGGACTAGAACCGGCGCCCACATGGGATGCCGTCGCTGCAGGCCAGGGCGTTAACCCGCTGCGCCATAGCGCCAGCCCCTAAAGGTCATGTTTGGAAACAATCTACCACTGATGTACAAATCCCAGTCCCACTTGCCTTCCCTGGTGCCACACTGAACGCCTGACAAGGCTGTTCCTGCAGCTTCGTCACCCTGCCAAGCTGTCACTCGCAGACAAAAGCGGCAGCTCCAGAGAAGCTGTGAATTCTGTGCCTGTGTCAATCAAACGGTTTATTTTTAGGTCTACTTCAAAAAAACAGCCTGAGCTTCAGAGGGACGTGTAAAAAGACACGAGGAGTTAAAGGCAGCTCGCCGTGCTCCAGCAAACAAGTGGGCAAGAGCTCCAGGAGCCAGGGTTATGACTGACAAGTATGCAAATAAGGGGCGGGCATTTGCCCCAGCAATGAAGACGCCTGATCAGAAGCCCACAGCCAGCGCCTGGGTTCCAGAGCCGGCGCCCGACTCCGCTCCCTGCTCATTCCGAGCCCGGGAGGCAGCACCGACGGCTCAGGTAACGGCCCCTGCCGCCCATGCGGGAGACCGCACTGAGTTCCTGGGTCTGGGGCATCATTGAGTGAACCAGAGAAAAATGGCCCTCTGTCTCTCAAATAAATAAATACCATTGTTTTTAAGAGGATGCAAGTATGACTGGCAGGAAAACACAGAGTGGAAGATAACGGCCAAACTAAACAGAAGACAGAGGGCAAGAAGGGAGGTCTGCAACATTAACTGCAATCAACAGGGAGAGAGGGAGGGAGACAGAAACCCAGAGGCTGCCGCTCGCTGGCACGGAGGCCGGAGTCGGTGGTCTCACGGAGCAAGAAGACACAGAAATAGGACCACGTTTGCTCACATTTTATGGCTGGGGAGTGAAAAAGTTCGCCGATGTCTCAGTCTCATTTACAAGGGAAAGCACGCTCTGTCTCGACACCGGCAGGAAAGGAAGCAGTAAGCACAGGACACACCAGGAGGAGGCTGGCACGGGGCAGGGGGAGCAGCTGGAGCCCGGCCCACCCTGCCGGCGCCGCACATGGAGCGCCAGTCCTGCTCCCTGCTAACCAAAGATGGCCCACGTCCCTGGGTGTGCCACACCCACACGGGAGACCCGGATGGAGTTTCCGGTTCCTGGCTTTGGCTTGGCCAACCCTCGGCCATTGCGGTCATTTGAGGAGTGAGCCAGTGGATGGAGGAGATCTCTCTCTCTCTCTCTCTCTCTCTGCCTTTCCAATAAATATTTTAAATTACTGAGATGCAGTGCCTGCAGGCAGAGTAAGAAGGGACAGCAGGATGGAACTTCTTGTTAAAAGTCTCGTCACTCTCGAGATGAACAGAGCCAAATGCAGCCAGCAGGTGCTTGCAAGAGAGAAATTTGTAGCAGGAAAATGCAGCAGCGGCAGAACGAGTTCTGAGCAAACGGCCAGTCACTGCAGAGATGGGACCTCAGTGCTCACCCGAGGCAAACGGTAACCGAAAGCAAAAGTCCTCCATGTGGTGAGGACAGATGGCATGACGTGGCGGCCGTGGCGTGGCGGCCGTGGCGTGGCGGCCGTGGCACCACTGCGCTGTCTCAGTGCTCACAACAACACACGGACACGGACGCTTGCTCGGGAAATGACCGTCGGACGACGGCAACTCTCCCCTCCTCCTCCGTCAAGCACACAAAAGTGCAGACACACACAAAGGAGCTGAACGACGCAGCACCGCAGAGTTAATGGCCGTCAGGGGGAATTTAACAGAGAAGCGAGTTCATGCAGGGTTCGTGCACGTTCATACACCAGGTCCCAGAGCAAAACTCCATAAACAAACAGCAGAAGCAGAGGTGGGCACTAGGCACTTGGCACAGCCCTGCCCACGCGCCTGGGTTAGTCTCTGCTCCACTTCCCATCCAGCTTCCTGCCGGTGCAGCCTGGGAGGCAACAGAAGATGACGGCCAAAGGACTGGGTCCCTGATACCCACATGGGACCCCCGACTGAGTTGTGGGTTCCTGGGTTACATCTGGGGGACGAAGCAGCAGGTGGGAGATCCCTCTGTCTCTCTGTCACTCTTTCAAATAGAAGCAGAAATGATTCATTCCTGTTCTCTCCTTGAGTCAAGATAAGAAGATACTAATAAACAAGTTCTGAGAACTGAAATATGCGAGCCTACGGAAAAAAAAAACACCCTAGGAAGAAAGTCAAGACAATAACTATCCATAGGGGTCGGTGCTGTGGCACGGCGGGTTAAAGTCCCAGCCTGCAGTGCTGGCATCCCATATGGACGCTGGTTCAAGTCCCGGCTGCTCCACTTCCCATCCAGCTCTCTGCTGCGGCGTGGGAAAGCAGTGGAGGACTGCCCAAGTGCTTTGGCCCCTGAACTCATGTGGGAGACCCAGAGGAAGCTCCTGGCTCTTGGCTTCGGATTGGCTTAGCTCCTGCCGTTGTAGCCATTTGCAGAGTGAACCAGCAGATGGAAGATCTCTCTGTTTCTCTCTCTGTAACTCTGCTTTTCAAATAAATAAAATAAATCTTAAAAAAACTATCCATAAAGAAAATATAATAAAAAAACCCTGATATATAAAAATCTCTAAAAGAGATGAATAAGGTCCCTAAAGCCACCACAGCTTTAAATATCTTTTTTTAAACAGAATGAAAACACTGTTTTTTAGCAGTGAGAAAAAAATGATGAACGAGGCATCTAAATTGTATTTTAGGAAAGAAGCAAAATTTTTTTTTTGTAAACAGGAGAAGCGATGACAGGAGTTAACGTCAGTTATCTGGGAAAGACGTTGCTATGTACAACCCGGCCTGCTCAAATATGGCAGGCACCTCCACCCACCAGGCAGCCGCCGCCTCGGTTCCTGCCGATGGCCGGGTGGCATCTAAACAGGGGACAGAGAAAACCAAGCTGGGGGCAGGGACTCGCATGCGCGGGACACTCCACACGGACAGGGCTGCGCGCATCTCACGTGAAGTATGTCAGCGCACTCGTCACACGTGATCGACAGGCGGAGATCGAGGCCAGCCGGCGGCCGAGGAAGACGCCACAGCAGATCCCCGGCTCTGGTGATGACGTCACTCAAACTCTCACATCACCCCAGCTCGCCCACACCCCCAGGCAAAGGGGACCCCGACCCCAAAGAACCTTGGGCTGCCCGTGAGCAGCCCCGAGACGCTGGATGACCCGGGCGGAGCCCACAGGGCTTGGGCAGTCGCGGAGTGGTTGGCAGGGTTGTGCCGGGCCGGGGGTCCTTGGTGCCTTTTTACCCACTGCTGAAAGGCAGTGCCGGCAGCTGAGGCATAAGCCAACAGCCAGCAGAACCAGGCCAGCCGCCGGCACGCGGGGCCCCGCCGGACCTGCGGGGACGGGGCTCAGCCTCCCCAGGCACATCTCAGTGGTTTTTTATGGAACTTGGCACAGTGGCTCCTAAACTCTCGTAAAAACAGGCGGAAAACAAAACAACACGGAAAATAATGAAAACGAACCACGCTCAGAGAGGCCTCGTGACAGAAAATACTAGAAAAATCCAGGTCATTTAGATGGCTTAGTATGACCCCCAAAACGTAACTAAAAATGCATTGAAATGGACCCCGATGCATGCAGGATTCTACGTCTAAGCTAAGCCTAACTGCACAGCGGATGCAGGAAGCATAAACTAATCAGGTTAGGATAATCGAGGTGGGAAGGAGATACATTTTAATCCATGTCTTCATGTAACTACCCAGTGTGTCCACGAGACAGATGTTATCTCTAAACTCAGAACAGCAAAACAGAAACAGAGCACCGTGTTGTGGCCACGCGACTCAGCAGCTGGTGGGGGTGGGGGGACACTTAGGGCTGAGCCCTAGCAGAGCGGCCACCGACAGCCGGAGCTCGCCCGTGGCAACCGAGTCTCTGATCAACTACAACTCAGGCGACAGCCGCCGCCAACAGGAACACAGCAAGGAAATAGTTCGCGTGTGGACAGTTAGCATGTGCACTACTCAAGGACTTTCAATCAGAGAGGGTTAGAGCACCGTCCCTGGCTACCTCCAGAAGCCTTTGTTCTTTCCACTCAAGTTGTTGAGAACCTAACACTGCTCTCAAAATAGTCTTAAAAAAAGAACAATGCCTTGAAGGCAAATTGGTCCTGGTGAAGTAATTTGCATTTGAAAAAGCAAGCCAGACACAACCACACCAGACTAGCCGGAGTCTCCCAAGAACCAGAGCCGAGCAAACTAAACCAAAAAGGGAATCTCACTAGCAGCTGCAAATATGAACTCCCAGCAGCCAGGACCTAGGAGAAAACCGGCCTTTACGCTGCCGGCAGAATTAGAACTCAGATTCTTTAGACGGGCAAGTGGACAAAGCCTCAGACAGGAGCGGCCGGGCCTGGGCTGCAGTGAGCCTGCCTGTGGGGATCCTTGGTTTGCTCAGGAAGTTGTCTTTTTGTTTGTTTGTTTGTTTAACAGAGACTAGTTTTTAAAAAGGCGTATGGATATACAGGCACCTAGAAAGTTCTAGAAGCGGAGTGATGCGTAACGGCAACATGCACAGACTGAAAAATCCCGGCACTGATCGGCCCTTGGGTGGACTCCCTTCCCTTGCCACGCAAAAGGGGTACATGTCAAAGAAAGTGGGTCTCCATCTCTCTCTGAGAGGCGGAGGGAGCGGTCGTCTGCTGGCTCACTCCCCAAATGTCCACACACGCCTTGGGCTCACGCGGAAACCAGGAGCAGGGAACTCAACTCCCACACGGGTGCCAGGGACTGAGTCCCTGCGCCATCATGGCCACCTCCCAGGGTGTGTGGCGTGAGGCTGGGAGTAGGGGCGGGGATTCCTGTGTAGGGTGTGGGCTTCCCAACGGGCAGCTGAATGGCTGGGGCAAGAGGGCGTCTGTCCCCAAGTGTGTGGCACTGGGCACCCTGTGCTTGAGTCCTGAGGACACTCAGGAGAGGGGGGTCCTCAAAACATGCCCAGGGGAGGCTGGTGCCTCCCACAGGGGACCAAGAACGTCCCTGCCCTGAGCACCGGGTGGACCCTGGGAGATGCCGTAACCTGGCCTGGGGGCCCGGCAGGGAGGCCAGCATCAGAGACAGGCATCTGCCGGTTCGAGTCCCGGCTGCTCCACTTCTGATCCAGCTCCCTCCTAATGCGCCTGCGAAAGCAATTGAAGATGACCTGGATGCCTGGGGTCCTGCCAGCTACTGGGGAGCTGGGGATGGAGCTCCTGGTTCTGGCCTGGCCCAGCCCCAGCCACTGAGGCCATCTGGTGTGTGAACCAGCAGATCTGTCCCTCTGCCTTTCCAAGTAAAAAAAAAAAAAAAAAAAAAAAAAAAACATAAACCAGGGGCAGGCATCTGCTCAGTTCCCCCTCTGCTGCCCGCCACACACGGCCCATAGCGCCCACCCGGTCCTGCCTTGCCCTGGCCACAGGGACGGCCATGGTGGGCGGGCGGGGGCGGGGGGGGCTGTGGAGCTGTGGGCGCTGCCTGCCTGCCTCCTGGGACAGCCAGGTCCTGTCTGCACAGCCTGTCACAGCATCATGTCCAAGGGCAGGCGGGGGAGAGCCCATCCCCCGACGCGTTCCTCCTGTCGTCCTGGCGCACGCCTGGGGTCTGCTTCATGTCACCGTCTCCTGTCACCCTGTGCTGACCTTCTGCGTCTGACACGGGCCAGGTGTCATCCGTGAACAAGCAGAGGAGGCTGAGACACAGGGCAGCTCAGCGCCTGCTGGACGAAGACAGCATCGTGGGGCGGGGCCCGGGGGCTCCCTGAGGAGGGGAGTGGGGCTGCCCCCCCCCCCCCCCCGCCCAGTGCTCCCACACCAGCAGGGGACATGCAGCAGAGTGCTAGGGACGCTGTCGCTGCAAGAGGGAGGGGTGGGTCTGGGGTCACGAGCAGCCCCCACCCCGCCCCGTGGTTCTCCCAGCAACTCCTCCTCTCCCACACTGGCCGGCCACTGGGCTGCCTCTGGCTCATGGTAGAGGGAAGTGGGTTTCTAGATCCTTCTGTGAGCTCAGGTCTGGGTGTGAGAATCCTGGCTGTGACTTCCTCTTCCCCAAATCTTGGGGCTGCTCCCCCCTTCCCCTCCAGGTCTTCAGGCGCTGGGCGGGGGCGGGGGGGGCGGCAGGTGCAGGTGGCACAGGTGAGGCTCTGCCGGATGCCTCCCAGGTGGAGACTCCAGGAAGGGTCTTTCAGAGGGAGGGGGAGAGGTCTCCTGCCTGCTTTCCTGTGCCTGCCCAGCAACACAGAGACCCGGGATCCCCCCCACCCCTTGCCAGGGCTCGGCCCTCCTCCCTGCCTGCTGCGGCCTGGGCAGGGCAGGGCTTTGCCGGGCTTTGCTCCAAGGCACCGACCCCGCAGGCTCCAGGGTTGGCTGTGAGGGCTCTGGGCTCAGCTCAGGTCTTACTTCCCCAGTGCTACCAACCACACAGGGCAGTGGCTCCCGCCACCCCGCCCCCGCTCACACACACACACCAGGAGACGGCTGGGGGAGGCCACAGCCGCAGCCCTGCGCAACGCACGCATCCGCCCTGGCTACTGGAAGACGCAGTCCCCCTGCCTCTCTGCCGAGGGCCCCGAGAGGCCAGGGATCCGTGACCAGGTTTCCTGCACCCATGTGGGCAGGGGCATGAGGAGTGGGCCCCTGGGCTAGGCACAGGGGTCAGCTTCCTGCCCCAGGGGGATGCCCCCCCTGCCCCCAAGAGAGAGCAGAAGGGTGGGCAGCACGGCGCTGGGCGGTGCCCACCTTTGCGTCCCCGTGGTGCAGCCCCCAGCCCAGGGGCCTTTCCGTGTAGTTCCACTGTCCGCCAGCACCCATGGGTGGCCCGAGAGCTCACGGGCAAGTTCTAGTGCAGACGCCCTGCTGAGCAAACCCACACGGCTCCTGACAGGGTGGGCCTCCTGTGCCAGGCCTGGAGGCAGGGCCCCGCCGCGCACTGGGCTCTGGGGACGGCCAGGCTCTGCGTGGGGCGGGCGAGCTGGGCAGGTGACAGGCAGGTGACAGGCCCGCCGGCGCCCTGGGGGTTCTGAGGAGCAGCCTCCCTTCCGGTTGCTGTTGGAACCAAAACCAAAGCGGCTGCTCCAGGTGGCTGCTGGTTCTCAGGTTTCCTGACTTCGCCCTCACCCGGGACACACAGAGGGAAGAGTGGGGATGTGGCAAGCCCGGGAAGGCCCCCACGGAGGTCCCCACGCCCTGCCCCTGGGGCCACAGCTCCGTGCCTGGGCACAGAGGGCTGTGCGGGAGTGGGCACCTAAGCGCCCGTCTGTCGGTGAACCCACCGGAGGATCCGCCACCCAGCACGATCAGTGTGGTGGGCAGGGTCCCCGCGGAGACCCTGACAGCCTGCTGTCCCGGGCAGTGGGCCACGCCCGGGCATCTTCCCACTGCTGCCCTCTTTCTCCTGCCCCAGAGGGGCTCTGGTCCTGACCTCTCGTGTTGCACAGCCAGGGGGGGAACAGAGGGGTCCCTTCTCTCATCGTCAACCCGGCAGGTGGTCCCTTCAACCCACCATCGCAGCCGAGTCCCCTGCGTCCCAAGTCCCGGCAGGACTCTGGATGGAGAGTTCCAGGGGAGGCATCATCCCTCGTTCTCTCTGCCTTCCCTGTTCAGGGTCACTCCTGCCACCACACTGTCTTCTCCCTGTTCCGTCAGCAGGGCGGGGCTGCAGAGCATGAGCTACTCAGCAACAGGGCTAGCCTGGGACACGAGAGACCCACAGAGCTGCTCTGTGACAGGGCTAGCCTGGGGCACACGGGAGACCTGCAGAGCTGCTTGACGACAGGGCTAGCCTGGGACATGTAGGAGACCCACAGAGCTGCTCTGCAACAGGGCTAGCCTGGGACACACGGGAGACCTGCAGAGCTGCTCTGCGACAGGGCTAGCCTGGGACACGGGAGACCTGCAGAGCTGCTCAGTGACAGGGCTAGCCTGGGACACGTGGGAGACCCACAGAGCTGCTCTGTGACAGGGCTAGCCTGGGACACGTGGGAGACCACTGAGCTGCTCAGTGACAGGGCTAGCCTGGGACACGTGGGAGACCACTGAGCTGCTCAGTGACAGGGCTAGCCTGGGACATGGGAGACCTGCAGAGCTGCTCAGTGACAGGGCTAGCCTGGGACACGTGGGAGACCCACAGAGCTGCTCTGTGACAGGGCTAGCCTGGGACACGGGAGACCTGGCTCGCTGCACTGCCTGCTTTGCGGGGACCTGGCTGGTGCTGTGGGACCTGAGACAGCCCACGCATTTAAGGACTTGGGAATAAATCCCGGCCACCTTCACAACAGACGCCTGGCCAAAGCCACCCCCAGGGGACAGGCAGCGCGAGGGTCACCGTCACGGCCGAGAGCCACGGACGGGCAGATCCACGCGGCGGCTGCGGCCACGGGGTGAGCATGAACGCACCCCAGAGGAACGCCCGTGCCCTGGCGCAAGGCGGCCTCCGTTCTCGGCTTCGCTGAGCTTCGCGGGGGAGCTCCTGTCCAAGCAGCGACACACAGGGCAGCTAAGTCCTGGCGATGCTCCCCAAACCTCACCATGTCCCCAGGGAGGCAGGCCTGACAAGTGTCCCCGTGTAAAATAAGAAATTCAATATTTATCTGCAGGCAGGGAGAGGGAGAGAGAAAGACAGGGAGGTCTTCCATGTGCTGGTTCCCCCCGAGCGGCCGCAGCAGCCGGGTCTGGGCCAGGCTGAAGCCGGAGCTCCACCTGGGCCTCCCATGTTCGCAGCAGGGCCCAAGCCCTAGGATCATCTGTCTTCCCGTCAGCAGGAGCTGGATCGGGAGCCGAGCAGCTGGGAGCTGAACGGGAGAGGGGATGCCAGTGTCGCTAGCAGTGGCCCAACCCTCTGTGCCCAGCATGGCCCCAGGGGTCCCTCCTCTGTCCACTGCTTTGATGCAGGGGCCGACTGTCAGGCCGGGGCCCAGGAGTCCCCGTGCTGCCCACGCTCACCTGTCACCGTCACTCAGTGGTGGGCTGCGTCCCCTGTGACACGCAGTTGTCATTGAACTAGGGCGTTTTCTGAAAGCAGAGCCGAGTCCAGGGGCTCCCCTCAGCCGCCCCCAGCCACCTGCGGGCCTCACCCAGGCCCCCGGCACAGCTGGGACCTCAGGCGGCAGGCATCTGGGCTCAGGGCCTGGGGCTCCGCCTTTGGAGCCCGCCACCCTCGAGGTCAGCCTGGCCCTGGACTCTGGACCTCAACAACCGCCCAGCTTTGCTCACAGGGCCTCACTTGCACCGGGCTCAGAGCGGGGTCGACTCCAGGGCCCGAGGCGTCCCCAAGACCACCTGCCTGGCTCACGGTCCTTCGGCCCTGCTGCGGCCCCTGCGTGGGCCGGGAGGACGCCCTGAGGCCAGTCCGCCATCTGGCTGCCCACGGGGGTGGGGGGGCCCTCACCAGATCCCGCACTGCCTGCCTGCACCTGTGACGGCCTGCACTCAGCCTGGGCCCTCTGCCCTTCTCCTCCTCCCGCCAATCATGTGGACGAGCTTGGCCACCTCACACCTCCCCTGCCACAGGAGACCACGGAAAGCCTGGCCTTGGCCGCAGCACCAGGCTGGGGACCTCAAGGCCATGGGCCTCGCCCGGCCTGCTGGAGGCTGGCAGGGGCTGACCGCAAAGGCCACCCTCACACAAGGCAGGGCGCCCCACACCTCGCCTGGGAACCAGCAGGAGCCCGTCACTGGGCTCAGGGCCTGGGCAGTAATTTAAATGAGGACGCATGGTCAGTGCTCATCCCACAGCCTGGGACACAGTGAGTATCAATAACTGCTGGCAGATCAGACTTCCCTGGAGCGAGGTAAGGGGTGAGCAAGCCAATGTTCAGGGGGCCGTGAGGACCCACCGGTGGTCTGGAGACGAAATCAACGTGACTGCTTCAGGCGAGGCAAGGAAGGTTCAATAAAGGGTCGGTCTAGGGAGGGAGGGACGGGCAAAGCACATGGGAACGTCAGTGTACGACAGAGGGGACGGCTCCATCACCGGGCAAAGCACGTGGGAACATCAGCACACGACAGAGGGGACGGCTCCATCACCGGGCACGGGGGGAACATCAGCACACGACAGAGGGGACGGCTCCATCACCGGGCAAAGCATGGGGGAACGTCAGCACATGACAGAGGGGACGGCTCCATCACCAGGTGTGTGGGAACATCAGCACACGACAGAGGGGACGGCTCCATCACTGGGCACGTGGGAACGTCAGCACACGACAGAGGGGACGGCTCCATCACCGGGCAAAGCATGGGGGAACATCAGCACACGACAGAGGGGACGGCTCCATCACCGGGCAAAGCATGGGGGAACATCAGCACACGACAGAGGGGACGGCTCCATCACCAGGCGCGCGGGGAACATCAGCGTACGACAGAGGGGACAGCTCCATCACCGGGCACGCGGGGAATGTCAGCACACGACAGAGGGGACGGCTCCATCACCGGGCGCACGGGGAACGTCAGCGTATGACAGAGGGGACGGCTCCATCACCGGGCACGGGGGGAACATCAGCACACGACAGAGGGGACGGCTCCATCACCGGGCACGGGGAGAACATCAGTGTACGACAGAGGGGACGGCTCCATCACCAGGCACGGGGGGAACGTCAGCGTATGACAGAGGGGACGGCTCCATCACCGGGCACGGGGGAACGTCAGCACACGACAGAGGGGACGGCTCCATCACCGGGCCGGGGATGGACATTTCAGCGAGTGGGGTGGCCGGTCCCACGGTCCGTTCAGAGTTCACACCACACACACCGCACAGCCCAGAGTGGCTCAGGGTCCGGATGTGGCCAAGGAGCCAAGGAAGACGCCATGGATCCCACCTCGGTCCTGGTGTGCGCGGACGCCTTGCAGCCCTGATCGAACCCAGATGTGGGTGGCGGGAGGTGGGTGCATTCGGCTACAGAAAAACAATTGCCTGGCCATCGAGATGAAGTCGAAAGACAACCGACAAACTGGGAGGAACCACCTGATGCCTCTTCCAACAAAGCAGCCTGGAAGTTCCAGGAATCGGGGGAAAGTGGGAAACACACGAACCCACAATCCACAAACAAGAAAAGGACTGTCCCGCACACACGGGAAAGATGCAGGTTCCCTGGTAATCGGAGAAACGCAAAGGAACACCCCGCGGAGACCCACTGCTCACTCCACAGCGACAGCATGACCAGGCTGTGTGCTGGGGCCCGGGGGGCTGTGGGGAGGCAGGTCTGGGTGTACAAACTGGCCCCTGCCCTGTGGAGGGACACTGGCCACACCCGAGGGGACCCCCGACCCCGTGGTCGCCCCGCGAGGCTCTTCCCTCAAGACGGGCAGTGCGCTGTAACGAAACTCGGGGCAGGTGCACCCTTACCTCAGGGCTCAGGACGTGGGTGTCTGTGGGTGAGCCTCTACCTGGCGGGGGTCTGCCTGCCCCGCCCGTGCAGGAGGTGGAGAGGGCATGGCACACCACGCCTCCCGGGAGTGACCCCACAACCTGACAGCTGGCGGGCGTGGGAGCCCCAGGCACTCCCCCACCCGTTAAAGAGCCCTTAATTGCCAATCAGGTAAACTGCTCCGGGGTGTGGCCCAGGCCCATTAGGACCACCTGGAAAGCCCAGCACGCCAGCATCGTCTCTGTCCTGTAGGATCAGTGTTGCCCTGAATTAGCCACGCCCCCGCTGCCCGCCCTTTAAAGCAGACATGGTCCCTGGAGCTTGTTTCTGGCGGCGTGCGGGCCTCGCGGTCGAGCCCACAGGTGTCCAGGGGCTCATCTGGCTGGTCTTTGGGCTGGCCGAGTCCCAAGGCAGTGGCAGGGCAGAGCGACACACAGCAAGCCACAGAGGGTGAGCGAGGCCGTTCGTATGGTCTTGCTCATAAAACTCCAGGATTCAGTCACAGGCTCCACCCCAAGACCGAATCCACCCTGGTCGCTTCCCTCGGCCCCGGCTCGAAACCTCATCACTGCACCAAGTTCTCCCTCTCAGCACCCTTCACGCAGGACTGCGGGGACCAAATGTCCGCGTGGGCTCGGGGCGGGAGCTCACGTTCAAGAAGAGCAAGCTCACAGGGTCGGATCTCGCGTGCGCAAGGCCATTCGCGGAGCCGCTCTCTGGGTGTGGCCCACCGGGTCACGGGACTACCGTCTTCACCCCACTTGCAGCTCAGTCCCCCTAACACACCCGTGCTCCCAGGGACGAGCAGGAGGACATCCGGGGGGCCCGATCCTGGGGGCCCGACCCCCGGGGGCCCACGCTGACCTGCTGAGCTGTCGCGTGCAGATCTTCCTTCTGGGTTCTGGATTCTCTTTCTAAATAACAGACTTGCCGTTGCCCCTCCGCCTCCGCTCCCAGCTGCAGGAGCGCGGCTCTGCGGAGCCCACCCTAGTCGTTCCTGGCTGGGAACCGGCGCCTTCCAGAACACTGCTGGGCCACCCGCTGTCCCCACAGTCACCACTAACCAGGTGGGGGCGGGGTTCTGCTGGGGCCCCTGCCTGTCTCACCTGCAATCTTTCATCTAAATACAAACGAGTCAGCTGAAGCAGGCCAATTAGCCCGAGAACAGGCTGTTCTGATTTTTAATACCCCCGCCCCCAATTTCTAATTCCTGACTCATTTCTCAGCTTAGAAAATGAGACCTTGATGTCTCACAGTCTGAGTACCGCCCAGGGAGGCGTGGGTGAGGAGAGCCCTCGGGGTGCTGGCAGGTCCCCCCCAAGGCCCTGCCGTGACTACATTTTATCAGGAGCCCCCCTCTCCCGGGGGTCCGCAGCCACAGGGCTCACCACTGCCCTGGGCTGGCGGCTACACAGGCTGCTCTGAGCGCCTGGGCTGCTCCCAAGGCAAGACTCTGCTGGGCGGCACTGGAGCTGGGGGAGGTGGAAGCCAGGTGGCCGGTGTCCCGGCCCCTCCCAATGCGTAAGAGGAAAGCTGCACAGCCGGGCCAGCAGGGCACAGGGCCGACCCAGGTTCAGAGCAGTCACAGCCCCCAGCTCAAGGCCACGGCTGCAGCCTGCACCTGCCAGGGAGGGGCTGTGGGCTCAGATGAAGGGCTGCAAACCCCCAGGAGCCCGGGGCAGGTCCTGTATCCTCCAGAGCTGTCTGCGACCTTGTCCTGACCTTGTCCCGACCTTGTCTCCCTGGAGCCCTCCCCTTCCTTGCCCTCGGCCCCCCACCCCCATCCCCTTCTCTCTCTGGGCCCAGGCACATCCTGTGGGGGACACCAGGACTTGCAGACCTACTGTGTGCCCCACGCTGAGCTGGAAACCCAGGCACAGGTCCCTGCAGGAAGGACCCCGGGGCTGGGAGGTGCGGACCCCGCTACCTGCCCTGGAGCCGCCAGGATGCCCCCAGCACCCCCACACTGAAGCGGAAATAAAACCTAGGATGGGACCTCAGACCAGCGAGCTCTGATCCCTGCCCAGGAAGGCAGAGGAGCCCGGGCCCGGTGGGGGAGAACCCCCAGGCCCAGTGTGGGGTGCCTGGGACCCAGAGGCGGAGGGAGGCAGCAGTGAGTCCCGAGGGGTGGGAGGGAGGGTCTCGGGCCCGAAGGCTGCATGGGGCAGGAGCTGGCCACGGCTGCCCTCAATGGCTGCCATGACAGCCTGGCCCCGAAGCTTGGAGCCCTGGACAGGCAGGGCCTTGGGGGAAGGTGGGGAGGACGGCCCTGGCCTGATCGTGGTGACCAGGGGAACCAGCAGGGCTGTCCCTGCAGCTGGGCCTCTGGGCACTGGACGTGCTTTCAGCTGCCCCCAAGACCCCTGTCCCGGCCAGGCACAGCCCGATCGGAGCAGGGCGCCCCCTCCTGCTGCCTCACGGCCCCATGCTCAGCTTGACCTGGGTCACGGGGGCGGGGCCTCCTCCCCTGGCACCCTCCTTTGCTTCAGTGCAATCAGGCTGGACCCTGGGAAGAGCCCCGCCCACACCTCCCAGCCCCGCCCACCGGGCCCCGCCCACACGCAGGACTCACTCGATGGTCTTTCCCCAGTCGCACCACATGGTCTTGCCGACGGCCTCCATGTCCACCTTGAACGGGGCGAGGCAGTGCTCCTGCAAGAGGGCGCCGTAGTCTGTGTCCTGGCAGGCGGTGACCACGAACAGGTGATGGGCTGCAAGAAAGCCGGGCACGGTCACCTGCTGGCCTCACCCCCAGGTGGCCTCCCCGGGCTCCAACCCACAGCCCCCTCACGCTCCACAGGAAGGCTCTCTGGGGGCGCCCGGGAGACGTGTCCACGGTCCTGGTCCACTTTTGCCTGCACTGGGCACCTCACGTCCTGGGAAGATGTCCCCCGAGGTCACGCGTGGCCTTGCTGGTGACGGCCGCCGCATGGGCCCCGGTTTCATCCTCACGTCCACCCGCGACGTGGTCCTCCTGACACCTCCACTTCACAGACGTGGAAACCACGGTGTGAGGACGTCCAGGGACCCACCAGGCCTTGCCACCCCCAGGCCCTGGCGCTGACCCACTGAGAACAGGACCATTCCTGCCCAGGCAGGGGCTGCACGAGCGTTCTGGAGAGGGTCCCGGGTCCACCCCGTGCAAGCCGGCACCTGGCCACACTCCCTGCTCAGCCTGGGAGGTCCTGAGGGTCTGGACATTGCTGGTTGGAACCCAGGCTGCCCACCTGCAGCAGGAACCGTGCCCCTGGCTCTGGTGGGCGCACGGAGAGCTTTGCCCTGGGCACCCACCACCCTCTTCCTCCTCGTCTGGGGCTGCTAGGGGCAGGGACTGCCCGTTCCTGGTTGAGGGCGGGGCTGCTGGTCCATCCACCACCCCCTCTGTCTCCTCGGGCTTTTCTGGGCATCTCCCGCCCCGCCCCACCCTTCTAAACTCCTGGGAGGGGCTTGGAGGAAGGGGCCAGGAGAGGGCTCAGTGCAGGCTGCCGACCTCTTCCCAGCTGCACCTGCCCCTGGGGTAGAGCGCCCCCCTCCTGTCTCTCGAGGAGCGCCCAGGGGGCCATTCATGCCACACCCCTGCAGTCACACAAGTCTCCCAGAGTGTGTGCCCAGGGACCAGGTGGGCCAGCTGCAAAGTGGGTCCCAAGCAGGGGCTACTTCCTAAGTGTGCCCACCTGCTGGGTGGGGCAGGCATCTGGCGGGGTGGCTCAGATGCTGTTTGGGACACCCAGATACCTAGCAGAGGTCCTGGCTCTGCTTCCTGCAAATGCACCCCTGGGAGGCACCGCAGGGCAGCCCAAGCACCACCCTCCACCGACACGGGAGACCCGGGCCAAGCTCCAGGCTCCTGGCTTCAGCCTGGCCCAGTCGCGGTTGCTGCAGCGTCTGGGGAGTGAACCAGCAGAGAGGAGAGTTCTGTCCACGTGTCTCTCCCTTTCAGGATATTTTTTTTTGACAGGCAGAGTGGACAGTGAGAGAGAGAGACAGAGAGAAAGGTCTTCCTTTTGCCATTAGTTCACCCCCCAGTGGCTGCCACGGCCGGCGTGCTGCGGCAGGCGCACGGCCCCGATCCGAAGCCAGGATCCAGGTGCTTCTCCTGGTCTCCCATGGGGTGCAGGGCCCAAGCACTTGGGCCATCCTCCACTGCACTCCCGGGCCACAGCAGAGAGCTGGCCTGGAAGAGGGGCAACCAGGACAGAATCCGGCGCCCCGACTGGGACTAGAACCCGGTGTGCCGGCGCCACAGGAGGAGGATTAGCTTAGTGAGCTGCGGCGCCGGCTTCAGGATATTTTTACAAACGAAGGCCGGCCTGCTGTGGACAGGGGGAGGGCCAGGGGCTCCCAGGAGCTCTGGAAGGCTCAGGCACGGCCTGAACCTCCCGTCCCCGCCCTGCACTGCCCCTCGTTAACACTTGCCCCAGCCCAGCCTGCACCCAGGTGGCCACCACGGCCTCCCCCAGTGGCCTCTGCAGGAAGCCTTCCTCGCCCCCTGCGCCCCAGCCCGCTTTCTGGCGCCCCAGGTCGGGTGGCTGGAACGTTCTCTTTCCTCAGAACCATCGCCCACTCCTTCCTGACTCGGCGTCCGCCATCCCCGGCACCCAGCTCTGCAGGCCGGCATCTGGCAGAGGAGCCCACAAGTGCATGAGATGCTGTGGGAACGCCCCCTCCCATGAGCCTCCCACCCCACGATAAGGTGTCCCTCCCCCGACTGGGGCGACAGAGGACAGGCGCTGTGCCCCGCGCGGCTGGGAGCTTGGCAGCCAGCTCCGGCTCCCGCGGTCTGCGCAGCTTCCTGGCCTGGGCTGGCAGGGCTGGCTCTGGGCTGCCGCCCTTCGCTGCCTCCCGAGGGGCAGGACCTGCCATGCCCGGCCCTGTCTGTCTCTGCAGCCGTGAGGGCGACGCAGGTCCCCGTTTTGGGCACAGGAGCCCAGCAGGGCGCCAGGCAGCTTCGCAGCTGGAAAGAATGGCCCCAAGTTTCCTTACTGGCCACTGGGGGCCGAGCGGGGGCCCTGGCCCCAAGTTTCCTTACTGGCCACTGGGGGCCGAGCGGGGCCCTGGCTCTGTGTGACCGCCAATGCCACGGCCCTCAGCTCCTGTCTGTAGCGAGGCGGCACAGAGCTGCAAGGGAAGACAACACAGGGCTGGAGCCTCCCGGCCCATGACCCGGCGACCCCTGGGGGCCTGTGTGCCCTGGGGAAGCGGCTCCCCCACCCCCCGCACCACCACCACCAGCAGCCAGGGCTGGGGGGGTGGGCAGAGTCAGGGGCTCCCCGCCTCGGGTCAAGGGTTGGCTCTTCCAAGGAGAGGGCCGCCCTCGGCCTGGGCCTGTCGCCTGGCAGGAAGGGACCCTCGGGCTGCTGCCTACCTCATGCTGCCATAGCAGAGCCCACTGGGGTCCCCTCCCAGCCAGGGCCAGGGCCTGCAGGCAGTGGGGTCTCCCACCCCCTGGAGCAGCGGCTTCTGTCCCGGCCAGGGCGGCTGCAAGGCCTGTGGGACACGGGCCGGCCCAGGACGCTCGGCCAGGGACCAGCAGGGGACACGGGGAGGGAAGGGGCACAACCCCTTTAGTGTGCTCTGTTAGTCACACTTCAAAGGAGCTGTTATTTAAATACATATATATAAACATTTAAAAATACATACACCCGGAAAATGGAATCTCTTTTGGAATTAAAGAAACCATCGGGGGCCGGCGCTGTGGCGCGGCGGGTTAAAGCCCTGGCCTGAAGCGCCGGCATCCCATATGGTCACTGGTTCTGGTCCCGGCTGCTCCACTCTGATCCAGCTCTCTGCTGTGCCCTGGGAAGGCGGTGGAGGACGGCCCGAGTCCTTCGACCCCTGCACCCACGAGGGAGACCCGGAGGAGGCTCCTGGCTCCTGGCTTCGGATCGGCGCAGCTCTGGCCATTGCGGCCATCTGGGGAGTGAACCAGCGGATGGAAGACCTCTCTCTCTGTCTCTCCCTCTCTCTCCAACTCTGTCATTCAAATAAATAAAGTAATAATAATAATAAAAAAGAAACCATCGAATTCCTCGACACAAATCAAGCAAATGGGAAGGGGCGGTGCAGGGGGCGCTCTGAGGGGGTGGGGCCGGCACCCCGGCCTGGCCCGCCGATTTCCGAAAGCCGCCTCTTCCCGGCCAGCCCTTCTCCTGACCCACGGCGGGAATCCCTTCCTGCCCACGCAGCTGCCCGGGACTGCGCTGGCTGAGCCGCCAGGGAGCCACCCCGCCCCCACCCACCCTGGCGTGGTTTCGGTACCCGTGTCTCGGCCCACAGCACGCCCCGTCTGGAAGCGAACATGCCCCTTTTGGAAGACAGCATGGGCAGAGACGGCCGCCCTCACTTCCAGAAGACGTGCTGCACCCCCTTGCAGCAGGACAGCCCCGGCCGGGAAGGGGGTGACCACAGCTCAGGTGGCCAGGCCCTGGCAGGCCCTTCGCACACACCAGCCTACTCATTGCTTGCAAATAACTGCAACGCAGGGGTCCTCCATGTACACACGGCAGTGGAGCCCAGAGGAGTGAGCTCACCTGCCCAGAGCCACACAGCCCCCGAGCGGTGCTCGTCACAGAACACATGGGAGACCCCAGAGACCCCAAGAGCGGCCCCCAAAGCCTGCGGATGATCGAGGGCCACGCGGCTCCGAGCTTCCCTTCCGTGGATGCGAGTGCCCAGGGCCGGAGGCAGGCGGGGGAGGATCCCGGGGCTCCCTCCCGTGCCTCCCGTGCAGGGCGCCTGCAGCACCCACGGCCCGCCCTTGGTGAGGCTTCTGCCAGCCCACCATGCGGGTGAGCTCCGGCGTGGCTGCCTGGTCCATCCTGGGCATCCGAGAGCCCACGTGAGTGCCCAGTGACTGCCGGGTGTTTCCCAGGACGGTGGCCCCGACGCCACCCCACTGCCACGCTTCCCTCCATGTCGAATCCCTGGCACCTGGCGACAGACCCCAGTGCACACAGGAAACCCCCATCTGCCTCCCCTCCTCCCCAGCCCGGTCCTGCCCGCATCTGCCACTCACCTGAGCTCCGCCCACTGCCACGCCCACCATTCACCTCTCAGGTGACAAACCAAACGCGGTGCCCTAACAAGAGGCCAGCCAGGAAGAGGGAAACGCAGACCTCCAGGACCAAGAGCAAAGAGAGTGCTAGACACAGAAATACGGCGCCAGAATCCACCACAGCACGCGGAGCGCTGGCTGGGCCGCACCCACGATCCGCCACGAAGTCACCACGTGGCTGCCACCCCGGAATCCACAGACCAGTGCCAACCTGGTCACAAAACCAAGTCCCTCGGGACCTCCGAACTCGGCAAGGCTGAGAAGGAGGAAGCGCCACACCACCCACACAGCCCCACCCCCATGGCCACACACCTCCACACCTGCACAACTGCACACCTGCACACCTGCACATGTCCACACCACCACACACCACCACACACCACCACACCTCCACACCTCCACACACCACACACCAGCACACACTACCACACCTGCACACCTGCACACCACCACACCACCACACCTCCACACCTCCACACCTCCACACTACCACACACCTCCACACACCGCCACAGCTCCACACCTCCACACCTCCACACCGCCACACCTCCACACCTGCACACCTGCACACCTGCACACCTGCACACCGCCACGGCCCCACCCTCAGCATGGGATCGTAGTGCAGTGATGCTGATGAAACGGAGAGCTCGCAGGGAGACACGGAACACCCAGGGGGACCCGGAGCCGGGAAAGACGCGCAAAGGTTGTCAGTCACTTCACTGCCACAAGGGGCCTCAGCCCGAGGGCTTCCTGGGCGGAAGTGAAGACCCTGAGATCCCCCAGCCCTGAGCTCCCACCCGGGCTGTCGGCACACGTGGGGAAGGGATCAGCGCCACTCGCCCCTCGGGGAAGAAAGCTCAGCTCTGGGAATAAAGCCACAGGTGCGTCCCAGCAATCTTGTTAAGGGACAGGGTGGGCGGGGGCAGTGCGCAAGCAACTGTCAGTGGACGGATGGACGGATGGATGGACGGGCAGGCTGCCAGGGCCCCACGGAACGCCACCGCCCCACACACCACTGCTCCGCCCGGCTCAGTCTCGCCTTGGCCAATGGCCGCCAGGCACAGGCGGGAACATGAGTGCGCTGTGGTCAGCGATCCCCCCACCCGGGAAGGAGATGCAGTCTCCATCTCTCTCCCAACCTCCGAAACAAACAGAACACAGGAGAAAGATGGGGAGGTTCAGACGAGGCAGCTGCCGTCACGCCCCACAGCCGTGAGTCGCCCTCCAGCAGCACAAACAGCACGTGCGGGGGCCGGTGCTGGGGTGTAGCCGGCTGGGTCTCTGCCTGCGACACGGGCAGCCCGTATGGGCGCCAGTTCAAGACGTGGCTGCTCCACTTCTGATCCAGCTCCCTGCTAATGCACCTGGGAAAGAAGCAGGGGGCGACCCAAGTGCTTGGGCCCCTGCACCCCCGTGGGAGGCCCCGGGGAAGCTCCTGGCTTTGGATTGGCCCAGCCCCGGCTGTTGTGGCCATCCGGGGAGTGAACCAGCGGAAGGAAGACCTCTCTGCCTCTCCCCCTCTCTCTGTGACTCTTTCGAATAAATGAAAAACAAATCTTTAAAAAGAATAAAATTGGAAACCTGACAGTCAGAGCATGTTTAAAAACCAGCCAGCAAGTGTCAGAGTGTGGAGAGGGTGGCGGGGTCCCAGCTGGCAAGCCCGGGCAGAGGCTCAGCTACAAAGCAAGAAACGAGCCCTCGGGGAGGCACAGCTCGGGGACACAGCAGTCACGCCCCAGGCGTACGGGCGGGGCCTCGCGGGTAAGACACTCGCATCCCGAATCGGGGCGCCGGGTTCCAGTCCTGGCTCGGCTTCCCGCCAGCTCCCTCCCGACGCACGCTCTGAGGGGCAGCAGCAGACGGGGACCCAGGCTGAGTCCCTGGCTCCCAGCTTCCACCCGGTTCCGTTCCAGCTGCCACGGGCAGTTGGGGAATGAACCAGTGGATGCGAGTTC
Organism: Oryctolagus cuniculus; assembly: GCF_964237555.1. NCBI lineage: Eukaryota > Metazoa > Chordata > Mammalia > Lagomorpha > Leporidae > Oryctolagus > Oryctolagus cuniculus. The sequence goes on from NC_091434.1 coordinate 2,450,803, forward strand.
TCTTCCTCTGCCTCTCAGATAGGTCAAGAAACAACAAAGTGGGTCAGCGCTGTGGCATAGCGGGTAAAGCCGCCGCCTGTGGTGTCGGCAACCATACGGGCACCGGTTTGAGTCCCGGCTGCTCCACTTCTGATCCAGCTCCCTGCTGTGGCCTGGGAAAGCAGTGGAAGATGCCCAAGTGCTTGGGCCCTTGCACCCGCGTGGGAGACCCAGAAACAGCTCCTGGCTCCCGGCTCCGGATAGGCACAGTTCCAGCCGTTGTGGCCACTTGGGGAGTGAACCAGCGGATGGAAGACCTCTCTCTCTCTCTCTCTCTCTCTCTCTCTCTCTCTCTCTCTCTCGGCCTCTGCTCTGTAACTCTGCCTTTCAAATAAATAAATAAATAACTCTTTAAAAAAAAAAAAAGCGAGTGGGAGTTTATAGTCTAGCAACAACCAGGTAGAAAGTAAACCAGAGGAACATCCCCTGTGCTGCAGCAGCGCCAAAACACAAGCCTCCTGGACCCTGACCGAGGAGCCCGCAGGCAAAATGAAAGGACGGCGGAGGGACCGGGATGCGGCCCGGGAGGGGGTGGAGGGACAGACCCGGTCTGCACAGTTCCTCCATGGCCAGTTAATGAATTCAGTGCGACTGTCACGGAAGTGCCAGACAATGACCGCAGCTGGCGCAAACGGCTGCGTGATCTGGACCTCCCACTTGGGTGGCAGCTTTCCGGGCTGCGTGTGCGGCAGGAAGCTGGACTCAGAGCAGAGCTGGGATTCGAACTCAGACACTCCCACACGGAATGCAGGAATCTGCAGCGGCATCTGGACCGCTGTGCCACTGCCCACCGGAGCAGGTCTGCCCGCTGTGCCCACTGCCCACCTGGAGCAGGTCTGCCCGCTGTGCCCACTGCCCACCCGGAGCAGGTCTGCCCGCTGTGCCCACTGCCCGCCTGGAGCAGGTCTGCCCGCTGTGCCCACTGCCCACCCGGAGCAGGTCTGCCCACTGTGCCCACTGCCCAGTGCCCACCCGGAGCAGGTCTGCCCGCTGTGCCCACTGCCCACCTGGAGCAGGTCTGACCACTGTGTCCACTGCACACCCGGAGCAGGTCTGCCCGCTGTGCCCACTGCCTGCCTGGAGCAGGTCTGACCACTGTGCCCACTGACCACCCGGAGCAGGTCTGACCCACTGTGTCCACTGCCCACCTGGAGCAGGTCTGCCCGCTGTGCCCACTGCCCACCCGGAGCAGGTCTGCCCGCTGTGCCCACTGACCACCCGGAGCAGGTCTGACTGCTGTGCCCACCCCCTGCCCGGAGCAGGTCTGACCACTGTGCCCACTGCCCACCCGGAGCAGGTCTGACCGCTGTACCCACTGCCCACCTGGAGCAGGTCTGACCACTGTGCCCACTCTGCAGCAGGTCTGACCGCTGTGTCCACTCTGCAGCAGGTCTGACCGCTGTATCTACTCTGCAGTGGGTCTGACCGCTGTGTCCACTGCCCACCTGGAGCAGGTCTGACCATGGTTGGGCCAGCGTCCATGGTTCCCCGGAGCAGGCTTTCCTCAGTGGGGCACCGTGGACTGGCTCTGACGTGGCTGCTGTCCTGCGCTGGTCATGACACGTGTGAGCCACGGGTGTGGCGTGTCAGGAAGAGGCCAGGAGCCGCGGATCAGCACTCTACGCTCTGCCACGCTCCCTCCCACGCAGAGGGCTGCTGTGGTCTGGGTCATCACGCCAAAGGCCCACGCGTTCAGGGACTGGTCGTAGGCCTCAGGCCAGTTGTCAATGGTTAATGGACGACCATTGGTGGTTAAAGACTAAGAGTGGAGGCTGCCCTCGCCGGTCCCTGCTCAGCTTCTCTGCACCACGTGGGGGCACAGGGCACAGGGCCGGTGCCCCCGCTCTCCTGGTCTCCCCCTGCACTGGCTCTCCTGGTCTCTGCATGCCCTTGCTCTCCAGGTCTCCCCCTGCCCCGGCTCTCCTGGTCTCCCCCTGCCCCCGGCCCTCCTGGTCTCCCCCTGCCCCGGCTCTCCTGTCTCCCCCTGCACGAGCTCTCCTGGTCTCCCCCTGCCTGGCTCTGTCTGGTCTCCCCTGCCCTGGCTCTGCCTGGTCTCCCCCTGCCCTCTCACGGCCCTTCCTCTGCAGGGCCTCCCTGAGCTTTCTGGAGAGCGTCCCCCCCCCCCTCCGCAGGTCCCCACTGCCCCCGCGCCTGCCCTTGCCGGGGCTCCAAGCCTTGCATGCCTGCACCGGGTGGACAGGAGGCCCTAAAGCCTGGGTTCCCGGGATTGGAGACGCGCCCCCCATGGGCTCCCTGTAGGGGCGGCTCCATCAGCGTTGCTGGGTCAGGAACGGCGGCCCCCTGGGGCTCAGACCTCAGGCCCGGTGGAGAAGAGACCACTTCCCTGGAGTCCCAGCAGAGAAGTGTTCAGTGCGGCCACTGCAGGGAGGGCCGACCACCAGCACGCGCTGGGCCCAGCACCAGCCCTATGTGGCCCTGGCCGGCATCTGCCCGAAACCGGTGCATTCCCTCCGGGGAAGGGAGTCAGCAGGCCCGGCCAACCATCTGCTCACAGCCAGGATTCCACCCAGAGCGCTGGCTCCTGGTGTCACCGGTGCCACTGACCGTGCACACGGGGGACTGGGGCGCGCCCCCAGGTCCAGGCTCACAACACGCATGCTGGTTGGCGTGAGCCACGGAAGAAGACAAACCTCTGGGAGTTTCTCCCTGCAGCTGCACACACAGGGGCAAACAAACCTGACTGGCAAATGAGAAAGCGCCAGGGTCGGACGCCAGGGTCGCGACCGCGTCGGGACGCAGAGCAGCCGGACACGGGAGGCGTCGCGTACCGCCTCTCCTGGGTGTCCCGGAACTTCCAGCTCTCCTCATGGTCGCACGATCGTGTGTTTCAATGTCCCAACCGTTCCAAAAACCCACAAACACACAAACCCCGGCCCCCGCCCGAGGGTCCGGGAGGCTCCGCACGCGAGGCCGGGATGGAGTGACCCCAGCCCGCCTGGAATGGCTTCAGGGTGGTCACACACAGTCTTCCCCACACACGAGCCCATCAGCCTTCCAGGAACACACGCGTGTACAGGACTCTCAGAGCACGGAGGGGCCCGGCACAGAGGACACGCAGAAGGGCAGCAGACTGGACAGGAACAGCTTGGCTATAAAATCCTTAAGGCTGGGGACCAACACGGCCCATGCCGGGTCGCCATCCCAGGCAGCCAAGGTCACCTCCAAGGACATGTGGCCGTGCTATGGCACCGGAGGGTGACAGCGTGCGTGTGCAGCCGCGTTCCAAGTGCATCTGTTCACGGGTGACCTCACAAAGCTCCGTGTGTTCTTCTGAGACGTGACACTGGCCAGGCCACTCAGGACGTGACGATGACGGCTCTGGCCTGGCAGGAGAGCGCAACCGCTCTCTGGTCACCAGGGAAAGTCTGTGTGATCCCAACACAGGGCTTTCTTTGTACCAGCCATAGAGGGCACCGCCTCCGGACACCAGCAAAGGACATTTACGCGTTTAAGTAAAAACCACACAACTCATTCTCTGCCTTGCTAACAGAGCTACGCTGGCTTCCGAGGGCACTAAAACGGCCGACTCCACGTCTAGGCCGACGGAGGACGGGATCACTACAAGATCTCCTTCTCCTGTGACTTCGGCAGAAGCGCTCAAGTGCCAAGGCCGGCGTTGAGATGGCCACACGGAAGCCGGGGCAGGCTTTGGTTACGGCCGGCGGCTCCTCCTGGCCTGGGCAGCCTCTCCTGCCCCCAGGGGCTCAGCTAGAGCAGGGCGGGCAGGCCCCCTCCTCCCACGCCAGGCTCCAGCGGCACAGCAGGCGCCCACAGCAACATCACAGCTCTGGGGAGGGAGCCCTGGACGGAGTAGCCGGTGCCGTCCAGTCCGTAAGAGGAACACACGGAAGGGGACACATCCACCAGCTCGAACAGCTGGGAGCTCTGCATGTGTGCATCAGGACACCCGGCGGAGGGAAGACGATCCCTCGCCCCATCCCCGCAGGTTCCCGCAGCCTCTCCAAGCCCGGCCACCCCACCGCACCGGGGGTCTCCGCCCGAGTCAGGGAGCGAACACCAAGTCGTGGCTCTGCCTCCAGAGGACAGGCGGCTGGCCTGGCTTCAGCGGGGACACCGCTTAGCAAATCAGAAACAGCGGCATGTGACAGTCAGATGACCGGTTTTTACTAATTTCCAAACAGCCGTGGCCCTCACTCAGTCTGCAAGGTGCTCACACCCGAGCCCCAGGGAGCCTGCGCGGAGGGTGGGGGTGGGGAGCAGGGGCGCTCCCCAGCGTGCGGGGCCAAGTGGCAGCTGCCCTTCAGCCTCCTCCACCCCACCCCCACCCCCGCCGGGAGGGCGCAGACCCCTGCCCAGCCGCCTGCCCCGCCCGTCTCCTTGCCCCGCACCCCGGGACGGCCCGGCTTGGGGGACCTCCGCCGCGGGCCCCGCGTGGCGAGGCGGCGGCCGGCGTTCGCGAGCCTGAGCCGGCGTGCTCGCGGCGTGCGACCCCCTCCTCCGCCCTCGACGCGGGGGAGCCGGGCCGGCCCGCGACCCCGGCCCCTACTCACCCAAAAGCAGCCAGAGGCCGCGCTGCGGGAGGCCACGCAGGTCCGGGGCCATGGCGCGCAGCGAGCCGAGCCGAGTCCGCCCGCGGCGCGCCCCGCCGAGTCCTGAGCCCGCCGCGGCGCCCGCCCCGGGAAGACGCCGCCGGGGGCGGGAGCGCGGGGCGGGAGCGGCGGCCGCGCGGCCCGACTCGGGGTGGGTGCCGGAGCGGGCAGCACCTGCCGGGTGGAAGTCGCCCAGAACCAGGAAAACGCTGCCGCCTTCCGGAAAAGTTCGCCAAATTAACAATCGGGAAACCTGGGTGGCGGGGCGGGGGGCAGTGCGCTTCCAGAACCCTCCGGGCACCTCGCCGCCCTCCCCTCGCAGGGTCTGGTCACTCTTGCCCGCAGTCAGGCGCTCCCTGCCCCTCCAGGTGCGGGCACGGGGCGCCCGGGGGCAGCAGCAGCCTTGGCGCTGGCCGAGCCCCGCGCACAAGAAGCCGGAGCTGCGGGGTGCGGAGGGGCGCGCCCTCGCAGAGGCCCTGGGCCCTAGGGAACAGGGAGCGCTCTTCAAGGGGCTGGGGGGGCCGGGGTTGCACCTGCCGCTGAGGGTGACGCAGGGACCAGGGCCTCCAGTAGAGAGGTAACGCCTCGCTTGGTGGTGGCCGGCGCGAGCGTGAACCCACCCGGGTGGCGGTCACCCGCGCAGCCCTTTGCAAGCAGGGCTGAGAGGCGGGCAGTGCGGGAGACCTCAACCCCGCATTCACCGCTGGCTTAGCGGTGGCTCCTTCCCCAACACCCTGTGAAAGCGAGTTAGCGTTCCTTCGCGGCCACTGGTTAATGTCACAGCTTCCAGTGCAATGCCCGCCGTCTCCGTGGGTCAGCCGGCGCGGGGCAGGGGATGGCTGACCGACCCCGCTCCTCCGCCGAGGGGCTGCTGCCACCTGCCGGGCGCTCAGAGCAGCGCACAGCGAGGCGGCCCTCGGTCCCCTCTGAGCCCAGGTTGGCAGGGCGGGCACTCCCTGGGGGTGGGCACGCCTGCGTGTGCCCGGGGGCCCCAAGTCTCCTGGGGGCGACGGTGGTGGAGGGCACCCGTTCCCGACCTGAGCAGCCCCTCCGCCTGAGCCCTGGGGCACATCCCACCAGGTAGGCCCACATCCTCAGCTGGTGCATCCAGTGGGGGACTGCTGTGCCGCAGGGACCGTCCAGCACGGGGGCACTGCCCTCCGCCGTGGAGTAAGGACACAAAGGCACGTTCGCGACAAGCTGCACCCCCTGGTCTTGAGGACTGGGGGGGGGGGAATCCCTGAAGAGACCACAGGCTACAGCACAGGCCTGGGGTCCAGAGACCACGCCATGGCCAGAGGGCGTGAACACGGCCCGTGTGGCCCGAGGACAGGTCCACCTGAGTTACGCTAGGTGATGTGAGTGGAGGCGACCTCGTCCTGGCTCAGACCCCGTCCACACCCAGCTGCCCCTCCCCTGGGCCCCGTCTGCTCGCCCTGCGGCTGCACCTGGATTCCTCCCAGGAACTTCTCCAAGGGTAACTGCAGGAGGCGTGGGGGCCCCTGGACAGGCACGGGCTCCTCACAGGGCCAGGCTCCCTTGTCAGGTTCACGCTGGAGCCTGGAAGCTCACGCTCTCTGGAGAATGCTGAGGTGACCCAGAGCCCTGCGCCACTTCCTGTCCTTTCACGTCTGTGCCCGGCCCGGGACGAGGTAGCCAGTACTACCGAGGGTCTGCGCTGCTCCGAGGGGCAAGGCGGAGCAGACTGTTTACCCCGAGTTGAAGACCCCACCCGGTGAGACTCTGTTCAATTTGTGTGTTATTTCTGGTTGGCAGCTGGAAGCATGGGGATCCATTCCTCCGGGGGCCCCCACCTACAGCGCATCAGGGCCAACAGTGGCTCCGCTGTAGAACGGCCCAGTGCTGGCTGTGCACGTGGTAGCTACACAGTGTTCACTGTACACGTGGCTACACACACAGTGCTGACTGTGCACGTGGTGGCTACACACACAGTGCTGACTGTGCACGTGGTGGCTACACACACAGTGCTGACTGTGCACATGGTGGCTACACACACAGTGCTGACTGTGCACATGGTGGCTACACACACACGTGGTGGCTACACACAGTGTCTCACTGTGCACGTGGTGGCTACACACACAGTGCTGACTGTGCACGTGGTGGCTACACACAGCCCAGCGTCTCACTGTGCGCATGGTAGCTACACACAGCGTCTCACTGTGCACATGGTAGCTACACACACAGTGTCTCACTGTGCACGTGGTGGCTACACACACAGGTCTCACTGTGCACATGGTGGCTACACACACACAGTGCTGACTGTGCACGTGGTAGCTACACACACAGTGCTCACCGTGCACGTGGTGGCTACACACACACAGTACTGACTGTGCACATGGTGGCTACACACAGTGCTGACTGTGCACGTGGTGGCTACACACACACAGTGCTGACTGTGCACATGGTGGCTACACACACACAGTGCTGACTGTGCACGTGGTGGCTACACACACGGTGCTGACTGTGCACATGGTGGCTACACACACACAGTGCTCACTGGGCACGTGGTGCCTACACACACACGGTGCTGACTGTGCACATGGTGGCTACACACACACAGTGCTCACCGTACACGTGGTGGCTACACACAGTAGATAGGTCGACACTACTGAAATTCACAGTAGACGCAAGACAGCCGCGGCTTCTAGCCCCGATGAAGTGATAGGGACTGGATCTACCTTCCTGCCCAAAGTAAACTGGACGAAATGAATGAAGTTACAGCTGTGGTACTGGAGGGCAGGGGTGCGGGCAGGCGAGTCCTCGGACTGCTCAACTTCTTGCCGTCTGCACTGGGGGAGGGGGTGGGGGGACCCAGGCTGGGGAGCAGGGCGGCAAGCCGAGCGCAGGAGAGAGGTGTTGGAGAAGAACTGGGGGTCCCCAGTCCCAGCACAAGGACACTACCCAAGCAGGGGAGGGTCCCAGTCCCCACAGCCCACAGCAGAAACATGACATCAGAATAATCAGAAGGAGACTGACCTAGTAGGTTTTTTTTTTAAAGGTTTACTTATTTACTTGAAAGATTTACAGAGAGAAGGAGAGGCAGAGAGACAGAGAGAGAGAGAGAGAGAGAGAGAGAGAGAGAGAGAGAGAGATTCTTCCTTCTGCAGGTTCACTCCCCAGTTGATCGTAACGGCCGGAACTGTGCCAATCCAAAGCCAGGAGCCAGGGGCTTCTTCCAGGTCTCCCACGCGGGTGCAGGGGCCCAAGGACTCGGGCCATCTTCTATGGCTTTCCCAGGCCACAGCAGAGAGCTGGATTGGAAGTGGAGCAGCCAGGACTCGAACCAGCGCCCACATGGGATGGTGGCACTGCAGGCGGCGGCTTTACCTGCTACGCCACAGCGCAGGCCCCAAGCAGTTTGGAAAAAGCCTAAAGTCTACCCTGGTGTTGCCTTAAAAAAGGAAGGTAGATCCAGTCCCTATCACTTCATCGGGGCCAGAAGCTGCGGCTGTCTTGCGTCTACTGTGAATTTCAGTAGTGTCGAATTAAAGAATTACAGGAGCAAATGTTTTCCAAGTAGCTACTGCACCCGGGACAGGCACCGGAGACCGAGACAGCGTCCAGGGGCCTCGCGTGGCGCAGGTGGAGTCCAGCAGGAAGGGGTGGGATCCGTGCAGAGCCGCCGTCCGCGGCATCTACACACCACGACCTCGAGGGTGACGATGACGAAGGAGCCGGCACTCGGCTGCGGTCAGCAGCACCGAAGCCTTGCCAGCAGCCAGAGCAGACGCGGTTTGCACAGAACACAGAGCGGGCGACAAGGTTCCCACGGAAGACACCTCACCAGGAAGCCAGGGCCTTCTTCCGGCAGGGAAGGGAAGAGCATCAAGCATTCCGTAGCAAAGGCGGAGCGTGCGGATGGGGGGCTGTGCTGTTGTCCTGTAAAGCCAGGACTCTCAGGGGCTGCAGTTGAGTCGCTGCTGATGACCATCAGTGATTCCGAGCACGACAGCTTTCCGAGCAGTGACAACTCGGCGGGAGCAGCTCAGAAGTCAGCTCTTAGGTGGACTGGAACCAAACAGCCACGTTCCGGGGCCCTCAGCTTCATCACACAACCATTTCCGAACTCCTCCAAGAGAGTACTGCTCTTAAACCAAAATAAGGGGCTGGCGCTGTGGCATAGCCGGTAAAGCCAACACCTGCAGTGCCAGCATCCCATGTGGGCGCCAGTTCAAGTCCCGGCTGCTCCACTTCCCATCCAGCTCTCTGCTGTGGCCTGGGAGAGCAGTGGAAGATGCCCAAGTCCTTGGGCCCTGCACCCACATGGGAGACCCAGAAGAGGCTCTTGGCTCCTGGCTTTGGATTGGCCCAGCTCTGGCCATTGCGGCCATCTGGGGAGTGAACCTGCGGATGGAAGACCTCTCTCTCTTTCTCTGTCTCTCTCTGTCTCTGCCTCGTCTTCTCTGTAACTCTGCCTTTCAAATAAATAAATAAATAAATCTTAAAAAAAAATATCAGGACTTGAAAGTAGCTGAGGAGATCAGTTGCTCATTCCCCAAAATGACCTTCCGCAAATGAGAAAAACAATAAGAAGTAGAAAGTAGGTTCTCCAGGAAATTCTAAGAGGAAAAAAATCGCCAGTCCCCGCCCCCCCCTCAGCCAGCAGCAGCTTGGTGTGAGCTGGGGCAGACGGAGAAAGCTGGGAGACAGCAAAGGGAGGCTGCTGAAGAGGCCAGAGGGGGCGGTGGACGATAACCAGGAAGGTTAGAGCTTAACCGTGACAAGGGTCAAGACGAGGTCATGCAGAGCCCTGCAGGGGACCGGGAGGCGCACCCCACGCCCTGGAGGCTCGGCTGCAGATGCTAAGGGAGCCACACCGAGACAGACCAAGCAGAAGGGTCCTGATGTAAGGAGCCTGGAAAATGACATTTGAACGTGCACCGCAAGGCTCGTCAGAAAGAACTGCTGGCAAGCCTCTGCCCCGCTACTGCATGTCGCCCCCAGGGCACTGGTCTAACCACTCCGGGGTGACTTCCCACGAAAGGCAAGGTGAATGAGGAAGTAAATACCTTAGAGGCCGCGAGCTGGATTTCTCACGGCAGAAATAAGGGGTAGGAGCTCCCAGTATCAGCGTGACACCGACAGACACCTCACGCCAGGGACCAGCTTCAAACGCAGAAACAAAACAGGCAACGAAATAGCGACAGCACTGTACTCTCAGCCCCGAGGAAAATGCGGCCGTGAGTTCACAGCGCTGGACCTGAGTGAGTGGAGAAGGGCAGCTTCCCCTCCCAGGAACACCGACCTTAAAAGGGGAAGAAAAAGGCAAAGTCGTCACTAAACAGGCAGCACAGGAATTATTTTTCCAGGAAGGATCCGCCAATGGAAGCTAAAGCCAGTGAGCACAACTTTTAGGAGATACTTGTACCCCGTGAGCGCCCTCAATTCCAGAGGAAAAACAGCGACTTTCCACTGCATAAACCTGACAGAAACCACCCGAACCAAACGGTAGGGACCCGCGTCACCTGGAAAGACCGACCACCTGTCCCCAGATGGGAGCGAGGGTGTAGGACGCTGCTGTAAACGCACAGCCTCAAACTAACTGGGGAAGCAGCAGGAAGACCCGTCAATAAAACCCATCACCACGGAAACGTCAAGGTCACAGAACTCCAGACAACACAGAGGGGCTGTGGGGGGGGTGGGGGGTGGGGGGTGTGGGGGTGGGGGCAACACCAGGGAGTGGGGCCTGGACAGGAGGGGCTGTCAGAGGGAGGGGGAGGGTAACACCAGGGAGTGGGGCCTGGATGGGAGGGGCTGTCAGAGGGAGGGGGAGGCAACGCCAGGGAGTGGAGGCCTGGATGGGAGGGGCTGTCAGAGAGGGAGGGGGAGGGCAACGCCAGGGAGTGGGGCCTGGACAGGAGGGGCTCAGAGGGAGGGGGAGGCAACGCCAGGGAGTGGGGGCCTGGACAGGAGGGGCTGTCAGAGGGAGGGGGAGGGCAACGCCAGGGAGTGGGGCCTGGACGGGAGGGGCTGTCAGAGGGAGGGGGAGGCAACGCCAGGGAGTGGGGCCTGGACCGGGCTAACAGGGCTGCAGCTGTTTCTTCCCTGGTCTGTGTCATTTTGCTGCGGTTACGCAAGTTCACGGGAGAGGAAGCAGATGAAGGCCGCGCATGAACCCTCTAAGATTTCTGCAGCTGCTCTGTACGTCTACAACAGCTAACACAGCTGTGTACTCAACACATGACACTGCCCGTGTCCTTTCTCAGCGAGCGTGTAGTCACCCCAGATCCTCAGTATTCGGGATGGGATTCTCACGGTGCTGACGGCCAGATCGCGCTGTGAACACGTGCGTGTTTCTGCACTGTGTGTCTGGAGGGAGAGCTGTCTACACTTATACACAGACACAGAACGTCCATACAACAGAGTCTCGTACTGTCAGATTTAGACAATACGCCTGCGACCCATTCAGCTTCTTCCTGGACAATTCGCTCCCTCCTGCTCCCTGGGCCCCTCTGCCTTGGGGACACCCACAGAGCAGGAATGCAGCTGGAGGCCGCCTGGTGAGAGTCCTCCCCGTGGCTCTGCTCTTTGGCACTTTATTTTTTTTTAAGATTTTATTTATTTGAAAGAGAGTTAGAGAGAGAGAGAGAGAGAGAGAGAGAGAGAGAGGTCTTCCATCTGCTGGCTCACTCCCCAGATGGCTACAATGACCAGAGCTGCACCGATCCAAAGCCAGGAGCTCCCTCTGGGTCTCCCATGCGGGTACAGGGGCCCAAGGACTTGGGCCATCTTCTACTGCTTTCCCAGGTCACAGCAGAGAGCTGGATCAGAAGTGGAGCAGCCGGGACTTGAACTGGCGCCCACATGGGATGCTGGCACTGCAGGTGGTGGCTTTACCTGCTACACCACAGTGTAGGCCCCAAGTAGTCTGGAAAAAACCTAAAGTCTATTCTGGTGTTGCCTTAAAAATACTTAAAGAATTACAGGAGCAAACACTCTCCAAGTAACTACTGCACCCGGGACAGGCACCAGAGACTCATGGGACAGTGTCCAGGGGCCTCGCGTGGCGCAGGTGGAGTCCAGGAGGAAGGTGTGGGATCCGTGCAGAACCGTCGTATGCGACACAGCGCCAGCCCCTCTGCGACACTTATAAGGGCACTTTTTTCTTCTAGAACTGTTAACTCTAAAATTACGTAAACGGCACAGACCTGGCCAGACCGCGTGGTCGTCTTCGCCCTCACTCGCAGACAGAACGAGGCCAAACTGGAAGAAAGCGGAAGCCTCTTGATCCAGCCATGCCTGAACTCATTTCTGGAGTTTCCAATCACCTACTTAATTTTCATTTTCCTGTACTCTGGTTACTTGTGAGTGATGCGTCCGTCATTTATAATCAGACACCCTCTAACGTACTGATACGGGCTGCCCTGCTCTTGGGAACTCTGAGGCAGGTTTGACATTCACAGAAGGGGAACAAAACCTCCGCAGGATGAAGTACCCCAGAGCCCTGCCACGGAGGCAGGTCAAGCGGGCCCTGAGCGAGCACACAGGCAGTGCCAGACCACACGGGCAGTGCCAAACACTGCGGTGGGAAACGCTGGCTGCTATCCCTGTCAGGGAACACACTCCTCTGTCTCCATTCTACAGACAAGAAACTGAGGCAAAGGAGAATTGTGTCACTTGTCCAACGTGACAAAACTGGAACAGGGACTTGAACGCAGACAGCCCTTCCGGGCCCGCCTTCCTGGAGAGCAGGTGTGGATGGGGAACCGCAGCGCGGGCTCTCAGCCTCCCAGCTGCGGGAGCAAACGCCACCCACAGAGTCAGAGCCGTCACACGAGCCACACAGATGCTCTCCGATGGGTCTGGGTTCTGTGGGGACACCAGCACTGGGAGTTCAGGGAACCACAGTTCATACAGAATTCCCCCACCAGGAGTCCAATTCCAGCAAAGCTGCACCGTGTGCGGTCCAGGGCAGTTTCCTGGAGAGCGCGTTAGTTTTCTATTACTGGTGTGACACATCGCACACCATGACACACACATGAGCTTGGTGGCTCAGAGAGCACACGGTGACGCCTGGAGGCCAGAGTCAGACACAGGGGCCCATGGTGCAGTGAACCACCACTGCCTACACCAGTGCCCAGCACTCAGAGTGCTGGTTTGAGTCCTGACTGCTCTGCTTCCTGCTAGTGTGCCTGGGGAGGCAGCAGCAGATGGCCCAGGTGCCCACAGGTATGTGGGAGACCAGGGCGGAGTCTGCAGTGCCAGGCTTCTGGCTTCAGCCTGGCCCAGCCCCAGCCGGTGCAGCCATTTGTGAACCAGTGGAGGTAGGCAGATTTCTCTCTCTGTAACTCTGCCTTTTAAAGTAAATAAATAAATCCTTTTAAAAAAGAATTTTTTAAAAGGTGTTGTGGTGGTGGTGGAGCCCCCAGCTGGGCCACTGGCATCCCAGCTCCCTGCTGGCGCCATCCGGGGGTGAACCCTCCATCTGGGGCAAATGGAGGGTTTCTCTGTCTCTCCCTAACTCTTTCAAATAAATCAATCTTTTTTTTTTTTTTTTTTTTTTAAGAATTTACATGTTACATTAAGCTTCTCAGTCACACGTATTATCTTCCTTGACCAGAACTAAGACTGGCACCAGAGTCGAACTGCAGTTTTCAGACCTGCTTTTTGATGACAGTCTTAGCGTAGTCACGAGAGTTCCAGGAATGTCCCCGTGGAATTTTCTGCCTGTTCTAGCTGGCGCAGCTAAGTGCGCTTTGCTATCCTGATACTACAGTACGAACAAAAAGCAATTTTGGACAACAGTGTAAGTACACAAGTGTCTGAAATTCTGTTAGGATATTCGGAAACTTGGACAATTTGATCAGTCTTTAAATTGCGCAACTATATAGTTATCTAATATTGAACCATTTTAGGGAATATGATAACAATCAATTTTTTCCACTGGAGAGTCTGAAATACAAATAATGACACTAGTTCCTAAATTTAACTTGGGAAGTTTAATAATGGCTGTCAACTTAATGTTCACAGGTGACAGCCCTTCAATTCATAAAAGCTGCCTGAGGCTCTGGTTTTGGAACGTCTATTTAAACAAGTAATTTCAAAAGATGTTTCCTATATTTTCCCCAAATCAAATGCAGTCATGTTCTCTCTCCACATTCTAAACGGAAACAGTACTTCACCGTTCCCTTTAGAAACAAATGACCAGTGTATTCCTACTGATACACTGGAAATAATGCATATTCTACGTTGCTGTTGTCTGAGGGACTGTAGCCCTTAAATATCAATAACCAGAGTGGGAGCCCCCCCCCCCATGTCCCACACTGGCGTGCCGGGGCGGGGGTGTGTGTGACTCCCAGCTGGCTCCCGACTGACTCCAGTCTGATGGCTCAAGTAACTGAGTTCCTGCCACCGGGTGGAGGTGCAGGCTCTCAGCTCCGGCTCCTGCCGGGCTGTCAGGGGCACCTGGGGCGTTAGCCCGGGGGGGGGGGGGGGGGGCTTGCTAGCCCTGCCTGTGTGCGTCTCTCTCCGCTAATACATAACAATTAAGAATATTTAAATGACCTTGTAATTTAACATACAGGGAAAAACTTTATAATTTAGGATTCCACTAATGTAACGTATGGTCCTAACCGATGATTTTTCAAGTTTTATTTAACAGGGTCCTTACTAATTAATTTTCTACATTTTGGAATACAATTCCTGGTAAATGCTTGGAGGGATCTGGTAATAATGGTAGATAAACTAGCACATGAAACAAACCTTACCACAGAACACAGTAGGTTGATTTGCACTTGGAAAATGCCATTAAAAAGGCAAAAAGTATTAAATTTACAGTGATACTATATCAACTGTCTTTATTAAATATAAACAACGAATACAAATGTTAACAGGATCATTTTTAATCAACTGACACCAACTAAGAATGGAAGCTCTGAGCACCGTGAACACCTGGAGATAATGTTTAACTTGAATGTTAATCTTACCTAACAGAACAACCTTATCAAAAACAAAACAAGCGACACGGTGGCCACCTAAAGTACTTTACCAAGCACACACGGGGTCATGCTTCTTGGAGAAGACAAAATATATCTGAATATTTTATACTGAAGTCATCAACTTGCATTAAATGTATCACAGCAGCAGTTTACTTACTGCGGAAGCTTAAAATAGTCAGTTCCAGAATGCTGCTTCTCTGTGGATTCAGTCTATCTACCATGTTACGGTGCGATGTGAGGATTCTGCAAACTAGAACTGAGATACGACCTTCAGGTGAATCACATTTTTTAATGTACGAAGATCACTTAACACTAAACGACAAACTGAATCAATACTTTCAAAAACACTAACTTAACAAAGGTTGTTAAAGTGGACATGACCATTTTTTCTGACCTAAAATATGGAGTTTCAAGTGACTAATAAGTATTTATAAACCTATTAAAATTGTACTTTAACTTTACATACAGAAGACCTTAATATGACAGGCAACGCCGCCAGATTTTCAGGCAGGATATCTGAAGAGCTCAGTCCACTCACAGAGGTTCGATCACAGCACCTCCCTGTTGGCACAGCTTCCTCCTGAAGCCGTGGAACACTGTCTGGAGGAGGGCCAGCGCTCTCCAAGGAGACCCTGAGGGGTCAAAGAGAATGGAGAAATCAGTCATAAAGTACGTTGATTACACCAAAAATCCAATACTGCAAAAGGTGTCGGTATACGCTACTACTACCCAACCATTTTCATGAAACTCACTTATGTACATGGACATCATACTGGTCACTGGTTAATCGTAACACTACACACTACTACTGGACTAGTGAACAGGCCACCAGACACCACGTATATAGACATTCTCCAGGTTTTGCTGTAACAGGAAAAATCAGAATTGCGTGGTGGTAGAAACGTTCCTCTTCGGTATTCACCTGCCTCATCTACTGTCCTCGTTTAGATACACCCCTCCCCTGTTACTTTCTGGCCCTGCTGTGGAGGACTTGTCACTGCTTAAAATTCTTTTTGATGTATTTCCTTCTCCTCTCTAGACTGTCAGAACCTAGAAGGCAGGAGTCTTCTTTCTCTTGGTGAACTGTAGGGACCCAGAAGTCAAAGCAAGGCCACGCCTGTGTCTGGTGGTGTGTGGGCAATGAGTACCTGAGGAGGGGCACACAGGGACACCACGGGGTGCTGAAACCCCATATACCTTGACCTGGTGCACACCTGTGTAGGCATGTGAAAGTTCGCTGAGCTGTACATTTAGAATTAGTGCACCTTATCGTAATTTTGTTATTTTTTCATTTTTAAAGATTTATTTTATTTATTTGAAAGACAGAGTTACAGAGAGAGGTAGAACCAGAGAGAGAGCTCTTCCATTCTGCTGGTTCACTCCCCAAATGACCACAATGGCCAGAGCTGCACTGATCCAAAGCCAGGAGCCAGGAGCTTCTTCTGGGTCTCCCACGCGGGTGCAGGGGCCCAAGCACTTGGGCCATCTTCTACTGCTTTCCCAGGCCACAGCAGAGAGCTGGATCAGAAGAACAGCAGCCAGGACATGAACTGATGCCCACATGGGAGGCTAGCACTGCAGGCAGTGGCTTTACCTGCTACGCCACAGCGCTGGCCCCTAGAATATGTGTTTTTGGAATAATGAAGTCATATTCCTTCCTTCTGATTCAAATAGTACAAAATTTTCAAATTCACCTTTCAATTTTACACCTGTACCTTTTACTTTTCTTGTGCACAAAAGATCTTGGTTCCTAACATTAATGTAATTATCCTCTCCATACAGAAGTTTAAACACTACTATTAGGGGCTGGTGCTGTGGCGCAGCAGGTTAACACCCTGACCTGAAGCACTGGCATCCCATATGGGCACTGGTTCTAGTCCCGGCTGCTCCTCTTCTGATCCAGCTCTCTGCTGTTGCCTGGGAAAGCAGCAGAAGATGGCTCAAGTCCTTGGGCCCCTGCACCCACGTGGGAGACCCAGAAAAAGCTCCTGGCTCCTGGCTTTGGATTAGCAAAGCTCTGGCTATCGCGGCCAACTGGGGAGTGAACCAGTGGATGGAAGACTCTCTCTCCCTGTATAACTTTTTCAAATAAATAAATAAATATTAACAAAGGAAACACTAGTATTACTACTATTGGACAACTAAACACAGTTTTTGGCATCTCTGCAGCTCCAAGTGCTTTTTCCTTATATGACTAATTTAATACACAAGCCGTTTCATTTTTTAAAAATCTGCATAGCTTTTTAAACTGTTTTATCTGAAAGACAGAGAAAGAGATCCTCTATCACCTGGCTCACTCCCAAAATGCACAGAACTGCCAGGGCTAGACCAGCCTAAAGCCATGAGCCTGGATCTCACATAAGTGGAAGGGACCCACATAACCTGAGCTGTCATCCATCCACTGCCTCCCAGTGTAGACAACAGCAGAGATCTGGACGGGGAGTGGAGGAGACTCACACCAGGCACCTGCTGTGGGACGCCAGCATCCAACCTGCATCCCGACTGCCACACCAAACGTCCACTCTGTTTCAAGACCGACTTCCCTTCCCTAACCTTCTATGTGTACACGCCAAGCATTTATGACTCCAAGGTCAGAAACATCTGGCTTTAATCCCTCTTCCACCCCCTGTGCTCAACCGTGTTGTCAGCTTTTCCCTCCAGGATTTCTTCTCACAAGCATAAGCAAACGCGTGTGTGCTTCCGTGTCCCCTTCTACAGGCAGCAGCTGTACTCCAGGGACTCAAGTGCTTGTGGAAACTGAACTCGCGGGTGACAGGCATTCGCGAGCCTTGGAGGCCCCTCACGCGTACTCCACTCGCTTCAGTCACTTGGTACCTGCTGATGTCTGCCCGTCAGCGTCCATCGGGGCAGGGACCTGGGTAAGGACGCCAAAGTAGTTACTGGCTGATACGGCACTTCTGCTTCACGTGTGAGCTACTGCCACGCCGTTCTCTACGACAGCGGCACGACTTTGTGCTTCCACCAGCAATCAAGGTTCCAATTTCTTCACATCCCTACCAACACTGGTCATTTGGACTATTTTGGGATGCGTCACCCTAGCCCCTGATGTGACTCTCATGTCGATTATGATTGTGCTTCTGTCACGGCTAGGGATGCCGGCCACCTTCCTGTGCACAGCGTCTGCGCCTCTGCAGAGTCCCTGTTTCAATCAGCCTGCTTCGTGTGTTCTGGGTGTTCATTCCCTACCAGATACATGACCTGCAGATACCTTCCCCTCATCCCATGGGTTTCCTTTTCATTCTGTTGATAATGAAGTGTTTATTATTATTATTTATTTATTTGAGAGGTAGCGTTATAGAGAGGCAGAGGCAGAGGCAGAGGCAGAGAAAAAGGTCTTTCATCCACTGGTTCACTCCCTAAATGGCTGGAGGGATGGCCAGAGTTAAGCCGACCCCAAGCCGGGAGCCAGGAGCTTCCTCCAGGTCTCCCACGCAGGTGCAGGGGCCCAAGTGCTTGGGCCTTCTTCCACTGCTTTCCCAGGCCACAGCAGAGAGCTGGATCTTAAGAGGAGCAGCCGGGAGTAGAACCGGCGCCCATATGGGATGCCGGCACCGTAGGAAGCAGCTTAGCCCACTATGCCACAGGGCCAGCTCAATAATTAAGTTTTGATAAAGAAGTTTTTACTTTTGATCAACTTATTTCTTTTTGTGTGTGTCAATATCGTTGGTGTCATAGCCAAAAAAGACTATTGCCAAATCCAATGTTGTGAAGGTTTTCCACTTTTTTCTTATAGTTTCAACTTTTTTTTTTTTTTTTTGGACAGGCAGAGTGGATAGTGAGAGAGAGAGAGAGAGAGAAAGGTCTTCCTTTGCTGTTGGCTCACCCTCCAATGGCTGCCGAGGCCGGCGCACCGTGCTGATCCGAAGGCAGGAGCCAGGTACTTCTCCTGGTCTCCCATGGGGTGCAGGGCCCAAGCACTTGGGCCATCCTCCACTGCACTCCCGGGCCACAGCAGAGAGCTGGCCTGGAAGAGGGGCAACCGGGACAGAATCCGGTGCCCCGACCGGGACTAGAACCCGGTGTGCTGGCGCCACAAGGCGGAGGATTAGCCTAGTGAGCCGCAGCGTCGGCATAGTTTCAACTCTTAATGTGTTATGTCCTTGATGCATTTTGATTTAATGTTTGGATTTATTCATTTATTTGGAAGAGGGGAGGGAGGAGAGCGAGACAGAGCGGCGAGATCCCCATCTGCTGATTCACTCCCCCAATGTCTGAAAGCACTTGTGCTGGGCAGGCTGAAGCCAGCAGCCAGGAGATCCACAGCTCCCACGTGGGGGGCAAGGAGCCATCACCACTGCCTCCTCTGATCTGCGTGACCAGGAAGCTGGAGTCAGATAACCTGACGTGGGACGTGGCATCTCAGGCACTAGCGTAAGCGTGTACCACGCTTTGCATGCTTTCAAAAATTGCTTTTTTAATGGTTGCTCCAATGACTGCAACATGCGCTCTAGCCGTCCAAGTCTGCTACCCAGTGCAAGTGCTGGAGAGAGGTTAACGTAGCGTGTGAGCCTCTGTCCCTACAAAGACCTGCCTGAAAAGCTGGCCGTGGCTGGCGCTCTGGAGAGCCTGATTCTGAGGCCCGCGACTACAGACGTAACCGCTTCGTGTGCCGAACCTACTCGCACGGCTGTGTGGTTCCTGCCGGACGCTATTTTCCCTCAGAGTTTAAGACGTTGGTGTGAGCAGACATGAAAAATCCCCACGAATCGAGCACGGAGTCTCCAGTGACCTTCTCAGAGACGTTAGCGTGCATCCCTGGGGAAGCAGCACGTCTGTGAGACTCGGCCGGAAGGTTCCTTGCAAGCCTGTGGCTGGCCTCTCTGACGTGGCTCCTCGTGCCTCTGACCTCTGACCTCTGCTAACCTTATGTCCTGTGTCTTTTGCTACAATAAATCACAGCCATGAGTCCTGGTGAACACGGAACGTGGCGGGAGGGTGTGGGCCCGGGGTCCGCCACAGAACCTTCTTCCTTCCCAGACTGGCCGAGAGTGCGTCACCTGCGTCCTCCCTCCCTCTGGCACTGTCAGCACCAGCGTGTCAGCCGCTCTGCGCCCCCCCCACCCCCAGGACGCTGTCAGTCAGCACTGCTCCAGGGCACCCCCCAGCTGCTCTGTGACCTTCCTTTTTCCTGCACTTTTTACTTTTCATTTAAAAATCACTTTCCTACCTCATAAAATGCTCATCAGTGGTTCAGTTCTTTAGCGTGGGCCTTTTCCTAGAGAAACAAACCACCCTTCCTTATTTACATGGAAATCACTTGACATTTGCTCCTGCAGGTTCCCTGGGTACAGAACTACCCGACAGCGTCTGCCTGAGTCAGGCGGCAGGCCAACTGCTGCCATCCTCAGACAAACCTTCTCTCGGCTGCTTCATGGACGTTCATTTTGGTTTGGATCTTTCAAGCCATTTTTCTTTGATGTCTGAGGTATTCTTTCTTTTCCTGGCTTGGGTTCTGAAAGGCTTCACTGAATTTGTCTTGATTTTTTCACATTTAAAAAATACTGTAGCCGGCGCCGCGGCTCAATAGGCTAACCTTCCACCTGCGGCGCCGGCACCCCAGGTTCTAGTCCTGGTCAGGGCGCTGGATTCTGTCCTGGTTGCCCCTCTTCCAGGCCAGCCCTCTGCTGTGGCCCAGGAGTGCAGTGGAGGATGGCCCAGGTGCTTGGGCCCTGCACCCCATGGGAGACCAGGAGAAGCACCTGGCTCCTGCCTTCGGATCAGTGCGGTGCGCTGGCCATGGCGGCCATTGTGGGGTGAACCAATGGAAGGACAACCTTTCTCTCTGTCTCTCACTGTCCACTCGGCCTGTCAAAAAAAAAAAATACTGCAACTATAATTTTAACAGAATTGTGCCTCTCTATTTTCTCTCCTCTCTGGATAAAACTGCATCACAGTCACACAAACGTCAGTGCTCGTCACTGTCTCCACGGCACATGCTTCTCCCTTTGCTTTCTTCTTCCTAAGCTCCACTGCTTAGCTGTGACCTTTCTCCCACTTCACTGCTTGCCTGATCTGCTACAGAGCCTGAGTTACTGTGTTCGGCTATTTCATTTCTCATCAATGGAATTTCCATTTTAAAAGTAACTTAAGCTCTCTGTTGAAACCCACAATGCCGTCTTTTGTGTCCTTGAACTGATACACCGAGTCAGTGAGCTTGTGCAGGTCTAGCAAACCAGCTCCCTCTGCCGAGCCTCTGAGCTGCCAGCGAGCCCAGGGCTGGTCCCCCCGAGCGATTCTCGTCTGGGTGGGCTCCCTCCGGCCTGCGGCAGTGCTGCCAGGCTGGCAGGTGCCTGCCGAGGTGTGCCCAGTTCTCCCAGGTCTGGGAAGGCAGGCTGCAGGGCAGAATCCCCTGCCCGTCTTCCAGGCGTCTCCTGTCCCGCAGGCTGTCTGGGCTTCACCACAAGGCTGTCATCAGTCTCCTGAGGTCTACGCTGGGGAATGGCCTAACATCTCAAAGCAAGTCGTAGGCCAGCCCTGCCTAACACGGCAGGACAACACTCTCTTCACAGGAAGTTTCACAGCTACGTTGCAAAGAAGTATGGACACAGAGGAGAATCATTACTGATATCTTAGCAAATAACCACATATAGTGTAAGCATGTGCTCTTACAAGTGTGCCCGATAAATTAAATACATGGAGTCTCTGTGGGCAGCTTCTGTTATTAGTGCTTAAGCTAGTTTTCATTCGTGTGGTTTTATTTTATGCTATTTCTGGCTCCCAGCTGTTCCCAGCGTCCAGCCCTCTGGGGTCCCGATACCACGCGGACGGACTCCTGTGCCCAGCCAGCGTGCTGCCAGAGCACCCCAAACTCCCCACTGCTCTCTGCAGACAACACAGGGGAGCTCGGGCCCTCCGTCAGGCGTGGTTCTGTGGGACTCACCTCCGCCCTAGCCCAGAACCCGTGGTTACGTTGCCAGCTCTCCAGTGCCTCCACGCAGGTATTGTTTTTTTATTTTATTTTTTTCAGCTTTTCTAGCTGTTCAGTGGAAAGTGGCTTGAATTTCTAGACATCGACAACTAGAACCAAAGTCTCCATTTTAGAGCAGGGGTTCTACATCAGTCTGTGGTAACACACACACACACACACACACACACACACACACATTATTTGCTGGACCCTCCTGTAGAGGTGGAGCGTAATTCCCACCCCGAGGACCGCTGCCGGCGGCGAGGGCCACGTGACCTCTCACCAGGCAGCTTCCGTCCTGTCCGCTCCTGCTCAGACGAGCCAGCTCCCACAAGCAGACACTGAAGGAGCCCTACGGAAAGAAAGGCCACGCAGGAAGGGCTCTCGTGGCACCCACCACGCGAATATCTTAGAAGCAGAGCCCTGACCGTTCCCCACCCCTCGGACCCTCACTCAAGGCCCAGGATGACAGTCCAGGCCAACATCTTGACCGTAACAGGACACCCTCGCTAATGGGTGCGGGGTCCTGGGTGCTGGGGCACAGCAGAGTAAGCCACCACTTGGGGCACTCAAATCCCACATCCAAGTACCTGAGTTTCATGTCCACCTCCGTTCGTGACCCAGCTTCCTGGTGACACTAACCCTGGAGGCAGCAG
Source organism: Oryctolagus cuniculus (assembly GCF_964237555.1). Taxonomy (NCBI): domain Eukaryota; kingdom Metazoa; phylum Chordata; class Mammalia; order Lagomorpha; family Leporidae; genus Oryctolagus; species Oryctolagus cuniculus. Next base: position 2,472,956 of record NC_091434.1, read on the forward strand.
ACCATGGCTCTCGGCGCCAGTGTCTAGGTCTTCATCACCAATGCATGAGACCCAGAGTTCGTGGCTCCTGGCTCTGGCATGGCCCAGCCCCAGCTGTTGCAGGTATTTGGGGAGTAATTAGCAAATAGAAGATCTCTTTTTCCCTGTCAATCTGCCTTTCAAATAAAACAAACTAAAAGAAAAAAACAAAACCAAAATCACCCAGGGAGGCCTCTCCTGTATCCTGACCTACAAACTGTGAGGTGATAAAAAATGCTGTTTAAGCCAATCAATTTTGTGGTAACTGGTTCTGCACAAATGGTTCATTAAAATGGCATGTTTTAAAAAGTTATATTATTTATATTACCCTAAACTTAATACTCTACGTGAAAATAAAGTTCGTTCGAGTTTTAAGTGATATTTAAATATGGAAGGATGTGCCTTCCTCACCTCTTTGCCGCTCCTTCGTTCCTAACTGGACGCGGAGTCTCTCAGCACGGACGACGTCATCTCCACGATGGTGTGAATGGGTAAGCCGTTCAGAAAGCCGTGGTGGTTAGTTCTCACTTCCTGAAGAGCATCTATGAGCTGGTCTCTACACAGACAGACAGCACACCGCAGCTGGGGCTTCCGAAACCGGCACATTCTGACATGGCTGAGATACTGAGTGGAACTATATTTTATGTAAGTTTATATTTCACGTAAGAACGAGCGACCGCACAGTTGCAGCTGTTACCTGCTGACTTCAGGATGCAGCTCAGCCAGTCTCTTCACGATCTTGGTGAAGCTCCGCATGTTCAAGCTATGTGGAGGCACGAACTGCACACCAGGCAGCAGTCTGGCAGACTCAATCTGCTTACAGTTCTTCTTGACGTGCTAAAATAAATGAGCAGAATGAAGTTGTTGACAGTCAGAGAAACTGCTAGTAATTTAGAACTTGGGGTCCCGGTACCACGGCGGACAGACTCCTGTGCCCAGCCAGCGTGCTGCCAGAGCACCCCAGACTCCCCACTGCTCTCTGCAGACAACACAGGGGAGCTCGGGCCCTCCGTCAGGTGTGGTTCTGTGGGACTCACCTTCTCCACCCTAGCCCAATTCACCTTCTCTACTCCTAGCTTAACAAAGATGGTAAAGGGGGATTTCCTTATTTACATAGAACACACACAGTGTAGCGTGCTCTGCCAACCCACTGGCCACTGAGACGGCAGATTAAACTGCTGGCTCCTACACTAATGAGCACCAACAACCACAGGCGGGCTCAGTTACATTTCCTGTCTAAACAAAGTGGAATGGAGCAAAGCTATGAATTAGTCAAATAATCACAGATTCTTCAACTGAAGATACTGTAGAGTTAGAATTAAGCAAAAACAAAGCCAACTGAGGGCTAAAACAATCAGAGAAAAACAGGATGCAGAGAGAAGCAGAGGCAACAACACCCCCACACCCCCCTCACACCCACACGTGCACACTCACACACACACACCCCACACATACACGCGTGCACACACACATACCATGCCCACGCACGCACACACACACCCCAGGCCACCCCCCCACACCACCCACATACATACACACGCGCACACGTGCACACACACACACCACCCACACACATACACACGCGCACACACGCACACCACCCACACACATATACACGCGCACACACCCACACCCACACATATCACACAGGACAGGAGAGGAGAGGACAGCCACAGTTCCCAAAGTACACGCTTGGGCCTCACGGAAGCCAGCGGCACGTGGTTCCCCTTTCTTCCTGCTGCATATTAGGCAGTGAACCAAAAAAATTCACTTCAAACATGAAGTGTCACTGAGATGAAAAAAATTTCAAGGAGCTGGCGCTGTGGTGCAGTGGGTTAATGCCCTGGCTTGAAGCGCCGGCATCCACATGGGCGCCGGTTCAAGACCCAGCTGCTCTACTTCAGATCCAGCTCTCTGCTGTGGCCTGGGAAAGCAGTAGAAGACGGCCCAAGTCCTTGGACCCCTGCACCCGTGTGGGAGACCCAGATGAAGCTCCTGGTTCCTGCCTTCGGATTGGTGCAGCCATTTGGGGAGTGAACCAATAGATGAAAGACCTCTCTCTGGCTCTGCCTCTCTCTAACCCTGCCTTTCAAATAAAACAAATAAATCTTAAAAAAAAAGGGGAATTTAGGCTGACCTGTGGATTCAAAGTAATTTAAACTCCAAGTAGGACTTCTTTGTAGCTAGACAAATTTAAGTATGAAATTTATACATATTGTCTGGGCTGGCATTGTGGCACTGTGCGTAAAGCCACTGTGTGTAACACTGGCATCCCATATGGGTACTGGTTCAAGTCCTAGCTGCCCCACTTCAGCTGACAGCCTGGGAAAGCAGTGGAAGATGCCCAAGTGCTTGGGACCCTGCACCCACGTGGGAGACCTGGAGGAAGCTCCTGGCTTCAGTGGCCCAGCCCCAGCTGTTGTGGCCATCTGGGGAGTAAACCAGTAGGTGGAAGACTGATCTGTGTGTGTGTGTGTGTGTGTCTGTGAACCCTGCCTGTCAAATAAAATAAATATATCTTTTAAAAAATTTGAAGAGCAAAGAGACCAAATTTGATAAAGAATACAGTTAGAGGACTTGTTTTTACCAGATTTCAAGACTTACTATATACAATAATCAAGACAGTATAGAAAAACACAAAAGTATAGTCAATTGGTTTCTGACAAAGGTACAAAGTATTTCATTGTAAACAGGATAGCCTTGCCTTGTCTTTTTTAAAAATATTTTCATTTTATCTATTTGAAAGGCAGAATTACAGAGAAGCAGAGTCAGAGAGAGAGAGAGAGAGAGGGAGAGTGAGAGAGAGAGAGGAAGTCTTCCATCTGCTGGTTCACTCCCTAAAATGGCTAAAACAGCCAGAGCTGGGCCGATCCTAAGCCAGGAGCCAGGAGCTTCTTCCAGGTCTCCCACGCGGGTGCAGGGGCCCAAAGACTTGGGCCATCTGCTACTGCTCCCCCAGGCCACAGCAGAGAGCTGGATCAGATGGAAGTGGAGCAGCCCAGACTTGAACCAGCGCCCACATGGAATGCTGGCGCTGGGGGTGGCAGCTATGCCACAGTGCCAGCCCCAGGATAGCCTTTTCAACAAATGATATCAGAACAATTCCATATAAGAACAGACATATCCAAACAAAGCCCACCAATTCATACATGACGTACAAAAATTTACTCATAATCTTTGTGAGGGGTGGGCGTTTGGCAACGTAGTTAGGACAACGGCAACCACACTGCAGCCCAGGTCTGGGTCCTGGCTCTGCTCCCGATGCCAGCGTCCTGCTGACGTGCACCGAGAGGCAGCGGGAGAAGCCTTGAGTGGCTGAGTCCCTGCTGTCCGTGGCAGGGACCTGGATTAGGTTCCCAGCTCCTGGATCCGCCTAGCCTGTTCTCAGCTGTTACATGCATTTGGGGGAGTGAACTAGCTCACAGGAACTAACTGTCTCTGACTCTGAAATAAACAGATCTTAAAGCACCTTTTTGAGTCTGAATTATCCACTAAAAGCTTAAGCTATAAAAGAATACAATCAATAAATTATGCTTCATTCAAATAAAACACTCCTGGGGTGGGCACGGCGGTGGAGTCAGGTAAACTGGCTCGCGGGACGTGTGTGGCCCCTACAGGAGAGCCCGGGGCAAGTCCTGCTGCTCTGTGCTCTGCGCGGCTCCCTGCTACCATGCCTGGGAGGCAGCAGATAATAGCCCCCTTTATCCGAAAGGCTATGATAGGCCACCATGTGGGAGATCAAGTTCTTGGCTCCTAGTTTTGCCCTGGCCTAGCCTTGACTGTCCTGAACATTTGAGGAACGAACCAGCGGTCAGAAGATCTCCATCTCTTTCTTTCTCTCCCTGATCTGCCTTTCAAATAAACCTAAATGACCAACTTCTGCTTTGAGAAAGGCAAGGATGAGAAAAATTATTTGGGGGCCGGCGCTGTGGTGCAGGAGGTTAATCCTCCACCTGTGGCGCCAGCATCCCATATGGGCACCAGTTCTAGTCCCGGCTGCCCCTCTTCCAGTCCAGCTCTCTGCTAAGGTCTTGGAAAGCAGTGGAGGATGGCCCAAGTCCTTGGGCCCCTGTACCCACATGGGAGACTGTGAAGAAGCTCCTGGCGCCTGGCTTTGGATTGGCACAGCTCCCCCCGTTGCGGCCACCTGGGGAGTGAACCAAGGATGGAAGACTTCTCTCTCTCTCTCTCTCCCTCTCACTGTCTTTACTCTACTTCTCAAATAAAAAATATTTTAAAAAATTATTTGGAGCCGGCGCCGTGGCTCACTAGGCTAATCCTCCGCCTGTGGCACGGGCACACCGGGTTCTAGTCCTGGTCGGGGCGCCGGATTCTGTCCCGGTTGCCCCTCTTCCAGGCCAGCTCTCTGCTGTGGCCTGGGAGTGCAGTGGAGGATGGCCCAAGTGCTTGGGCCCTGCACCCCATGGGAGACCAGGATAAGTACCTGGCTCCTGCCATCGGATCAGTGCAGTGCGCCAGCCGCAGCGGCCATTGGAGGGTGAATCTCGGCAAAAAGGAAGACCTTTCTCTCTGTCTCTCTCACTGTCCACTCTGCCTGTCAAAAAAAAATTATTTGGAAATCACATAGTATCTGATAAAAGAGTCATTATCAGAATACAAAAAATTCTGAAAACTCGGTAATAAAATAAACAACTCAATAAAAATGGACAAGATGTAAACAGGAGTGACACGGTGACACACAGGAGTGATGTGGTGACACAGGAGTGACATGGTGATACACAGGAGTGACATGGTGACATGCAGGAGTGACATGGTGACACACAGGAGGGACACGGTGACATGCAGGAGTGATGTGGTGACACACAGGAGTGACGTGGTGACACACACAGGAGGGACGTGGTGACACGTAGGAGTGACATGGTGACATGCAGGAGTGATGTGGTGACACACAGGAGTGACGTGGTGACACAGAGTGACACGGTGACACACAGGAGTGACACGGTGACACACAGGAGTGACATGGTGACATGCAGGAGTGACATGGTGACACAGGAGTGACTGGCGACACACACACAGGAGTGACGTGGTGACACACAGAAAACCAAGAATCAATTTCAGCTGCATTAAGCTAAGTCAAAGAAGTCAGACTAAGAAGGCTACGTAGTGTGATCTCACTTAATGAAATTCTAGAAAGGTAAAAATCTAAGACTAGAAACCACAGTAGGCTGAGAGACAGGGTTCTGGAATAATGGAACTGTTCTGTATCTCGGATGTGGTGGTGGCTACTTGCCTATATACGTTTATCACGGACACTCAAAGCAATACATTTTATTGTATTTAAATCAATTTTTAAGCAAGATCTGTGGAATGGCTACGGTTACCAAACATTTTGAGCAGTGCATAGATAAAAGCAAGCAAGTCAAACTTCTTCACTTTTCACAAGGTGTTTAACAGCAGTTATAAAACTAAAATGACTATATTTTATGTCTCAACATCATGATAAGCTGTGAAAAAAAGAACGCGGAAGTGTACTGACTGACTGACAGAGTAGCACCTGCCGGGACTAGAGGCTGCAGAGGACTGGCAGAGAGCAGAGCTGAGGAACGAGGTCCTGTTAAGCTGGGTCTACGAGGACCCAGACAGCTCCGCCCCCACCTCGCCAGCAGGAGCAGCTGGAGCCGGACGAGAGCAGGTTAGGGTGCACCCGGTTAACAAGTCTCAGATTAGCGCTCCTGTCCCCACTTCCAGATGGCTGACGGTGGACGTATTTACTCTGCAAGCAACACACAGCAGCATCGAGAAAGCTCACCTGGTCCAAAGGGAAAAACTCGCTGTCCTGCTCAGGCCCCCGCTGCCGAGGCCTCGTCCTGGGCGGCCGGGAGGCAGAGGGTGCTGAGTGGGCTTCCTGGTTGGTCTTCTCCAAATGACCCACGCGAGCTCTGTTTCCCCTTGTGGAGGGAAGCGGCGACGCGCATTCTCCAGGGGTTTTAACAAGCCGCACGTTCACTGCTCTCCCACTTATCTCTACCCCATTCATTTCCTTCACAGCCATCTTGGCATCACTGTTTTTCTTAAAGGCAAGAGATGCATATCTGAAATATAAAAGCAGAGAACCAAACAGTTCTTTGTTAACGACTTTAAATTACCTTAAACTAAATTTTGTTAACTACTGGCTAACATTTATTTTTCACAAGAATATCTACTCTTAAAAATAAGAAAGGTTATTTTACTAAGAATCTTTAGGATAACTAAAAACAAATTAAATATAGGAAATAAAAGGCAGTAAGTGCTTATGAATTATTACTCAATAACCTTTCAAACATTTGTTTTACGAAGCAGAGAGCAAGAGCAGGAGTGGTGTGGGGAGAGGTGGGGGTGGGTAACACCCCCATCCATGGTTCACGCCCCCATGCTGAGTGCTGCAATGGCTGGGGCTGGGCCAGGCCAACGCCTGAAGCCAGCAGCCCAGTCCAGATCTCCTACGTGGCTGCAGGGACCCATTCCTACGTCATCACCTCCCACCTCCCAGGGTGCGCAGGAAGAGGAGAGCCTGGGCACTCAACACTGGGAGCACCTGTCTCAGCAGGCGTAGGAACCATCAGGCCAAACACCACCCTATTTCCCATCAGCTTTATATGAAAATTCAGTGCTAAACATCTGCAAAGCTGGTTTACAAATGTTAGTGGTCTAGGGACAACTGGCTATCCCCACAAAATAATTAGAATTCATTCCAATACACAAATATTTACTCCAGGTGGCTCCAAAGGCTAAACGTGGAAAGCAAAACTCAGGAACATTTAGCAGAATATATGACACAGTCTCTCTAGCTTTATACTGAGAAAACAGGTAGATCAAACCAACTTTCAGAGCTGGCACTGAGGCACAGCAGGCTAAGCCTCTGCCTATGGCACCAGCATCCCACATGGGAGCAGGATGGCGTTCCCGCTGCTCCTCCTCTGATCCAGCTCTCTGCTAGGGCCCGGGAAAGCAGTGGAGGACAGTCCAAGTCCTTGGGCCCCTGCACCCACGTGGGGGACCTGGAAGAAGCTCCTGGCTCCTGGCTCTAGATCAGCCTAGCTCAGTTGTTGCGGCTACTTGGGTAGTGAACCAGTGGATGGGGGTTCACTCTCTCTCTGTGTCTGTAGCTCTGCCTCTCAAATAAATTAAAAAAAAAATCTTTATTAAAAATGTTTCAAAATCCATTTAGAATGTTAAGCATAAAATTGATAAAGACGACAAGAGCTGTGCCTTTAAAAACACCAGCCCCAAACCACGTCAACAGAAAGATACATAACAACTCTGAAGACTAGTCTTTTTCGAATGATGGCAGTATGGGTAACTTTTCATAACTTCCTTGTACATTTTATTTCTAAATTTCCATATAGAATGTACACTAATACTTCAAGTAAGGAAAACAACACAAAGAATTCAATAAGGCACTAAAATAATCTTTCATATCAAGTAATGCTCCTAGGATTACCATACTGCTTTAGTATAGTTAAAATTTATTAACCTCATACCAAAAAGTAAAATAAAAAAGTGAAAAAAATCGTGAGAAATAAAAGTATACATCTATTCATAAGAAATTCCAACCCCAACTACAAATAGAATCCATTCTTTCTAATGTTCATTTATTTGAAAAGGAAAGGGGAGAGAGGGGGAGAGGGAGAGAGAGAGAGAGAGAGAGAGAGAGAGAGAGAGAGAGAGGGAGGGAGGGAGGGAGGGAGAGAGGGAGAGAGGGGTCTTCTATCCGCTGGCTCACTCCCCCGATGCCTACACCAGCTGGGGCTGGGCCGGGCGGGGGCCAGGCGCCCGGAGTTCCATCAGAGTCTCCCATCCGGGCAGCAGAGACCCAAGTACTTGAGTTACCGTCTGCTGCCCACCGGAATGCGCGTCAGCATCAAGGATTAGAGGGGCCGGCGCTGTGGCGTAGTGGGTAAAGCTGCCGCCTGCAGTGCTGGCATCCAATATGGACCCCAGTTCGAGTCCCGGCTGCTCCAGTTCCGATCCAGCTCTCTGCTATGGTCTGGGAAGGCGTAGAAGATGACCCAAGTCCTTGGGCTCCCACACCTGTGTGGGAGACCTGGAAGAAGCTCCTGGCTCCTGGCTCCGGATTGGCTCAGCTCTGGCGGCTACTGCAGCCAACTGGGGAGTGAACCAGCGGATGGAAGACCTCTCTCTCTCTGTAACTCTTTCAAATAAATAAATAAATAAATCTTAAAAAAAAAAAAAAGAAGGATTAGAAGGGAGAGTACCAGGACTTGAACCAGGCAACCTGATATGGGATGCAACGTGCCAAAGGCCTGCCCCACAGCATTATTTTTAGTGATAAAGGAGTAATGACATTTTGCCATCCCCATTGCTCTTTGATACTTCTGAGTGACCTGGTAATGTCACAAAAGGAAAGTAGCAACATCCATATCAGAAGTGACTGTATGTAAGTGATGTAGTTATTTACCTAAAAAATAAAAACCACCAACTGAAAGTAATTAAAATACAAACTATCCTTTTCTGAGAACTTCCTGCGTGCCAGCTTTATTCCCAGTGCCTTGCACACTTAGCTCACACCAGTCTCACAGTGGTGCCCTCCAAGGACTGCTACTTCCCACATCACTTCACGGACCCACAGACGTCTGTTCCACAGCCCGTTCTCTGACCTCACGGGCTTCCTTCCCCTATGAAGGGCATGCGAGACCAGAACTCAGTACAGCTCTACTATTCCACTGACAAGTTAAAAATGTTCTGGAACAAAGATCCGATCGAGAACAGCGCGTGAAGGCCGGCTGCACCGAGCTGTGTCTCTCTGCTGGCCCGGGAAGCCGTTGAGGGAGTGGCCCTGCCTCCCTCACCCGGGGACGCACAGGGATGCACCTCTGCTGGATTTGGGAATCGTACCTGTAATTAGATGAAGAATCATCAATTGAAATTGCAGAAACTTGGTATTTCTGAAAATGAGACCTTAAATCAGCCTAAATGAAGAGAAATGTTTGTGAAAGTTTAAAAAAAACACAATGAAACTTCAAAATTTAAAAGTGAAGCTCAAAAAGAGAAGCCGTGGCGTACCTCAGACACCGAAGGGCAGAGACCGCCGACATGTATCAGAAACCCTTTGTCTTTTCCCGAGGGCTCAACATTTTTCAATTCTGCTTGCAGGAATATATAATATACAACAGAAATGGTCATAATTACATTCATATTTTAAGAGAAAATATGAAGACTATGACAAACCTTACTATGGAGCTACCAGCACCAGACTGAGGACCAGGAGCCTGGAATACGGCGTTAAGGTTTCTGGGCCTTAATCAATTCATCTTAAAAATAAAGAGGCTGACATGAAGCCTTTTAACCAGTGCACCAAACACTGTCCCCAGCAAGTCTCTTGTAGACCAAGATCCGTCCATCTCAACAGCATGATCTATCACATCGTAACTAAGAGAGTGTCTTTCGTCTGTCCCTGCTTCAGAAAAGTACTATCTGGAATGCGGATGCATTCGGCGACACACAGCACGCACGTCCCTGTGTTGATGCTGGCTGCAGCTCGCGCTCTGAGAGCTTCTTTACGCAAACTCCTTGCAGGGGAAACATCACACCAAGAGAATCTTTACATCAGACGACCACGGATAGCAGGAAAACTGCCTGTGCTGTTAGTAAGGGCACATAAAAAAGAGGGGGAGGCCCCTTGAGCGACACAACGTGATTCTGGAAACAACAAACACTAGGCCTGCCAATAAAATTTTTCTTTTTCTTTCTTTTTTTTTTTAAAGATTTCTTTATCTATTTGAAAGGCAGAGTTACAGAGAGAGGATGAGATATATATAGAGATCTTCCATTCACTGGTTCAATCCCCAAAAGGCAATAATGGCGGGGGCTGGGCCAGGTCAGGGCCAGGCCAAGGCCGAGGTCCTGGAATTACTTCCAGGTCTCCCACGTGCGTGCAGGGGTCCCAGCATGGAGGCCATCTTCCGCTGCTCTCCCAGGCACACTGGTAGGGAGCTGGACTGGAAGTGGAGCAGCCGGGACTGGAACCAGCGCTCACGTGAGATGCCAGCATCACACGTGGTGACTTAACTGGCTGCACCACAGCACTGACCCCAAAGATATGCATTTTTTTCCGGTTTGACAAAAAACTTGGAATTCTTAGACTAAATTTTCGTGGTCAATATTGTGAAGCCAAGCTGGTCTGAAATCAAAACGCAGCCACTGAATTGAGATTCCAATCGTTACACAGTCTTATACCTGGCACATAGTGGGGTACACAAGTATCTGATTATTCTCAGTGAGCTTTTATTTATGTTTTATAGTTCTTACATAATGAGGCTGGTAAATACTTTTATTAAATAATGCTGAGAGTGCTGACACCCTCTGACCACTGCCCAGCCTCAGGCAGTGTGCTCAGTGCCACGCACATCAGCTCGCACCCCGAGGTGGCTGCTCTCTCATTCACAGACGGAGTCCACGTCACAAACCTGCGAAGCAGAGGTGACGGGGTTCAGGCTCAGTCCCTCCCCTCTACGTAACAACACGGAACCTTCTTCAGGCATTTGTTATCATTTGGATGCAACACATCCCATGGATAAAACAGTGAAATTATTTACAACATACTTTACATCAGAGTGAGGAAGGAGTAAGGGTTACAGTGCACAGATGTGAAATCCAGCACAGCTTCTTCATCTGCGTTTTCACAAACTGTCTAAAGACTCCCTCATGCACGGATTTCAAAATATTTTTGCACCAGAATAAACTTATCTTTTAGTTCCAGTTTCCATGAACTTTTTGAAATACCTTCATAGTAGCAAAGAGGAGTAAGAATAAGAGACAGATTCTACCTGTGACCTCATCTTCCACTAATTCAATACAGAATACTACCGAATACCTTGTGGGCGGAACACTGCGCCTGGTACTGGAGACAGGCAGTGAATAAAACCCACGTGTACCAAACCCCCGATCTCACCGAGCTGATATGTGAGTGTGGGAAAGCAGTCAAAACAGATGAAGTCGGCAAAACATACAGCACATAGCAAAACGGAGAAAAACCATGCATGGAAAGAAAAACAGATTATAGTAGAATGATCTGATGCTATTTATTTTAAATTTCATACGTGTATGAAATATATAGAAATATATACAAGAGTGGGCTGGTGCTGCGGCTCAGTAGGCTAATCCTCTGCCTTGCGGCGCCGGCACCCCGGGTTCTAGTCCTGGTTGGGGTGCTGGATTCTGTCCCGGTTGCCCCTCTTCCAGGCCAGCTCTCTGCTGTGGCCCGGAGTGCAGTGGAGGATGGCCCAAGTGCTTGGGCCCTGCACCCCATGGGAGACCAGGAAAAGCTCCTGGCTCCTGCCATCGGATCAGTGCGGTGCACCAACTGCGGTGGCCACTGGAGGGTGAACCAACCGCAAGGGAGGACCTTTCTCTTTGTCTCTCTCTGTCCACTCTGCCTGTAAAAAAAAAAAAACAAAAACAAAACAAAAAAAAAAACACCAACCTGGTGTGAATTTCGGATTCCACTGCTCCTGTTCTACTTGGTTTTCTTGTATTCCTGAGAAGTCAGCTCCTGTGAGGTTCTCTTTAGCATCAAACCAGTTGTCACTTACTTCTTGGTAACGTCTGCAGTCTACGAAATTCAACACAATGGGCTGTGAGTCACACACGGTGTCTAAGTCACTGGAAAACACGGATGATTCAGGATGACGACAGCTAGTGTTTTTAAACTCATACGGTGAGTATTAGCAAAATAGGAGAACAAATGCCAAGATTCTCTGAAAGGAGATTTGTAGCCGTCCTTGAAAAGGAAGTTCTTTAAGCCGTAGTGATTTGCTTCCTTTAGACTTGCAACTTACTGAACACCTTACTTTTCAGTTACCGAGCTGCCCCTTACTAAGACAAGACATCACTGCCTTCACACACAGGACAACGGTCAGCAGCTGCAAGGGGACTACGAAGTGCTCAGCAGCTTTTCAAACAACGAGGGAGGGAGGCAGGCAGGGAGGGAGGGAGGGATGGAGGGACGGAGGGACGGAGGGAGGGGAAAGGAGAGAGGGAGGGAGGGAAGGAGGGGAAGGGAGGGAGGGAGGGACGGAGGGAGGGAAGGAGGGGAAGGGAGGGAGGGAGGGACGGAGGGAGGGAAGGAGGGGAAGGGAGGGAGGGGAAGGGAGGGAGGGACGGACGGAGGGAGGGAGGGAAGGAGGGGAAGGGAGGAAGGGAGGGAGGGAGGGAGGGGAAAGGAAGGAGGGAGGGAGGGAGGGAGGAGCTGTTGTTAGGCTGGTGGCTGGTGCTGTGATGCAGCAGGTAACGCTGCTGCCCGAGGTGCCAGCATCCCATGTGGGCGTCAGTTCACGTCCCGGCTGCTCCACTTCCCATCCAGCCCCCTGCTGTGGCCTGGGAAAGCAGCACAAGATGGCCCAAGTGCTTGGGCCTCTGCCACCCACGTGGGAGACTCGGCAGAAGCTCCCAGCTCCTGGCCCAACCCCAGCCCCAGCCCCAGCACTGTGGTCATCTGGGGAGTGAACCAGTGGATGGAGGATCTCCCTTTCTGTCTCTCCCTCTCACTGTGTACTTCTGACATTCAAACAAATAAATAATTTTTAAAGACAAAAGTGCTGTATCTTTTAATTTTGTTAATATTAATGACTTCTTTAGAATGACAGCATTTTTTCCTAGAGGGAAAAAGTAAAACTAAAAAATTGTACACAATTTACAGATCTAAGAAACTTTCCCTGTTGGACATGAATCAGAGCTACAAAGTCCATATTATTAATTGGGGCTATCAGCTGTATTAGATGACCTTAAAGATGTCAAATAGAACAAGAACGTATAAACAGTCCTAACCACAATAATGCTATTTAGCCAATTAAAATATTCAATTTTAGGGCTGGGCATTTGGTGCAGTGCTCCAGACACAACTGGGCTCCCGTCCTGGAGGGCCTGGGTTCAAGCCCTGTCTCTGCTTCACCCAGCTCCCTGCTCACGTGCACCCTGGGAGGCAGCGGTGACGGCTCCGGTGGCTGTGTCCCTGCCACCCACATGGGAGACTCAGACCGGGTTCCGGGCTCCTGGCTTTGACCTGGCCCAGCCCGGGCTGTGGCAGCATTTGAGGAGTGAACCAGAGGATAGGAGATGTCTCTATCTCTGCTGTTCAAGTAACTGCAGTTTAAAAAATCATTTAATCCCCTCCTTCCTAAGGTGTATAAACATATTTATTCTGATTTGAGGAATTAACACCGGACATTTTAGACCTTACCTGCTTTGTGATAATTACACAATACTTTTTTATACTGACCTCTGTCATCAAGTTTCAGTTGACTGAAGTCTACATTTATGTCACCATTTTTCAAGCCATCTTTACTGGGTGATGTATCTTGTTTAGGATGACTACTGTCAGGCAACAGAGACACCTGAGGATGAAGATAACAAACATGACAACAGCAGACAGGGACGAACTACTACTGCACCCTGCCCGTGCGGGAGCACACCTCCCGGGCGCCCTGCCCGAGCGGGAGCACTCCTCCTGGGCGCCCTGCCCATGTGGGAGCACTCCTCCCGGGCGCCCTGCCCGTGTGGGAGCACTCCTGCTGCACCCTGCCCGTGTGGGAGCACTCCTGCTGCACCTTGCCCGTGTGGGAGCACTCCTCCTGGGCGCCCTGCCTGTGCGGGAGCACTCCTCCCGGGCGCCCTGCCCGTGTGGGAGCACTCCACCCGGGCACTCTCTGGCACTCACAGCAACTTGACGTCACAAGTGGGAAAACAGCCCTGACGTGACCTGTGACCGCTGCTCTGTGTCACGGTTACCAAGAGTCAGGAGTTGAGCCCGTCCATGTACGGTGGCTGTGTGCTAACACTACTGTGGCGCACACACACGGGATTTCAGAGATATGTACAAATATTTACCATATTAACCTTTCACATTTATACATTTAACTTAGTGTATGCTTACAGCTTTTCTGTTGGAAAATAAAGTTTCCCAGATGTGATAGTGAACTATCCTTTACACTTAAATGTACTTAAAAAGGATAATCATTTAAAGAAAAACACAAAGTAACTAACAAATTCTGAAGACAACACATGAATAGCTGAAATTCAGAAACACTACAGTAAACTGCACTGGATTTCATGTATAACCACTTAATAAGAGAAGTATTAAAATGTCACCCAAACTTAAAATACATATTGCCTTGTATATTCAAAACTAAATTATAAAAATTAAATTTATATAATATAATTTTAGAAAAGTTTGTTTTTCTCAGCTAATCAAGTCACACCACTGCTGTTACAATGAGAAAACATCCAGGAGAACAACATCTGTCGTTAAACACACAGTGCTTCAGTCCACTGTGTAAGAAATGAGGATGCAGCAATCTGAGTCTTTTAATTCTTTGTAGATAATTAAATGTTTAACCAGAGTCGACAATGGGAGACGCTCGTTTCAGCTGCACTGGCTGAACACGATGGTGCAGGGTGGGTGCCAGCAGGTAGGGCGCCACCTGCAGTGCTGGCATCTCGGGTCACGATGCCTGAGCGCCAGCCCCTCTGCTTCTGATTAGCTGCCTGCTAGTGCACTCCCTGGGAGGCGCCGGTGATGAAACACGGGGTCCCTGCCACTCAGAGGAGGCCTGGACTAGGTTCTGGCTCCTGGCTCTGGTCAGGCTGTTGCAGGCACTTGGGGAGTGAAATAAGCAGATGGAAGGTCTGTCTCTCTGCCTTCCAAATAAATTGAATGAAAAATAAAAAATAAATTTAAAATGCTTATAATCTGTAAAAGCAAAATAAACCAAAAAAAAAAAATACATGAATGTGGCAACGTATCGTGATGTGCCCAGGACAGACCAGATCTATACCTGCTGCCACAGAAAATTTTTAACATTATTCTCTCTCTCTTTTATTTAAAGATTTATTTATTTATTTGAAAGTCAGAGTTGCAGAGAGAGAGGAGAGGCAGAGAGAGAGAGAGAGAGAGAGAGAGAGAAAGAGAGAGAGAGGGAGGGAGGGAGGGAGGGAGGGAAGTGTCTTCCATCTGATGGTTCATTCCCCAATTGGCCACAATGGCCAGAGCTGTGTTGATCCAAAGCCAGGAGCTTCTTCCGGGTCTCCCAGTGGGTGCAGGGGCCCAAGGACTTTCTTCCATCTTCCACTGCTTTCCCAGGCCATAGCAGAGAGTTGGATTGGAAGAGGAGCAGCCGGGACTTGAACCAGCGCCCACATGGGATGCCGGCACTTCAGGCCAGGGTGTTAACCTGCTGCACCACAGCGCCAGCCCCTAACATTATTCTCTTTCACACTCAAGTCTCCTAGTTCTGATGACAAATTACAAGGTCACCTGACTCAACACAGAACGCTAACATGTAGAACAGGACCTAGACCACCCCGCTCCCTCGACTCAGTCTATCCCTGCAGTGACAGTGACAGACAGTCCACACTACCCAGGCAGGGAAAGCGGGGCAAGGTCCTCAACATCACGTCTACTTCAGCTGTGAAACTGAGGTTACACTAACGAGCGTTAAAGCATCTCACTTGAGACGGCGTCTTTTTTAGGCCTGAAGACATGTCAACCTCACACGCACTCTGATTATCTAGTTCAGAATCTGCTCCTGAAAAACTAAGCAGATAAACATTCCATTAAGGCTTATTCATGTCTAAAAACAGGAAATTTAAAGTTAACTAAATGAATTAATTTTTAAGATCTAATAAATTTTAAATTAAATTATAACTTACACATGTGGTTCTTCTTTCATTAACTGGAAAGAGAAAAAGAAAGCAAAATCTTTGTTTCAATGGTTTTCTGTCTGAATTAAGTAAAATTTTAATTCCTAGGACATACGTACGTACCCTGGAGGCGAAGGCAGAGAAGGTAGATAATAATTTCGACTCCATTGCCAGCGGCGGCAGCTCTTCCAGTGGAATCCCCTTATGTATTTTTTCTTTCAGACTCTCGTATCTAACTCTCAAGGCTCCCAAAACAGACAGTAGGGCTGATCCTAATTCCTTCTTAGCAGAATTACTTGACAGATTCCTGCTCAAAAGTTAAGTTTACAAAACGAAGTTATTTAGGCCCAAGCCATCCATTTGGCACTAACATTTTACTATTACACTTAGTTCTAATTCTACCAAATAATTAAGTTTTTAAAAATTTTAAACGATTAGTAAAAGAAAAATGAGCCATAGATGTATCTTTCGGGCCGGCGCCGCGGCTCACTAGGCTAATCCTCCGCCTAGCGGCGCCGGCACACCGGGTTCTAGTCCCGGTCGGGGCGCCGGATTCTGTCCCGGTTGCCCCTCTTCCAGGCCAGCCCTCTGCTGTGGCCCGGGAGTGCAGTGGAGGATGGCCCAGGTGCTTGGGCCCTGCACCCCATGGGAGACCAGGAAAAGCACCTGACTCCTGGCTCCTGCCATCGGATCAGCGCGGTGCGCCGGCCGCAGCGCGCCGGCCGCGGCGGCCATTGGAGGGTGAACCAACGGCAAAGGAAGACCTTTCTCTCTGTCTCTCTCTCTCACTGTCCACTCTGCCTGTCAAAAAAAAAAAAAAAAAAAAAAAAAAAAAAAAAAAAAAAAAAAAAAAAAAAAAAATAAAAAAAAAGATGTATCTTTCTAGGGGAAATACAGGCAATTTTCTACAAGTCTTAGACAATGTCATAGAATGTCAGACAAAACCCTTTGGTTAACTTGGAATTTATGAAGAAACTTCAAATCACACATTTTTTTACTGGACTCATCAGCCCAGACTTGTCCTCCTGCACTTTATGTGTCACTTTCTACAGCCCGTCACCTCAGGCCAGCTGGCAGACCCAGCTACACTCTACCCCTTACTGTGCCTTTCTATAAAGAAAATTAGAGAAATTTCCCAGAATAAACTGGAAGCAGTGAGAACGTCTGGGAGCACACAGATGGAAGGTCAGTAAGCACCTGTTCAGCCCTTCTCTGTTTTCCGTCACAAGTCTGTAGAGATCACAACCGTGGCGCTGACACAGCTGGTAGCGAGCGCTCAGCAGGTGCAGCTCTGCGTCCCTGGCCCGCTGCAGCAGCCTCCGACAGCACACAGACGGCCCACCTCCCTCCGCGTCCGCAGCAGCCTGGAGCCCCCTGTAAGACGAAGACAGGATCAGCTAGGATTCCACACATTCTCCTGTAGTAACAACCTACCTGTAGAAACAGATCTACAGCTCCTTACGTTGCCCTGTCGCAGGACGGAGAGCTCTAGGAGCACACAGCTGCTGACAACAAGAACTCCGAAGCTCACAGCTAGGATGCTGCTTCTGAGTCGCTCTCAAACGCAGACATTCTCCTGCTCCACCCCCAAAAGGCCTGTAATTCAAGGCATAACTCCACTCACCCAGATCAGTGGGTTTTTCTCCAACCTAAATGAAGCTCTGGCCAAGAGTTTTTAAAAGTTAATGGCATTGTGAATGAAAACTGCTCTTTATTTTTTTTAAAGATTTATTCATTTATTTGAAAGTCAGAGTTACATAGAGAGAGAAGGAGAGGCAGGGGGCGGGGGAGAGGTCTTCCATCTGCTGGCTCATTCCCCAATTGGCTGCAACAGCCAGGGCTGTGCCAGGAGCCAGAGATTCTCCCGGGTCTTCTAGGTGGGTGCAGGGGCCCACGCACTTGGGCCACCTTCTACTGCTTTCCCAGGCCATTAGCAGGGAGCTGGATCGAAGTGGAGCAGCTGGGACTTGAACCGGCGCCCATATGGGATGCTCGCACTGGAGGTGGTGGTTTTACCGCTACATCACAGCGCCATCCCCTGAAGACTGTTCTCAATTATATTATCATACATAATCCACATTTTCCTTAGCAATTAAAAGTCTTTAATATAAGCCAATATTTTGCTGCACTATCATACCAAAAAAGCTTATGTTTGCAGGTCTTCCCATAATGCCACTGCCACAGTTACAACTCTTGCACTTAATTTCATGTGGCTGGTATATCAGATCAAACTCATTACAAGAATGAAGGAGGAAGCAAACGACTCAGAGCGCAGAAGCAACCTGGCTGCCTACACATTGCCCTGCTTTCTCTCTGCATCCTGGTTCTTCACTGTTGGTTATGAGGGTATGTAACAAATGCAAAGCAGACTACAGAATGAGTGAAAGTGCTCCAGGCAGTGGAGCTTCCTCTTCTTCACGTGCATTGTCACAGGTACTGTTCTGTGTTCACCCACAGAGACAGATGAAAGGGGAAACTGAGCCAGCGTGGGCTGGAGCGGAGCAGCTGAGCCGCCCCGAGTTTCTGAAGGAGCTCCTGGCACGGAACGTCAGTGAGCAGAGCTTGAATAGCCTCTATTACTTCAGTATCATTTTATCTGCAAGCAAATGGCTGAAGTAGATGATTTCTTAAAATCTTGTTTAGAGGGACCGGTGCTGAGGCGCAGCGGAAAAGTGGCGGCGTGTGGCACCAGCATCCCACATGGGCTCTGGTTCTAGTCCCGGCTGCTCCTCTTCAGTGCAGCTCTCTGCTCTGGCCTGAGAAAGCAGCAGAAGATGGCCCAGTGCTTGGGCCCCTGCACCCACGTGGGAGACCTGGAAGAGGCTCCTGGCTCCTGGCTCCGGATCGGTCCAGGTCCAGCTGTTGTGGCCATTTGGGGAGTGAACCAGTGTTTGGAAGACCTTTCTCTCTGTCTCTCTCTCTAACTCTGCCTTTCAAATAAATAAAATAAATCATTAAAAAATCCCATTTAGCTGTGATTCTACTGGGTCATGGACGCCACACAGAAAGCAAATGCCATTCTGAGTTTTTCCCTCGTACATCCGCAGTGTATATTGCTGACATACCTCTCAGGATGGTTCTTTAAGTCTGTGGTATCAGATGTTTTTCTTAGTTCCTGAGAATCCTTAAAACAAGATTTAAAATTAAATTATGAATATATGACAAGCAATGCATGTTCTATCTGGTAAAATGTAAAACTCTGCCTCTGATGAACTTTGTGGCAACAGCCGCCACAAGAACAGAACCGGTGGCCACGGACCCACCCCCCTCCTTCATCCAGCATCTCACCAAAGCCTCAATATAATTCCTCAAACCAAAATCATTACATTAGCATATGCTCTCTATTAAAGTCGAATAACACTGTATCATCAATCCTGCTAAGTTTACCTCGCTTAGCACATGTCCATCAGACGCTCCCGATGCTTCCGGCGCAGGCCCCCGCGCGTCCTCGCCGTCCGGCCAGTCTGTGTTGCAGGCCACACTCCTCTGTTTCTCACTCGCACTTCCGGCAGGCCGCCTTTTATTCATCATCGTTATCTCCGTGTTGGTTGACGCTGACACTACAGACGCTCTCGCGCTCGTAGCCCTGCTGGCTGTGAAACGAGCTCTGAAGTCAGCGCTGACGTCCACTGCCTGATGAACTCTGACGACACACCTTGCTGCACTTGTCGCGGACTCAGGGCGAGCGTCTGCCACACCATAGAAGCACGGCTGCTTCACGGTGCTGCCGCCAGCAACTGTCAGCAAGCCACCCGCTTTCAGTGCCTGATGATCTCTGACCGCCAGCCTTGGCGGCGGAACAGCAAAGCCCAAGGCCGGGTCTGGGGTGCTCTGGATACTTGGATACTGTGAGTATGCACAGGCAGAAACGCCTGAAGCATCCAGCCCCGGACTCCAGGGGGCTGCACAGTCTCCACAGGGCTGCAGCAGTGCTGCCAAAGCTGTGTTCTTGGGCAACATGCTGGAACCTTCAAGGTGCTGTAGTATTTTGTTCTCAGCAGTTGTGCTTCCACAAAAATCTTTACTTTCAGTAATTTGAGATTTCACCTTTTCAGTATAAATTTTAGCTTTTAATGCTTTCTGGGGAGTCATGAAGGCCCTGGGAGATGGAGACGCGTGGTTTCCCAGAGAACTGCTTCTTGGCACAGTGTCGTCCGGCGCCGTGTGGTACAACAAGCTGGCCCCTCGCTCCCCACTCCCCCCACGCTCCGGGTCCTGATGCTCCTTCCCCGCAACAGAACCCCGAGACCTGGAGACACGAGGTGACTCTGCTCCATCGTAAATGTCCCACGAATCCAGAGAGATAACAGAGCCACCTTCCCACCTGACACGGTTATCTTCTAGACTGCTCGCACGTTTACCTTCACAGCCCGAATTTCCTAATTCAACCGCTTCCGGAGTGGACACACTCAACGTCTTGCTCCTGTCAGAGGGTAAGCAGCTACTTACGTACTCCTGCTCTTCCGCACTGTGATACTCCTGCTGCGAGTCCTCATCATTGTCGCGCTTCGGCGTGTCTGCAGCAGTTGCTTTACAGTCATCTTTTGGAATCTCACAGATTCTTTCTAAGCCTGCAGTCTTGTCACCTTGATGCTCCAAAATATCAAAAAACATCTCTTCTTCTTTCTGTATTTCAGGATCTAATTGTAAATTTAAATGAACAAGACTTTCATTCTTTAGTTTTGACTCTGAAAGGTGTACAGAGTATGTTTCATTCAAATACCTACATTCAACGCTGTCTTCAAGCTCACTTGACTGAGAGTAAGTACTTGCCACATTAGTAACTTGACTCCCTGACAAAGACAGCTCCGCTAAACCTGTTTTGTCAACACTGCTGATTTCTCTGTCATTAGTTCTTTGCTCTAGCGCCGAGGAACCCCAGTCATCGCCAGGAAAAGTTGGTTTGACTTCATTACAGCCTCTGCAGGATGGTGATACATCTTCTTTCTTGGTATTAGACGGTCTATCTGATTTTAAAAAAGGAACAGGGTGTTAACAGTAGTAGCATTTTAGAATCTAAACACTAGAAAAGACTCAGACGTGAGCTGACCTACACTCAGCACAGGAGCACTTTTCACATTGTCCATAAAAGCTGTCCCGTATGGTGGCTACTATCAACTGAACTGCGTTCCCCCAAAACTCCATGTGGAAGGCCTCACCCACAATGTGACGGTATCTGGAGGAAGCAGTTAGATTTGATGAGGTCACAACTGTCTGGATAGGGTCAGTACTCAGTAAGTCACGAGACAGCCTGCTCCCTCTCTCTAGTGAGGGAGGACACAGAAAAAGACAGCCATCCACAAGGCGGGAGAGACCCCCCAGAACTTCCCCAGGCTGCCACTCTGAGCTCCGACTTCCAGTCTCGCCAGCTATGAGGAAAAAATCTCTGTTGTCCGAGCCACACATTCCGTAGGATTTTCTTGCAGCCGTCCAGCCCAAGATAGTAGCCAAGATTTTCCCTGGATTCTTCCAGTGACGATGAGTTTTCTACTGACTCCATTTGCAGAGGTCTAATCAGCAGCTTTTTTCTTATAAAAAACAAAGGGGAAGAGGACATAGGTGCCGCTCTCAAATGCTGCTGGCTTTCCTAAAGGTCAGACGTACACAGAAGTGTCACAAAGTACAAGAAAAGTCCTGGCAGAATTGTGCTGATGTACAGGTATGTTTGGGAAGCAGCAGCCTCAGAGAAAACATTTAACAAGTTTTTGAAACAGACAGATAAAAATATTTTAAACTAACCCAACAGTAGGCGTGAAGACAGCATTTTCAGGAAACTGTAAGCCAGCTTGTCTGGGTGAAAGAGCTCCCGGAAGTCAGAGGGGCTGTGAGCTGAGAGGACTTCACAGTGCGCTAGGAGCATGGCTCTTGCCCTGGAAGGGGGCCCAGTGCCTGGGACCGAGTCTCACGCAGCCCTGGCAACAGCAGAAGGAAGGCTTCGGGGAGGACAGTGAAGACCAGAGTGCAGGAGTGGAACTGAAGAAGCTGTTAGAACAGCTCCGCACGGAAGAGACGGGGCCGCCAACTGAAATGCTAGTGAGAGGACGAGAGCTCAAAAATATTTACTAAGACCAGAGCTGAAAGCAGTTTATGTCGCGATCCTGTACCCAGCTGTCAGGTGGCACCAGCATCCCAGAGTGCTGGTCAGAGACCTGGCTGCCCTGCTTCGGATCCAGCCTGCCTACTCCCAGCTGACCCCGAACCCCGGAATAGTTTTAGTACTGATTACATGCTATTTTTGTTATGAGGATTTTATTTGTTTATTTGAAAGGCAGAAATCACATATAGAGAGAATCTTCCACCTGCTGGTTCACTCCCCAAATGGCCACAGCTTGGAGCTTCTTTTTTTTTTAAAGATTTATTTTTTATTTATTTGAAAGACAGTCACAGAGAGAGGCAGAGAGAGAGAGAGAGGTGGGGAGGAAGGGAGGGAGGGGTCTTCCATCCGCTGGTTCACTCCTCAGATGGCCGCAATGGCCAGAGCTGTGCTGATCCGAAGCCAGGAGCTTCTGGATCTCCCACGTGGGTGCAGGGGCCCAAGAACCCGGGCCATCCTCTATGGCCTTCCCAGGCCACAGCAGAGCTAGATTGGAAGAGGAGCAGCCGGGACTAGAGCCAGCACCCATATGGGATGCTGGCGCTGCAGGCCAGGGCCCTAACCCACTGCGTCACAGCGCCGGCCCCTGGAGCCTCGTTAAGGTCTCCCACGTGGAGACGGCCACGCACTCAGGCCATCCCTACTGCTTCCCAGGCACATTAGTGCTGACTGAAGCAGAGCAGCCGGGACTGAACCAGCGCCGGCCCGTTGGGATGCTGGCACTGCAGGTGGGGGCCTAACCGGTTTCACCCTGAATACCTGCTATAGTTTTAAACTTTGCTGTTTTAGATGTGTCTCATGAACAATGCAGGGTGGGACTTTTGTTCTAATCTAAAATTATCTCTTAATGGTTTGGGCCGCGCGTATTCATCAGCACATAGTTCAGCAGCACTGCTCCCTGCGCTCTTGCTGTTCACAGACACGCACACGTGTCTGCCATATGCATCCTGTTGGCCAGCAGACCAACCTGCCCGCTTTCCATGCAGGACTCGAAGGCATCCTGCGCCTGTTGGCAGCTGCTCACTTCCTCTTCCCCCAACTTCCCTTTCTCGGGCTGATCCTGCCGGGAGCACCCTCACCCATCCAGCCACTGGCGGAGGTGCCGGGAGCACCCTCGCCCATCCAGCCACTGGCGGAGGTGCCGGGAGCACCCTCGCCCATCCAGCCACTGGCGGAGGTGCCGGGAGCACCCTCGCCCATCCAGCCACTGGCGGAGGTGCCGGGAGCACCCTCGCCCATCCAGCCACTGGCGGAGGTTAAATTACACACGCTGCGCTCGGCACGGCACTAGGGGAAAGGCTTTGAAAGCAGCCACACTGGAGGGAGATGTCGGCAGCACCTCTTACACCTGCCCACCCAACGCCAGGGAGGCTGGCCGGGCCCTCACCTCTCTGGAGGGCTCCTCCGCTGCGGTGAGAGCCGTTACCGGAAGCCGTCTCCGTCACGGCAGGGGCCTGCATCATCCAAGGATATGGATTCTAAAAAGGAATAAACATTAAACTAATGGTATTTGGCATTAGATTTAAAAAATAACAGAAATATAAGAAGAATTTGACAAAATAGTTGTAGATACCTAACAACAGAGGGCTAATAAACAACAAAACTGATAGAACATTGAGTAACCCTTTTAAAAGCATGAATGACAGTTATACAAAGGATAAGGCAGTCTTTTTTTTTTTTTTTAAAGATTTGTTTTATTTATATGAAAGGGAGAGAGGGATGGAGGTGGCAGGGGAGGGGCGTGGATTGATTCCATCTACCATTCACTTTCCAAATGGCCACATTAGCCAGGGTTGAGCCAGGCCCTCCATCCACGTATCCCACATGAGTGGCAGGACTCCGGCACCTGGGCCACCTTCAGCTGTCTTCCCAGCACACCAGCAGGCAGCTGGGTCAGAAGCAGAGCAGCTGGGACTTGAACCAGAGCCGTGAGATGGGACGCTGGCACGGCAGATGGTGGCTTAAATCACTGCACCACAATGCTGGTCATAAGATGTATTTGTTTTTAATTTCCAAGGAACATTAAGAAAAGCAAAAGCAGAGCTAGTGTGTGGTCCCAGCCACTGCAGACATGTGGGGTGTGAGCCAGGTGATGGAAGACCTCTGTCTCTCTCACTCTGCTTTTCAAATGAACAAATAAATCAAAAAATGTTAAAATCATCATGACATAGCCATACAATGGATTGCTTTCTGTAATAAAAAGGAACACACTACTGACACATTACTTCATGAATTAAGCTCAAAAACAAGCTAAATGGGGCTGGTGCTGTGGTGCAGCAGGTTAATGCCCTGGTCTGAAGCACAGGCATCCCATATGGGCGCTGGTTCAAGACCCAGCTGCTCCACTTCTGATCCAGCTCTCTGCTGTGGCCTGGGAAAGCACTGCAGGATGGCCCAAGTGCTTGGGCCCCTGCACCCGCGTGGGAGACCCGGAAGAAGCTCCTGGCTTCTGGCTTCAGATTGGTGCAGCTCTGGGTATTGTAGCCAACTGGGGAGTGAACCACTGAATGGAGGACTCCTCTCTCTCTCTCTCTCTCTCTCTCTCTCTCTCTGCCTCTCCTCTGTGTAACCCTTTCAAATAAATAAATAAATAATTTTTTTTAAAAAAAAGCTTATCAGTTAAAATTAAAAAAAAAAAAAAAGCTAAATGAAAGCCAGACGGAGAGATCACTATTGCAGGATTTCATTTAAGTGAAATGTCCAGAAAAGCAAAGTCTAGAGATGGGCAGGTCAGCAGCTGCCTGGGGCCAGGTCAGGGAGAGTGACTGAGTGACTGTAAACGGGCACAAAGGATCTTTGTAGGGAAATTAAAATGTTCCAAAACTGACTTATTTTGTGATGGTTATACTATTTGACAACTTTACTAAAAATTACTGAAATGAGTAAAATACACCTCAGTAAGACTACGAACTTCCATGAGAAATCATTCGTCCTGATTAAGCTCTCACTTCTTTTTGTTTCCTAATTAAAAAAAAAAAATCTTTAAAGGCCGGCGCCACGGCTCACTAGGCTAATCCTCCGCCTGCAGTGCCGGCACTCCAGGTTCCAGTCCTGGTAGGAGCGCTGGATTCTGTCCCGGTTGTCCCTCTTCCAGGCCAGCTCTCTGCTGTGGCCAGGGAGTGCAGTGGAGGATGGCCCAGGTGCTTGGGCCCTGCACCCCATGGGAGACCAGGAGAAGCACCTGGCTCCTGCCATCGGATCAGCACGGTTTGCCTGCCGTAGCAGCCATCTGGGGGGTGAACCAATGGAAGACCTTTCTTTCTGTCTCTCTCTATAACTCTGCCTGTCAAAAAAATTTTTTAAAATAAAAAAATCTTTAAAGGGCATCTATTTTTCTTCAGCCAAAAGTGTAAAGATGATTACATTGGCACTGTAAATTCTCAGGACCTTAATTCTTTAGAGATTGACCAAACGGCTGTATTAGCACTTATCAAAGTGTCTTGAACTTCATGGGCTGAGAAATAAGATTTACCTTTTAATTTCATTTTCCATTAATTTTATGATGTCATCACATATATTCTATGATTATAATCTTCAGCTACTGACAGAACAGTCTGTTAGACAAACAGACAAATTACAAGATTCTAGGAATTTACTTAGTAAAATTAAACACTTCTGTTCATCAGAAATACTACTGAAAGCAGACAGCAAAGCCTGGCAGAACGCGTCCACAATCCTGCATCCAACAGGAGACTCACGGGTCACCCAGAGAACCTGTGACTCGGGCAGGGCGAGCGGCAGAGGAGTAAAGACAGGCTGAGGACGCCGGAAGCCAGGGCTCAGGGCATGAGTCTGAGTCTTGGCTCTGCTTCAGTTTCAGCCTCCTGCTAATGTACACCGTAGGAGGCAGCAGATAACTGCTGAGTGCCTGTGCCCCTGGGGCCCGTGGGTGGCCTGGATGGAGCCCTAGGCTCCTGGCTTCAGCCTGGCCCAGCCCAGACTGCTGTAGGCGTCTGGGGAGCGAATGAGCACGTGAAACACTATTCTGCCTTTCAAACAGAAGTAAGTTGACACACTGTTAAAACACATGCCTAGTGCAAAGGGGCAAGAAAGCTGGCTGTTTTCTTCACACACACACGGCACATGAACCACTCTTAGTGCTCAACCATTACTAGCAGGGTCGCAGATGTGCCGCACCAAGATACACTTTACACTCATCAGAACGGCTTTAAAAACACGACGTTATTTACCAGAGAGCATTAGGTGCTGCTGAAGACGTGAACAAGCGAACTCACACACTGCTAGAGGCAACACCAGCTGTTACAGTCATTCCGGAAACCAGCAGTCTCTAACGACTGTCCCGTTGCCAATTACACCTACAGGTTCAGGGGCGATGCCCTTCCTTAACAAGTCCTTCTTCCACACGCAGACATTATTCAGCGATGACTGAATCTGTAATTGCTGAGTCATTTAAGCGCTGAGTCATTTAAGAGATTAGCCCTGCCTTTATAGAACCACACACACACACAACTTCCAAAATCGGGGGGAGGAGACCGGGATGGGAACAAACCAACCGCGTTTCAGAGTCCCTCTCCTGGACTTGCCTGATGTGAGACTCAGCGCCTACCCTGGAGCCCAGAACCATATCCTAGGAAACCCCTACTCTGGGCATTTGGGGAAGCCGGGGCGGGGGCGGGGGGGGGGGGGACAGACCTAATGCAGTCTGTGCTGGGAAAGGCCTCCCGCTCATTTAACCCGCGATCTGAAAGGTCGTTGAAAAACAGAATTAAAAGATGATTTTATTTTGGTACAAAATGTGAAATCTATAGTATTTTTTAAAAATTTTTTAATTTATTTGAAAGAGTTAGAGAGAGAAGTAGAGACAGAGAGGTCTTCCGTCTGTCTGCTGGTTCACTTCCAAATGGCTGCAAACGAAGCCAGGAGCTTCTTCCAGGTCTCCCACATGGGTGCAGGGGCCCAAGCACTTGGGCCACCCCTCCTGCCTTCCCAGGAGCAGAGGCAGGCAGCTGGATCGGAAGTGCAGCAGACGGGACGTGAACCGGTGCCCACGTGGATGCCGGCACTGCAGGCCAGGACTTTAATGCACTGGGTCCAGGTACAGCATTCCACAACACACACTCCCATACGATACAGCATTCCACAACACACACTCCCGTACGATACAGCATTCCACAACACACACTCCCGTACGATACAGCATTCCACAACACACTCCCGTACGATACAGCGTTCCACAACACACACTCCCGTACGATACAGCATTCCACAACACACACTCCTGTACAATACAGCGTTCCACAACACACACTGCCATAAGATACAGCATTTCACAACACACACTCCCGTACGATACAGCATTCCACAACACACACTCCCGCACGATACAGCATTTCACAACACACACTCCCGTATGATACAGCATTCCACAACACACACTCCCGTACTGTCGCTCCCCGTCTTCGTGGGGGAACGACACAAGACCCTGCGCTGTTCTTTCGTCTGCTCGGCCCTCCCCGGGTTTGCTGCTGGTTCTTCCCGGGTTGGCTACTATCCCTTCCACCTCCGTGGAAGGGCAGTTCCCCCTGGCCACATTCCCCACTTCCGCGGGGGAGCGGCACACCACCGGCCGGCTCTCTCGGGGGCTGCACAGGTGTTCCTTCAGCTAGATGTTCCCCTTAGATGTTCCTGGTGAATGCCGTCTCTCTCCTCCTTTATAGTCCTCCTCCGCCAATCCCAACTCGGCTGCCCACACGCCGAGTACACTGCTCTCCTCCAATCAGGAGCAGGTCCTGCTGTTTATTGGTTGAACTGGAGGCAGCTGTGCGGAAGCTGTTTACTTCTCTCCCAGCGCCATATTGTGGGAGAGCAGATGCATAGAATAAGTCTTAATTCCAGTAACTTAGTCTAGTCCGGGTTGCTCCCTACAGATCCCCCTTTCTTTTTATTTTTTTTGGCGTTGATACGTGCCTGTCTTCGGTGTCCCGCGGCACACACTCTGCTCTACTTGCTAGAGTTGCCACAGGTTCTTACAAGTCCTATCAATCAGGCAAACCGAATCCGGGTCCTCTCTTCGCCATGTTGTGAGGAGGTTTTTAGGCGCTGATGCGTGCCTGTGTTCGGTGCCCTGCAGCGCATGCTCTGCTCTGCCTGCAGGGGCTTACAAGCCCTAACAATCAGGCAAACCGAATCCAAGCCTTCTAATTGCTGTATTGTGGGGAGGCCTTACTGATGTTAATTCGTGCCTGTCTTCGGTGACCTGCGGCGCATAAGCTGCTAGCCGCCCGCAGGTGCTCATCGCCTCACTTAATCAGGCAGACCGAATCCAAGCTCTCACATTGCAGTGTTGTAGGGAGGCCTTTCTATTTCTCTATTTCTCTATCTCCGGGCATTCCTATTTCTCCCATTTTACTTCTATCTTTCAGCATTCCTATTTCTCTCCTTTTACTTCTAAACTTCTGTTTCTCTTATCCCCGCAGCTTCCCGGCGCCTCGCCCTGCCGGCGCCCGCCCCGAGGCTGCTTCTCGGCACCTCGCCCCGCGGCAGCTTCACGGCTCTGCGCGGCTTCCCGGCGCCTCGCCCCGCCGGCGGGTTCCCGGCTCTGCGCGCACGCTCCGCAGTCTCCACGCACTTCGCGCCCGCACCACGGCCTCGCGCCAGCCCCGGCGTTCCCTATCTATTCACGCCCCGTGCTCTCTCTGCACGAGGCGGCTTCCGCGAATGTTTCCGCCACCACCGGCATTCAGTCCAAGTTCCCCGGACTAACCTGGCGAATTCCAACCTGGCGGCCCACGTCTCTGCCTCTGGTTCCAGATCTTCGCCTCTTGCTCCCCAGGGTGACTTGAAGAATTCCAAGGTGGCTTATGTCTCCGCCTCGGCCTGCACTCGCGGCTTCATCCTCCCTAACATTTTTCTCTACCCGGTATGTTTCCTTAAGTTTTCTTCCAACAATATTCCTCTCATTTCTCCTGGCTACTCCCCACAGTCCGTATCCGAGTCCAAGCCTCCTCCAGGTTTCACTTTCGCTTTCAATCTCCTAGCTTCCCCACCATAGTCCGCATCCGAGTCTATGAAAGCTTTCACTTTCGCTTTCAATCCTAACTTCTTTCCCACAGTCCATATCCGAGTCTATGCCTAGGCTTTCAATAGCTTCTTCTGGCACCTAGGCTCTTTGCTAGTCTCTCTCTCCGGTATTTTCCCACTTCTTCCCGTTTCTTCCCTCCTAAGTTTCCTTATCCGAGTCACGGCACCATTATGTCGCTCCCCCTCTTCGTGGAGGAGCAACACTAAACCCTGCCTAGGCTTCATATCCTAGTCACGGCACCATTATGTCGCTCCCCCTCTTCGCGGAGGAACGACACAGGACCCTGCGCTGTTCTTTTGTCTGCTCGGCCCTCCCCGGGTTTGCTGCTGGTTCTTCCCGGGTTGGCTACCGACCCTTCCACCTCCGTGGAAGGGTGGTTCCCCCTGGCCACATTCCCCACTTCCGCGGGGGAGCGGCACACCGCCGGCCGGCTCTTCTCGGGGGCTGCACAGGTGTTCCTTCAGCTAGATGTTCCCCTTAGATGTTCCTGGTGAATGCCGTCTCTCTCCTCCTTTATAGTCCTCCTCCGCCAATCCTAACTCGGCTGCCCACACGCCGAGTACGCTGCTCTCCAATCAGGAGCAAGTCCTACAGTTTATTGGTTGAACTGGAGGCAGCTGTGCAGAAGCTGTTTACTTCTCTCCCAGCGCCATATTGTGGGAGAGCAGATGCATAGAATAAGTCTTAATTCCAGTAACTCAGTCCAGTCCGGGCTGCTCCCCACACCGTACGATACAGCATTCCACCACACACTCCCATAAGATACAGCATTCCACAACACACACTCCCATACGATACAGCATTCCACAACACACACTCCCGTACGATACAGCATTTCACAACACACACTCCCGCACGATACAGCATTCCACAACACACACTCCCGCACGATACAGCATTCCACAACACACACTCCCGTACAATACAGCATTCCACAACACACACTCCCGTACGATATAGCATTCCACAACACACTCCCGTACGATACAGCATTCCACAACACACTCCCGTACGATACAGCATTTCACAACACACACTCCCGTACGATACAGCATTCCACAACACACACTCCCGTACGATACAGCATTCCACAACACACACTCCCGCACGATACAGCATTCCACAACACACACTCCCGCACGATACAGCATTCCACAACACACACTCCCGTACAATACAGCATTCCACAACACACACTCCCGTACGATATAGCATTCCACAACACACTCCCGTACGATACAGCATTCCACAACACACACTCCCGTACGATACAGCATTCCACAACACACACTCCCGCACGATACAGCATTCCACAACACACACTCCCGTACGATACAGCATTCCACAACACACACTCCCGCACGATACAGCATTCCACAACACACACTCCCGCACGATACAGCATTCCACAACACACACTCCCGTACGATACAGCATTCCACAACACACACTCCTGCACGATACAGCATTCCACAACACACTCCCGTACGATACAGCATTCCACAACACACACTCCTGTACGATACAGCATTCCACAACACACACTCCCGTACGTTACAGCATTCCACAACACACTCCCGTACGATACAGCATTCCACAACACACACTCCCGTACGATACAGCATTTCACAACATATTCCCATACGATACAGCATTTCACAACACACACTCCCATAGACTTTTTGAAGACCCTGCATAGAAGTCGGTCTTAGGGTGGATTCCCTTAATACTGATTTTGACAGAAAAGACATACTGTCATGCACAAAACTGCATGAGATTTTTTTAAAAACAGAGCTGTATTTAAAAGCATTTAAAAATTAAATTCCTGGGGCTAGCACTGTGGTGTGGTAGGCTAATTCCCTGCCTGCGTTACCAGCATCCTACATGGGTGCTGGTTCAAGTCCCAGCTGCTCTTCTTCCGACCCAGCTCTCTGCTGTGGCCTGGGAAAGCAGAAGATGCCCAAGTGCTTGGGCCCCTGCACCCATGAGGGAGACCTGGAAGAAGCTCCTGGCTTCGGATGGGCCCTGTTCCAGCTGTTGTAGCCATTTAGGGAGTGAACCAGCACACGATGACCTTCCTCTCTGTCTCTCCCTCTCTGTAACTCTACTTCTCAAATAAATAAAACCTTTTTTAACAAAAGAGTGATAAGGAAGGTGAAGATATATAACAAATACATAGAGTAATTACATTAAAAAAATTCTAGGGGCTGGCATTGTGGCGTGGCAGGTAAACCCACAACCTGTTGTCGGGGAACAGGACAGCCTGGCCAGCTGTGCCCCTCCCGACATGTACAAGCACAAGAAGTTCAGTGCTGGGCTTTTTCCACCCTGCCCGTTGCTAATTGCAAGATCCTGTTTTGACTTTAAGCATCCTGTTATTGCATGTTTCCCACACTTAGTTGGTAACATGTTTTCCGTGAATCATATATATAAATAGGTGGACGGTGGGCGGGGGGAGTGAATGAACGCTGGTAAAAGACGGAGGAATGAATGAACGCTGGTAAAAGACGGAGGAATGAATGAATGCCGGTAACAGGCGGAGTTGTGAATGAACGCCGGTAACAGGCGGGAGCTGTGAATGAACGCCGGTAACAGGCGGGAGCTGTGAATGAATGCGAGTAGTAAGCGGGAGTGGTGAATGAAGGAGTTGTGAATGAATGCCGGTAACAGGGCGGGCGTTCGCGACATGTAACGCAAGTCTGCTGAAAAATAAAGTGGAAGCTGAAAAGCCGATAAACGCGTCTGGTGTCTCCGAGGTCTCGCCGGCATTAACCTATCCGGAAGGTGTACGCCTGCAACCTGTGACACCAGCATGCCATATGAGCACTAGTTCATGTCCTGCCTGCTCCACTTCGGATCCAGCTCCCTGCTTACGTGCCTGGAAAAGCAGTGGAAGATGGCTTAAGTCCTTGGTCCCTGGACCCATGCTAGAGACCTGGAAGAAGCTCTTGGTTTAGGCCTGGCTCAGCCCTAGTTGTTACGGCCAATTGGGGAGTGAACTAGTAGATGGAAAATCTCTCTATTTATTTTTAAAGATTTATTTACTTGAAAGTTAGAGTTACACACAGAGAGGGAGGGGCAGAGAGAGAGAGAGAGAGAGAGAGGGAGGGAGGGAGGGAGGGAGGGAGAGACGGAGGGAGGGAGAGACGGAGAGAGGGAGAGGTCTTCCATCCACTAGTTCACTCCCCAGGTGGCCGCAATGGCCGGAAATGCACCGATCTGAAGCCGGGAGCCAAGAGCCTCCTCCAGGTCTCCCATGTGGGTGCAGGGGCCCAAGGACTTGGGCCATCTTCCACTGCTTTCCCAGGCCACAGCAGAGAGCTGGATCAGAAGAGGAGTAGCCGAGACTAGAACCGGTGCCCATATGGGATGCCAGCACTTCAGGCCAGGGCGTTAACCCACTGTGCCACAGCACCAGCCCCCAGATAAATTTCTCTTACGATTTGTTTATTTATTTGAAAGTCAGAGTCAGAGTCAGAGTCAGAGTCAGAGTCAGAGTCAGAGAGAGAGAGAGAAAGAAAGAAAGAAAGGGCTCTTCCACACGCTGGTTCACTCCCCAGATGGCCACAACGGCTAGAGCTGTACCAATCCAAAGCCAGGAGCCAGGAGCTTGCTCTGGGTCTCCCATGTGGGTGCAGGGGCCCAAGCACTTGGGCCATCTTCCACTGCTCTCCCAGGCCACAGCAGAGAGCTGGTTGGAAGTGGAGCAGCTGGGACTCAAACCAGTGCCCACATGGGACGCCAGCACTGCAGGCAGTGACTTTACCCGCTATGCCACAGCACCGGCCCCTCAAATTTTTTTAAAAAATTAAATCATTGACAGTATAATCACTGATCTAAGCACTTGGAAACAACAGTTTTTTTTTCTTTAGTGCTATTTTGCTTTTGGGTGAGGAGCACTAGAGATGTTAAGTTCTTCTTTATACGTAATGAATTCTAGGTGCTTTATAACACGCACAAATGGACAAGATGCACATACGTGAGGCTTAGGAATTAGCTGAAGTAGCAACTATGAGTATTCCACCCTCAACTGAATGTTACAGACATTTTTGTTAGCTAGTAATTGAAAAATTATGGTGTAATATCGAGAATTTAAGGCATAACACCAAGAGCTTAATAGCTTTTTATATTTTTACTGCAGTAAGATTGGTTAGTGGGGCTTAAGCTTTGGAGTTATGGACTCGAGGTGTGTTACAGTCAGACTCCCTTCTCTAAGAGAATGAACCCACACACACAGAACACAAAGGATTATGGACTACTAAACTAGACTTTACTATTAAGTCACAATTTTTGGCTTGAAGGATTTTATCTGAAACTGCAAATATTCCAGTCTAGGAATGCCAGGTAAATGTATTTAAAATATAGTTCAAAGTGAAAACAAAGCTAACTTATCAAATAATTGACGTTAGCATGGATCAGCGGGTTTTAGACTCAGAAACTACATTTTAAGAATATTCACCATCTTAGAGAAAATAACTTAATCATAAATAATAAGCTCATTACTCTCTACAAAGGTTTATTTGAAAGGCAGAGTTAGAGATTTTCCATCTGCCGGTTCACTCCCAAAATGGCCATAATGACCTAGACCGAGCCAGGCCGAAACCAAGAGCTTCCCCCAGGTCTCCCACGTGGGTGCAGGGGCCCAAGGACCTGGGTCGTTTCCGCTGCTTTCCCAGGTGCATTAGCCGGGAGCTGAACCAGAAGTGGAGCAGCCGGGACTCGAACCAGTGCCCCTACGGGATGCTGGCACCCTGCTGGGCGGCAACACAGCCCCCTAAACTCACTGCTTAACCTAAGTCACTCCTAATAAAGGCATTTCCAAAACACTGTGGGAAAAGCAGCAGCCTTCATTTAGAAATCTCTGTCTGTCTGAAGCTGGACTTTCACTCGCATCTGGTTCTGCATTCAATGTGTGGCAAGTTTCATTTTTTACAAAAGATTCATTTGAAAGGCACAGTGAGAGAGAGAGGGGAAGAGAGAGAGGGACCAGGTTAGCAGGAAGCTGGATGGGAAGTGGAGGCCCGAGACTCAGGAACGACGTGCAGTGTCACCGGCGGCGGCTGAACCCGAGCCACGGCGCAAGCCCCAGCTGCATTCCGAAATGTGAACTGAAAACCCTGCAGTTATGGTCTATCAACACAGAGATCTCACTGCCCAACAACACAGAAGACAAACAACCAGTCCCAGAAAGTCAGCTGGAGGCGCTGTGCCGTGGCGGGTAAGGCCGCCGCCTGCAGTGCCGGCACCCATACGGATGCCTGTTTGAGACCTGGCTCTCCACTTCCTGTCCAGCGCTCTGCTGTGGCCTGGGAAAGCACTGGAAGATGGCCCAAGGGCCCCTGCACCTGCGTGGGAGACCTGGAGGAGGCTCCCGGCTCGGGATCGGCTCACCTCCGGCGGTTGCAGCCAATTGGGGAGTGAACCAGCGGATGGAAGACCTCTCTCTCTCTTTCCCTCTCCCTCCCCCACTCCGCATAACTGTGAGTTTCAAGTAAAAAATAAATCTTAAAAAAAAAAAGTTAGCCAAAGACTTCAATAAACACATCTACAAAGAAGATATACCACCGGCCAAGAAGCACGGCGCTCAAGTTACCGCGAGTTCTTAGGGAAATGCAAGTCAAACCACAGCGGCCACGGCTGCTCCCCCAGGACGGGCTGCTCCCCCCAGGACGGGCTGCTCCCCCAGGACGGGCTGCTCCCCCCCAGGACCGGCTGCTCCCCCAGGACCGGCTGCTTCCCCCAGGACGGGCTGCTCCCCCCAGGACCGGCTGCTTCCCCCAGGATGGGGTTCTCCCCCCAGGACCGGCTGCTTCCCCCAGGATGGGCTTCTCCCCCCAGGACCGGCTGCTCCCCCCAGGACGGGCTGCTCCCCCAGGACGGGCTGCTCCCCCAGGACGGCCTTTCACACACATGGAGCCCGAAGCGGACATTTAAACAACAACGACACGGGTCTGGCAGATCTGCAACTCCACTCCAAGGCGCGCGCCCACATCCTCCTCCTCTCCAGACTGCAGGGGAGAGGAGAGGGAGAGAGGTCGGGGCGGGGAAGGAGAGAGAGAGAGGGAGGGAGAGAGAGATCCTCTGGTGGACTCCCCAGATGGCCAGAACTGGGCCAGGCCGAAGCCGGGAGCGCCATCGGCTGCCCCACGAGGCTGGCACGGCCACCTCCCCGGGCGCACCCCGCCCGCCTGCCCGGGCGCACTGACCACCGGGCCGCACCCCGCCCGCCCGCCTCCCCGGGCGCGCTGACCACCGGGCCGCACCCCCCCGCCCGCCTCCCCGGGCGCACTGACCACCGGGCCGCGCTCCGCCCGCCTCCCGCCTCCCCGGGCGCGCTGACCACCGGGCCGCACCCCGCCCGCCTCCCGCAGAACGGTGGCCTCGTCCCCGCACGGCCCTGCCCACGGCGGCCACGGACCCGGAGGCTCCCCCCGGGAGGCCCCGCCGTCGCACCGCCGCTTCTCCTCGGGAAACCTTCCCCGCACCGGACCCCGCCAGGCCCCGGCGCGCCCGCCCCTCGCCACGCGACTCGGCTGGACGCGGCCTTCCGGGCGGGAGCCCTCGGCGAGGCGAGGCGAGGCTGGCGGGGCCCGCGGGACCGGCGCGGGGCGGCCCGAGCGCGCCGAGGGTGCTGAGGAACCCGCGCCCGCCGCCCACCCGCGCCCGCCGTCCTCCCGCGCCCCGCCGTCCTCCCGCGCCCGCCGCCCCGCGTCCACGCCCGTCGCACCGCGTCCACTCCCGCCGCCGGCCCGCAGCACCTGGGCCTCCGCTCGCGGCCGTCGACTCGGAGCCAGG
The DNA here is from genome assembly GCF_964237555.1 of Oryctolagus cuniculus. Classification (NCBI taxonomy): domain Eukaryota; kingdom Metazoa; phylum Chordata; class Mammalia; order Lagomorpha; family Leporidae; genus Oryctolagus; species Oryctolagus cuniculus. Next base: position 2,508,562 of record NC_091434.1, read on the forward strand.
GGCGTGCGGAGCGCAGCCGCGGGGCTCGGCGGGTAGCGTAACGGCTGCCGGCGGCCCGCCCACCGTCTGACGACGCTTGCCCCTATTGGTCGGCACGAACAGAGCAGCACTGTGATTGGTCCGGTTTGCAGCACAAAAGAGCGGGAAAGCGGCCCGGGCTCGGATTGGGCCCGGAGCCACAGCGAGGCGTTTCCTGGTGTGCCCGAGGGCCGCCGCCGGTGTGGACCGCGCTGCCCCACCAAGACCTGCAGAAAAACCCCGGAGGCGCCCGGTGCCGTCAGCCCCGGCCCACGGTGTCCGGACGGCGGAGCTGGCCCCTGGTGGGCTGTTTGCCGGCCGTGGCCCCTTCCTCGTGGGTTTTTTGTTTGGTTGCTGTTTTTGTTTTTGTTTTTGCCACGATCTGCTAAAACCCCCCTGGCAGGGCCAGGCTGTGAGGGAGGCATTTATCTGCTTCGGGTGCAATGGGCTAAGCATCCGCCTGCAACACCCGCATCCCGCTCGGCGCCGGTTCGAGGCCCCTCTGCTCCTCTTTTTTTTTTCCCCCAAATTTATTTGACAGGTAGAGCTATAGACAGTGAGAGGGAGACAGAGAGAAAGGTCTTCCTTCCGTTGGTTCACTCCCCAAATGGCCGCCATGGCTGGCGCGGCGCCGATCCGAAGCCAGGAGCCAGGTGCCTCCTCCTGGTCTCCCATGCGGGTGCAGGGCCCAAGCACTCGGGCCATTTTTGAGACTTCAACTTGAAGGCGATGAATTTAATGATCTTGTACTCCCTGCCAATGTGAGTGAACGCAGGGACCCGACAGCTTGGGTGCCGCCACGTGGTCTCAGCTTGTGACAAGTAAGAAGCGGAACGCTGGGGCTTGGGAGGTTAAGCCGCTGCCTGCGACGCAAGCATCCTATATGAGCACTGTTTTGAGTCCTGGCTGCTCCACTTCCGATCCAGCTCCCTGCTGATGCGTCTGGGCAAGCAGTGGAGATGGCCACGTGCTTGGGCCCTGCACCTGCGTGGGAGACCTGCAAGAAGCTCCTGGCTCCAGGCTCATTCACTGTGGCCATTTGGGGAGTGAACCAGCTGATGGAAGACCTCTCTCTTGCTCTGCCTCTCCTCCTCTCTCTCTCTAACTCTGCCTTTCAAAAAAAAAAAAAATCTTAAAAAAAAAAAAAAGTGGGAACGTGGCCTTCCCTAAAGAAACTCTCCCTGGGAAGGGGCTTGCGAGGGCTTTTACGGCCAGGGCTGGGGGTGTTCAGGATGTAGAAAGGGGGTCAGGTGCTTCCTGCCCACGCATCAGACGTGGACAGGAAAGACCTGGTGCTGTGCCGGTTCTGCACGCGGACTGAGCACCGGGAGCTACGTCTCCTCCTGCCACTCGTGACAACGTCACCTTAGACAGCGTCACCTTAGACAGCGTCACCTTAGACAGCGTCACCGTAGATGTGAGTGAGCTACATCCGAAGCTCAAGACCCTGCATCTAGTGGGAGTAGGTATGAGGGGTGTATGTTGGCATGAAATATTTTCAAATGACAAATCAATAGCTTAAGGGCCGGCGCTGCGGCTCACTAGGCTAATCCTCCGCCTTGCAGCGCCGGCACACCAGGTTCTAGTCCCAGTCGGGGTGCAGGACTCTGTCCCGGTTGCCCCTCTTCCAGTCCAGCTCTCTGCTGTGGCCCGGGAGTGCAGTGGAGGATGGCCCAGGTGCTTGGGCCCTGCACCCCATGGGAGACCAGGAGAAGCACCTGGCTCCTGCCTTCGGATCAGCGCGGTGCGCCGGCCGCGGCAGCCATTGGAGGGTGAACCAACAGCAAAGGAAGCCCTTTCTCTCTGTCTCTCTCTCTCACTGTCCACTCTGCCTGTCAAAAAAAATAATAAAAATAATAGCTTAAGAACCATTATATGTAAGGTTTTCATGTGGTCCACACTTAGGGAAATTAGTTGCAAAAACTGTAAGAAACATGTGAAGTACATTTTGTTGATAAATTTATAGTTGTTTTTCAGTTTATCTCTGAATTTGGTGTTAATCCCAAGTCAGCGTGAGTTGGTGAGTTCACTTAGCTTGATGTCGTGTGGAAGGTGATGGGGTTTTACCTGAAATCCTGCCAACGTGTAAGAAGATGAACCACTGTTGTCAGCGTGTGCAGTTACTGGTGAGAAGTGATTGGCATTCAATTCAGTTATTGGAAAATGTCTCAATATGTTGGGAAAAACTCAAGCCTGAGAATCTACCTTTTCACCTATAAATTTTATGAAATCTAAACACAGATCAAGCATTGATGATGAAAATGTCACATTTAACTGAAGTGTGCTACAAATGTAAAATATATGCTGTGCTGGCTTTAAAAATTTGCTATAGAGAATGTAAAACATCTCACTGATAATTAAAAATGTTTATTACACAGGGCCAGCGCTGTGGCGCAGCGGGTTAACGCCCTGGCCCGAAGCACCGGCATCCCATGTGGGCGCCGGTTCTAGTCCCGGCTGCTCTACTTCCCATCCAGCGCTCTGCTGTGGCCTGGGAGAGCAGTGGAAGATGGCCAAGTCTTTGGGCCCCTGCACCCGCGAGGGAGACTCGGAAGAAGCTCCTGGCTCCTGGCTTTGGATTGGCGCAGCTCCAGCCGTTGCAGCCATTTGGGGAGTGAACAAGTGGATGGAAGACCTCTCTCTCTCTGTCTCTACCTCTCTCTGTAACTCTTTCAAATAAATAAAATAAATCTTAAAAAATGTTTATTACACAATAAAATGATAATTTGGGCATATTAAAGTAAATATTAATTTTTAATGAAACCTCTAGGAACTTCTAGATGACGTGTGTGGCTCCTGCTGTATCTCTTTAGGTGAGTGCTGCTCTAGACAGACAGTGGACGGGACTTTTAATCCTTCAGGTTTCAGGGTATTTTTATTTACTTTTCTAAAAAAGATTATTTATTTGAAAGGCAGAGTTAGAGAGAGAGAGGGAGACACAGAGAGAGGGAGAGACAGAGAGATCTCCCACTGCCGGTTCACTCCCCAAGTGGCTACAATGGCCAGGCCAGGAGCCTGGAACTGCATCTGGGTCTTCCGCGTGGGTGCAGGGGCTCCAGCACTTGGCCCGTCCTCTGCTGCTTTCCCAGGCGCGTTAGCGGGGAGCTGGATGGGAAGTGGAGCAGCCGGGACAAACTGGTGCCCACGTGGGTGCTGGTGTTGCAGGCGGCGGCTCAGCCTGCTGCCCCGCGAGGCCGGCCCCCACTCTCGTCTTTTCATCGTCCAGAATCTTGTCTCCGGATCGTTTATAGATTTATTGTCTGTGTTCCCCACGGGGATAGAACCATTGTCTCCCTGGAGCCTGGTGAATAGTGAATTCTGATAGAGTCCAGAGAGGCCACCTTCCAGAGACTCTGTGTCATCATTCCTGATAGTCATGGCACACGTGTGCGCGCGTGCACACACACACAAGCAAAGGTGTCTAGGGTAAAAATAAATATATTCTTACACATTATCATAGAGATCTGCTTCTACGGGGCAGGGACCCGGTGCCAACGCGGATTCTGGCCATGATGCCTCCCCCGTCCCGCTTCTTGTTTCGCGCTGTGTTTTCCGAGCTGTGACACAGCAGACTTGCGGATCGAAATTGGATTTTCACACGTTTTGCTTTCAAAGCTGCCTCGCTGCTGTGATATTGATGTGTCTACACGCGTGTGCGCCCGTGCTTTCCTGGTGTGTCAGCGTGGCAGGTTGTGGCCCGTGGGGCACACTGTAGGGGCTGATCTTCTTAGATTCAGTGTAAGAAGCCAGCCAGCTTCTGTCTGCATGACCCCCACACGGAGCCTGCACGGCCACGAGGGGGCCAGCATTGTCCTGCTCTCTCGTAGCCTCTGGCTGCAACTGGATCTAGATTTTTCTAGGCTGCTGTCAGTGTCGTCAATTAAACATTTAACAAACGTAGTTATCTGTGAGGCACAGAGGCAGGAGAGCACGCCCACCCCTGGTTTGCTCCCCAAATGCCCACAAGAGTGGGGGCTGGACGGGCCGAAGCCGGGAGTTGGGAGCTCCCTCCAGGCCTCCCATGTGGGCGGCAGGGACCCAAGGACTTGACCGTCTCCTGATGCCTCCCAGGCGCTCTATAGCAAGAGGCTGAACTGGGGGCGGAGCCAGGCGCAAACGTGGGGACATGGCCACTGCAGGTGACGTTTTAGCTGCTCTGCCGGACACCCGGCAGAGTATTTTTATCGAGAGAATAACTGCACATCTTTGTGGAGTGCAGTCCAACTGGACACGTGTGAGCAGGGGCACGTAAGGCAGGGTGACGCCCATTTCCATCCCCAGGAACTCTCGCCATGTCCGTGTCGAGAGCCTCGTGCCCCTCGAGCTTCTAGATCTTTCTGGGAGCTGCAGACACCCAGCCGTGCTGTGAAACACGAGAGCTGGTTTCTCGCGTGAAATCGGATCTCGGTGCCCATGGTCTGGCCTTCCCCTCCCCCCACGCTTCCTCTAGCGGCTGAGACCTGCGTCTTGGTCTTTCCGTGCCTGGCACGTTCTTCCCACGTGCTGCCACAGCTCCCGCCTGGTCTTCCTTCACCCAGTGAGAGCGTCTGGCTGATTCTGTCTTGGCTTGAGTGGACATGGGGTGCAGACACCGCTTTGTTCCCCCGGATGCACACCCCCGGGGACGGTGGTCACACTGATCTCCCGGACGACCCCGTGGTGGCTGTGCTAATCTGCCTCCCGCCAGCAGCAGGCACGCGCTCGGGGCATTTGGTTCTTTTTCTCTTACCAACTAAAAGCCATGCGAATCAGGGTGGGGGTGTCTCACAGCAGTTTTGATGGACATTTCCCGGATGATTAATGACACTGAACATTTTCACATTCTTACACCTAGATTTTTATAGTTTATATACTTTTAAAGATTTATTTATTTATTTGGAAGTCAGAGTTACAGACAGAGAGACAGAGACGTCTTCCATTCACTGGTTCACTCCCCAAATGGCTGCAACCAACAGGGCTGGGCCAGGTCAAATCCAGGAGCCAGGAGCTTATTCCAGGTCTCCCACACGGCTGCAGGGGCTGGAGGACCTGGGCCGTCCTCTGCTGCTTTCCCAGGTGCATCAGCAGGGAGCTGGGCGGAAGTGGAGCAGCTGGGACTCAAACCGGTGCTGATGTGGGTTGCCAGCGCTGCAGACGGTGGCTTAACCTGCTATGCCACAGCGGCCTCTATTTTATATAATTTTTTTTTTTTTTTTTTTTTTTTTTTTTTTTTGGACAGGCAGAGTGGACAGTGAGAGAGAGACAGAGAGAAAGGTCTTCCTTTGCCGTTGGTTCACCCTCCAATGGCCGCCGCGGTCGGCGCGCTGCGGCCGGCGCACCGCGCTGATCCGATGGCAGGAGCCAGGAGCCAGGTGCTTTTCCTGGTCTCCCATGGGGTGCAGGGCCCAAGCACCTGGGCCATCCTCCACTGCACTCCCTGGCCACAGCAGAGGGCTGGCCTGGAAGAGGGGCAACCGGGACAGAATCCGGCGCCCCGACCGGGACTAGAACCCGGTGTGCCGGCGCTGCTAGGTGGAGGATTAGCCTAGTGAGCCGCGGCGCCGGCCTATTTTATATCATTTTTAACATATTTATTTCTTATTTATTCAAATGCGAGAGACAGGCAGAGATCACACATCTGCTGGGTCACTCTCCAAATGCCTGCAACAGCCGGGTCTGGGTCAGGTCAAAGCCGGAGCCCGGCACTCCATCCGGGTCTCTCCCACACGTGGCAGGGACTCGGCTACTTGACTCTTCAGCGGCTGCCGCCCAGAAAGCCCGAGAGGAGGGAGCCGGGACCCAGACCCGCCACCCCAGTGTGGGCACCGAACTCCCAGCAGGTGCCTTCGCTGCTGTGCCAAACCCTCACTCCAGATCTCAATTCCCAAAGAAGTTGGATTTAAGTATTTTATAGGCAAATATTACGTTCCTTTGTCTTTTTTTTTTTTTTTTTGACAGGCAGAGTGGACAGTGAGAGAGAGAGACAGAGAAAGGTCTTCCTTTGCTGTTGGTTCACCCTCCAATGGCCGCCGCGGCAGGCGCACCGCGCTGATCCGATGGCAGGAGCCAGGTGCTTCTCCTGGTCTCCCATGGGGTGCAGGGCCCAAGCACTTGGGCCATCCTCCACTGCACTCCCTGGCCACAGCAGAGAGCTGGCCTGGAAGAGGGGCAACCGGGACAGAATCCGGCACCCCGACTGGGACTAGAACCCGGTGTGCCGGTGCTGCAAGGCGGAGAATTAGCCTAGTGAGCCGCGGCGCCGGCCATACGCTCCTTTGTCTTAAGATGACGTTTGCCATCGTGGGTGAGGAACAGCTGCTCATCGTGGCCACGAAATTCCAGGCAGACTAAGAAAATCCGAGGAAGGGCAGGTGTTTGCTCCTGTGTCCGATGCCGCCTGGGTTGAGCAGCCCTTCCAATGCAGCCTCCTGCCAGGGCGCCCCCTGGTGGGCAGCAGATGATGGCGCAAGTACTCGCACCCCTGCCTCCGGCACGGGAGACCCAGATGGAGTTCCCAGTTCTTGAGTTTGGCTCTGGCCCTTGTGGACATTGGAGGAGTGAACCAGTAGATGGAAGCTCGCTCACTCGCTCTCTCGCTCTCTCTCTCTCTCGCGCGCGCTCTCTCTCTCTCTCTCTCTGCCTTTCAGATAAAACAGAACTAAATAAAAATTACAAGAAAATCCAAGTAAGGAAATCCAAGCCGGCCAGGGGGTGAAGCCGAGGTGCCTTTCCCTGGGTGGGCGTGGGGGCGGCTGTGGGAGGGAGACAGGAGAGCTCCCGCGGGGACGAGCCCAGCACATCTGAGCTGCAGGTGCCACCGAGACTCAGGCACGGGCGCTGTCCTCAGGAGGCAGAGGTCGGGGGACCCAGTGCCCCGGTGGGGTGGAAACACACAGCCCCCAGCCGCCCCCTCTGAGACTGCTCCTGCCCACTGGAAGAGGCATTGAGAGCGCCTGGGCCCGGGAGGGGCCTCCCAGCAGGTGGGCTGAGCTGGGCTGTTCTGGCAGAGACAGGAAGAGGCGAGCCAGGGGCCGTGGGGAGGGGCCGACACAGAGGTCCACACCGCAAGTGGACAGCAGTGGTGTCAAGTGCGAGGCTGGGGTTCAGCCATGAGTGGCTGAAGCTGGGTGGGAACTTGGGCCTGCAGGCCCTGAGCCCGCGCTGGGATCCTCTGTTCCCAGCATGCTCAGCGCCAGGATCAGGCGCTCCCCAAACGTGGCTGCAGGTGCTAGACACCAGCTCTGCCACCCGTGAACACCCAGACAGCACGTGTGTGGAACACGTGTGCCACGCCTGGCCTGCGCCGTTTATAGAGGCACCACGACGCTTGTGCCAACCCGAAAGACTGGAAGTAGCTCACGGCTGGCGCTTCCCCAGCCCACTGCCTCTGGCCCTGCTCGTGGGGTGTGTGTGTGCGTGTGTGGCTTTCTCCCCCTGGAGACCACGGCCTCCTAAAGGCGGGCATTTATCCGGTGTTCTCGGCACCGTGCCAGCAGACACCTGCATTTGCTGAATAGTGACAGAGGCGTCAAAAGCGTCAACAGAAACCGTAAAGGCAGGAGCACACCGGACACAGCGCGAGCGGCCTCTCTTGGATGACATCATCCAGCGATGAGGTCTTTTGAGCGGTCCCTTCTGTGTCCCAGGGGCCGTCTTCATTTCTAAAAAGTTTGCGGGCCCTGGTTCAGGTTTTCGGGGTCATCTCTTTTCTCCTCCAGCAGCGGTTCTGCATGACAACTGGGGGTGGGGTTCTGGCATGGGAATGGTGCTCCCGCCCACCAGCCCGGCTCGGGACAGCGGCAGGGATGCAAGCAATGCCCAAGAGCTACAGCTGTGGGAGAAGTTTGAGTCCACGAAACGAATTCAAGGGCTGTAGCTTCCCGTGGATCAGGAGCGGGACGTGGCTTGCATGAGAGGTGGAGACCAAGGGCCTGGTGTCCTCTGAGAGCGCCCGGGAGTGGTCCCCGTGCTGCCTTCCACGGGCAGCCGCGAGGCAGCAGGCCACCAGCACCCCGGGCCGGTGGACTTGACGACATCTACCCCCGAGGGGGCTGTGCCATGAGGCCTGAGGGCGGCGGGGTCCGTGCAGCCCGCTGTCACCCGTGATCTACACACGTGTGGGTTCTGCGTGACCTGAGAATGTTGTGGAAGCCGCCTCAACGGGGAGACTCCTGCCCCGTGGGCCGCGAGCGCCCTGGGGTCAGCAGAGCGTCCAGGAGGGACCTCCGCCTGTTTCCGTCCTTTTCCTCCATCACGGGGCGCTTGTGGCATGCAACACATCCCTCCAGCAAATTCTGCTCGCCCGTGCAGGCCCACGGCGGCCCGCGTGTCCGTGTCTGCCGCCCCCCATGGGCAGCGGCATGTCCTCTGCAGGAGGAGCCTCGGCGCCTGGCACCTAAGGAAACGCAGCCTCGTGTGCCCGGGAGCCACACGGCGCCGGGGACGGCTGAGACCTGTGGTGCCACGGCACCCTAAGTCCCGCCCTCCCTCGCAGCACGTCTGGTTCTGAGCACCGCCGTCTTGGCATCTGCTTGCCTGAAAACCCCTGCGTGAAACAAGACACAAAGGCCAGCGAGCACCAGGCCGACGGCCCCTGTCCCCACCCCGTCCCTGCTGTCTCCATGCTGGGCCCAGCCAGCAGCCAGGCCCTTGGCCCCTGCTCTGACCACGTCCCCAGTGAGCACCGGGCCCCCGGCCCCTGCCCTGACCGTGTCCCCACCGCCTCCACGCTGGGCCCAGCGAGCACCAGGCCCCGGCCCCTGCCCTGACCGCGTCCCTGCTGTCTCCACGCTGGGCCCAGTGAGCACCAGGCCCCCGGCCCCTGCCCCGACCCCGTCCCTGCCGTCTCCACGCTGGGCCCAGTGAGCACCGGGCCCCCAGCCCCTGCCCTGACCACATCCCCGCCGTCTCTGCGCTGGACCCAGCCAGCAGCCAGGCCCACGGCCCCTGCCCCGACCACGTCCCTGCCATCTCCGCACCGGGCCAGCGAGCACCAGACCCCCGGCCCCTGCCGTCTCCACGCTGGGCCCAGTGAGCACCGGGCCCCCGGCCCCTGCCCCGACCACATCCCCGCCGTCTCCGCGCTGGGCCCAGCCAGCAGCCAGGCCCTCGGCCCCTGCCCCAACCATGTCCCTGCCATCTCCACGCCGGGCTCTGGCCTCCGTTTACCTTTTATCCTGAGTGCACCGATTCTGTGAATAGCCTTAAAAAAAAAAAAAAGGGAAAGAAAAACCTGATCCGATATACTTAAAAAGAAACTAAAATAATGACCCAAACACACAGAACAAGTAACGTGGAACTCAAGATTGTCCTACTCCGTGGGAAAAAAACCGTACGCCACCCCGCCGAGGTCTGGTAAGGTTTCATTTTTAATTTTTCCAACAGTACATTCTTTAAAAGAAGTCAACAACTTCAACTCCATACGAGGGTTCGAGAACGCCAGTGGAAAGCTGTCCTAGTGAAGCTACCGCCCAACTTCCCTGGAAGTCTCCTGGGGACGGGAGGGACGCAAAAACCCTATAAAAGCGTCGTGAGCTGAGCTGCCCGGGAGAGTCTGCTTAAGGCCACTTTATGTCTAGACCGCCCTTGCTCCCAGCGACAGCGTCTGGCTTGGTAATGGCTTGTGGTTCCACAGTGTTTCGCACGGAAAGCGCAGACGAGGAGACACTGCCGCAGTCGCTCGGATGGTGGATTCTGCCACCGCGGGGGTCCCCGCACGGCGACACCGCGCGCTGCGGCAAGACACGTGCACACACGGCGAGTCCGCCTCGCGCGCGGTTCTGGGTCGCACCCTCCTGCAGGTCAGAGGGTGCTGCGCCGGCGGCCCAGGGCGCCCCTCGCGCTGGCTGCTGGGGCTCCCTCGGGTGACCCGGGGGCGCGGGCTCTGCTCTCGGGAGGCAGGGAGCACCTGCGGCCGGTGCGCACGCGCGGGGGTCCCGCAGCGGCCTGGCCCAGCCCGCGCTCACTGCTGCGACAAGAGCGCGCTGCGGTTGGCTTTCATCTTCTCCAGCCGCTTCACCAGGTGGCCGTTGCTGACCTCGAGTTCTTCTGTTTTATCCAGGGCGGAACGCAGCTGGGACAGAGGGGAAAGGCGGTGAGCTCTGGGGGCCGGGGGGGGGGGGGGGAGGCGGGGGCTGTAGGAGAGGCAGAGGTGCAGGTGCCCCTGGTGGGATACGCAGCACGCGGCTGCAGTGGATCCCAGGCCGAGTCTAAGGTGCCTCGCTGGGGTCCTACCCCACTCTCAGAGGCGGGAGCAAGCCCTCTGCAGGAAGCTTCCCAGTCAGGCCTGGAGACTAAGTAATCCTCTGGGTGGCCCTGAGCGAGCTCAGGAGTGAGAAACAAGAGAGTTGGACCCCCCAGGCTCGAACCTGCGGCGTTTGTCAGATACGAGCACAGGTCAACCGCGTTGGCAACGTGGAAAGAGGTGGGGCTGCGATGAGCGGCTGTGCCCGCCACCGCCCCCGAGGTGTGGACATCGCCCCTGAGGTGTGGACAGCGGTTGAATGGTCAGTTAAGATGCCCAGCAGGTGGCCTGAGAACAGCTCAGCTTCCCCAGGCACTCAGCCCTGCCCCCCTCCCCCAGCTGTCTCCAGCTGGCTGGAGCCCCTTTCTCCTGGTTGTCCCCACAGGCTCACCCGGCAGGACCCAAGGCACCTGGAGCTAAGAGGCCTGGCTTCTCCTTTGTCTCAGTAATTAACGATGCGCAGGGACCAGTGTGAACCCACGGCTGAACTGACTGATGGCAGCCAGGGCGCTGCCCCTGAGCCCCCGTGGGCTGATGTGTGATTCCCGGGGTGGGGGTGGGGGCTGGATGATTTGACGGTGCCGGGCCTGGTGGCGGCCACCTGTGCTAAATCCCCCCCGGGGACGCCTTGGCCCCTGTCCCCCAGAACAGCCTCAGGATTTACCTCTCGTTGGAGCTTCCGCTTCTCTGCCTTGAGTTCATCTTCTAGTTTTTCTGCGTTTTCAGCGGCAGACTTGTAGCGCGACACTTGACTCTCTAACCTGATCACCTGGAGGGAGGGAGCCACAGGAGTGACCGCACAGGCCTGTCCTCCTTCCCCCAGCTTCGCCCCGATCGCGACACAGCCTGGGGACCGGGCCACAGGGACTCCCTGCTCTCGCAGCCCAGCCCGCGAGGGTCTCCTGTGTCTGCTCTCTCCTGTCCCTCCATGGCACTGCTGTCAGTAAAGGGGACGTGGAGGCACGAGGCACCAGGAGGCAGTGGCTCTGGGCTGGCCTTCCCCGGCCAGGGTTCTGAGACACAAGGCAGCAGCAGTGGGCACTGGGGTTCTGCGACCAACGCCACGCCTCGCCCAGCCTAGCGCTGCCTAGGCCAGCCACGCTCATGTTTGTTTCCATAAAAATTCCAACATTCCAGCCGCCATAGTCACACAGACTGCCCAAGGACAAAGCGTGCCGGTGGCCAGAGGGCCCGGGGTTTGGAGCCAGGAGTGCCCGCCTGCCTGGGGAGCAGGGCTGGGACCCCGGAAGAGCCCACCTGCCTGGGGAGCAGGGCTGAGACCTCCTCAGAGCCCCCCTACCTGGGGAGCAGGGCTGGGACCCCTGGGAGAGGCTGCTGTCCTGGGGAGCAGGGCTGAGACCCTCCTCAGAGCCCCCCTACCTGGAGAACAGGACTGAGACCCTCAGAGAGTCCCCCCTACCTGGGGAGCAGAGCTGGGACCCCCAGGGAGAGCATGCCCCAGTGAGAAGTGTTTTTTAAGTACCTGAATCGTTTTTCAAGAACAACATTTTCTAAGAACTCCCGGCCACACCCGAGGGCCAGCAGCTGCCACAGCAGCGCAGTCCTAACCTCACCCCCACTCCTGGTCCCTCCGCAGGGAACTCCCGGGGCGGGAGGGCTGGCTGCCTGCGCGTAGCCCCCTGGGGACCCTCTGTCTGCCCTCAGCCTGGCCCTTGGGGGTATTTTTAGCAAGGGACATGTCAGATAGTCATCAGCCGAGCCGCCTGCCGTGCCTGAACGCGTCCCACGTACATTTTGTTCTAATGCCGTTATCTCTTGCTCGGATTTTGCAAGTTTAAATTTGAGGTCGCTGATCTGTCTGTTGGCATCCCCTAAAGGTTGGGAGAGAAGGAACACATGGTGAGCTCGGGGCTTCTGACATGTTGAAGCAGCACCGCTCCCTGGGAACCGAGCCCCTGCTTCAGGGTCTCCGGCAAAGCTGACAGTTCTGACCCGGGCGCCACAGCTTGCGAGGGCTGAGGACAGAAGGCGCTGTCCCGGACTCCAGGCCGGGAAAGGGGGTCTGGGCCCGGGCCCGACAGCGCCTGTGAGCGGAGACCAGCAGCGGCAGGGGCCGGGAGATGGCGTACACTAGCCTCCCTTGGGCCGGATTTGCCGCACAGGGGGTGAAGCTGCCGCCTGTGATGCTGGCATCCGACAGGCGCCGGTTCCAGTGCCGGCTGCTCCACTTCCGATCCAGCTCCCTGCTGATGCGACTGGGAAAGTGGTGGAGACAGCCCAATCCATGGGCCCCTGCACCCACGTGGGAGACCTGGATGGAGTTCCAGGCTCCTGGCTTCGGCCTGGCCCAGCCCCAGCCACTGTGGCCATTTGGGGAGTGAATGAGCAGATAGAAGACCTCTCTCTCCCTTCCAAATAAATATATAAATCTTTTTTTTTGACAGGCAGCGTGGACAGTGAGAGAGAGACAGAGAGAAAGGTCTTCCTTTTGCCGTTGGTTTACCCTCCAATGGCCGCTGCGGCCAGCGCGCTGCGGCCGGTGCACCGCGCTGATCCAATGGCAGGAGCCAGGTGCTTCTCCTGGTCTCCCATGGGGTGCAGGGCCCAAGCACTTGGGCCATCCTCCACTGCACTCCCGGGCCACAGCAGAGAGCTGGCCTGGAAGAGGGGCAACCGGGACAGAATCCGGCGCCCCAACCGGGACTAGAACCTGGTGTAATGCTGCCGCAAGGTGGAGGATTAGCCTAGTGAGCCACACCGCCGGCCTCATAAATCTTTTTTTAAAAAAGTAAGTTAATTAACCGCCTTCAGCCCATTTTTAGCTTGCTGCCCGCACCATCGCAGGATTGCCGCCGGAGCGCCCAGCAGTCAGCCTGCTCCTCTCGGCACTGTGCAGGGTGGCGACCTGAGGCACACTTGGGGGCCCCCCCCGTTCTGCTTCCCGGCCGGGGACACCCTGGTTCTGCCCCTGCACATCCTCGCTCGGCCCCTTCATGGGCATCTCTGCTTCTGTGGTCAAGGGCTCTGGGGACAGGCAGGGGAGGACTGGCCACGTGCGGCCAGCAGGGGAGGACAGCCACGTGCCACCCAGCAGGGGAGGACCAGCCAGGTGCCACCCAGCAGGGGAGGACCGGCCACGTGCGGCCAGCAGGGGAGGACCAGCCACGTGCAGCCAGCAGGGGAGGACGGCCACGTGCCACCCAGCAGGGAGGACTGGCCACGTGCCACCCAGAAGGGAGGACCGGCCACGTGCCACCCAGCAGGGGAGGACCGGCCACGTGCGGCCAGCAGGGGAGGACCGGCCACGTGCGGCCAGCAGGGGAGGACGGCCACGTGCCACCCAGCAGGGAGGACGGCCATGTGCCACCCAGCAGGGAGGACCAGCCACGTGCCACCCAGCAGGGGAGGACCAGCCACGTGCCACCCAGCAGGGGAGGACCAGCCACGTGCGGCCCAGCAGGGGAGGACGGCCACATGCCACCCAGCAGGGGAGGACTGGCCACGTGCCACCCAGCAGGGGATGACCGGCCACGTGCCACCCAGAAGGGAGGACCGGCCACGTGCGGCCCAGCAGGGGAGGACTGGCCACGTGCCGCCCAGCAGGGAGGACCGGCCACGTGCCACCCAGCAGGGGAGGACTGGCCACGTGCTGCCCAGCAGGGGAGGACTGGCCACGTGCGGCCCAGCAGGGGAGGACTGGCCACGTGTGGCCCAGCAGGGGAGGACTGGCCACGTGCCACCAGCAGGGGAGGACTGGCCACATGCGGCCCAGCAGGGGAGGACTGGCCACGTGCGGCCAGCAGGGGAGGACTGGCCACGTGCGGCCCGGCTGTTTCCCCAGCACAGGCCGAGAAGAGCAGGCAGGAGGGTCTCGCTTCCCCCGGAGCTGCCGTTTACTTTGAAGGTCCAGGACGTGCGCGTCCGCCCCGTTCTCCAAGACGCTGTCCTCCGAGCGCAGGGCGTCCGGCTTGCCGTTCTTCTGCTTCTCCTCCAGCTGCCCTTTGAGCCTCTTAACCTGAAAATCCCACCGGGAAAGCGAGAGTGAGCGGCGGAGCGCAGAGCCCATCGGAAAGGGAAAGTAAACCACGCCCCCGCAGGTCTGATCCCGTCCCTAGGGTTCCAGGCACAGGGGACGCCTGAGTCGGCACACAGGAGTGTGGTAGAAGGTTCCACTCCCCGCACACCACCTTCCAGATGCGGAGTCGCTCCCCCATAATAAGGAATATGGGCGGCCAGCGCCGTGGTGCAGTAGGCTAATCCTCCGTCTGCGGTGCCAGCATCCCATATGGACGCCGGTTCTAGTCCCAGCTGCTCCACTTCCAATCCAGCTCTCTGCTGTGGCCTGGGAAGGCAGTGGAGGATGGCCCAAGTGCTTGGACCCCCGCACCCGCGTGGGAGACCAGGAGGAGGCTCCAGGCTCCTGGCTTCGGATTGGCGCAGCTCTGGCCATTGCGGCCATCTGGGGAGTGAACCAATGGAAGGAAGACCTCTGTCTCTCCCTTTCACTGTCTGTAATTCTACCTCTCAAATAAATCAAAAATAATAATAAAAAATAAATAAATGTAAGTAAAAGCCTCCTGCCTATCGGGATTCTTCTCGGGAAGTCGCAGGGGATCTGGGGAATGAAAATGAGTTATTTTCATAGTTAATATATTTTCATATATTTTTACAGTATCAGGCATGAGTAGTTTTGCACCTTTGGGTGAAAAGTTGTGTCAAAGTTGAAGGACTTCCTGGACTCGCAGAGAGCCCACGTCAGCTGCCTCAGACGTCTTGTTGGGGTTAGCAAGTCAGCGTGCTACTTTACTCCCTGGGAACCAGGAGCCGCTCGGAGAAGTGCTGGGGTGAAACCCCCAGCAAAGCCGTGCGCTCTCTCAGAGCTGTGGCTTTGCCCAGAGGCGGCCGCCAGCCCCCGCGGGAACGCACCGGGAATCAGGCACAGCCACGGTGGCCCTAGTGCCCGCCCAGGGCTTTTCCCACGTGACTCCCTCTCCAGGGGACATTCTCGAGGGTGGGCCCCTGCCTGCCTTCCCCACACGTGCGAGCACACAGACCCCTACTGAACACGAGCCGCTGTGTGCTGTTCGGGGAGCATGGAGTTACCACGGACGCGCGTTTCTCACAGACCACGGGCCTGGGGAGAGCCCCCTCCCACGCTGTCCCGTGCTTTGTCCCACTTCGAGAGCAACTCCATCAAAGTCTGAGAGTTGTTGGGGCTGGCACCGTGGCTCACTTGGTTAATCCTCCGCCTGCGGTGCCGGCATCCCATATGGGCACCGGGTTCTAGTCCCGGTTGCCCCTCTTCCAGGCCAGCTCTCTGCTGTGGCCCGGGAGTGCAGTGGAGGATGGCCCAGGTGCTTGGGCCCTGCACCCCATGGGAGACCAGGAGAAGCACCTGGCTCCTGGCATAGCTCTGGCCTTTGCGGCCATTTGGGGGATGAACCAACAGAAGGAAGCCCTTTCTCTCTCTCTCTCACTGTCTAACTCTTCCTGTCAAATAAAAAAATATAAATTTGAGAGTCGCACAAGCGTATGAGGAAAATGTGAGAACTGAGGCTCTGTGGAATGACAGGGACAGCACGGAGGCCTGGGAGAGGATGGTGAGAGAAGCCGCGTCAGGACCCCCGGGGTCAGGGACAGCCAGGAAACACCTGCCGGCCGGGTGCTGATGGCGGAGGGAGCGGGGCCGGCTGCTCGCGTGGCCCGGCCAGGCCTCCAGGTCCCCCGTAGCGAGCAGCTCCACAGCACGTGCCGAAGGCAGCTCTCCAGCCTGGCAGACGCCCGCGCCAGGCCTGCTAGGCCTTGGGATGCCCTGGTGGCTCGTTTCTACAAATACTGGCTGACTCGCTGATTACTTCCAGGCACGGCACACTCAGGGGTTTGCCGAGAAGGAAGAGGTGGCGATGGGAGTGTCGTGGGTCCAGGAATCCGTAAAGTAGCAAAAAGCTCGTTACCTGTTCCAGTAAGCATTCCCGTTCCTCCACAAGCTTTTTCAACCTGACATCTAAAGAAACCAGAAAGACACGGTTTAGGTGACTCAGCGGAGCACGCCGTTCACGCGTGGCTGGATGGGGAGGGGGTGCCGGGGTTAGTGAGATGGAGGATGAGGGTGATGCACGTACCATGGTGAATGAGGCCACAGACAGCACTGGGGGCTCAGCCTCCCAGACATGCTTCTCGTCAGGAGCAGCGTCCGGCTGCATGCAAACGGGCTAGTCTTCTACCTTAGGGCGGCATGCAAGAACGCTACGGCCACACCACACTGCAACACAAGACCTCGCAGGCTTCACAGCCCAGCACCGTTAGCAAGGGACCGACACGCCGACCCGTCGTGATGTGAGCGCCTTCCCTTCCACACCCGCGTCCCGAGGCACTGCCCTCAGTTCTCACACCCGCGATGTCAGAGATGACTAAATGTTTGCAAGTCAGACATCCACGGGCAATACATTTGCTAACTCGGTTATCCAACGCTGGTGTTTTAGGTTTCTGTAACTGCTTGGCCCCAGACAGAAGGGGTGCATATACACAAGTCTCAGGACACCCCCACCTATCTCTTGGCAGGGCCTCAGGTACTGCGACCTTCCCAGAGTCACCGGGGGGAGCCCAAGGTCTGGGGTAGATCCCACATCAGTTTAAAGGCATGTGACGATGATGATGGCGACACCAGCGCGCCCTGCACAACTGCTCTGTGCCAAGTACTGTTCTAGCAGCTTCCGTGACCTGAGCCTGTCCAGCCCTGGTAGTCCTCCAGGTGGGCAAACCCTTCCAGGACAGATGAGGACCAGGGCCCAGGAAGGTTTGGCAACTTCCCTGCGGGCTCCCAGCGGGTCTCAGGGCTGCTCCCCGAGCACTCTGCTCTGCTGACTTTCCCAGATCTGCGCCGGTACCTCCGAGCAGAACCCTGACCCCGGCCAAGGGCCCTGTCCCCGGCCAAGGGCTCTGACCCCGGCACGGGGCTCTCAACCCCTGAGGCCACTGCTCTCCTGCAGGATTGCTCCAATTTCTTGTGGAGTAAAAATCACCTTTGATGAGCCACGCAAGAGGAAGACAATTCTTATCAAATGCATCTCGTTCTCATTTTTCCATGCAGCATTATAACCCAAGTTACATGCCTCCTCTGATCTTTCCTGCAAAGACCCTCAGCTGCCATTCTGAAAGGCACAGTGACACAGTAAAGACACCGGAGAAAGTTGAACATAACATAAACCTAGGACCCTCTGAATGCCACTTTAATGTGCACACGGCTCGATAGCTTCTGACAGAGGTTTTGTTCTTTCCCTTCCATAAATCCACTCGACACTGAAACAAATGTTTTTGTGGTTATAAGCCCTGTTTTAGCCAATGCCACTTTCCGTTTCATCTTGTATATTTTACACTCCTACGTAAACTACACTGAATGCAACAGAAAGTGATCTTGAAGCTGGGGTTATGTGTATGACACTCTTATCGGGGGACATCAAATGTCCCAGATGGCTGGCAGAAAATTCACGTTACGGTGTAGCAACCGCGGCAGTGAGGTGAATAAAATAGCCTGACCTCCAGCCACACCGAACACATGCGAAAAACAGAGAGAAGTGGGACTTTTAAGGAAGAGAAAGTTTTTCAAACTTGGAGAATAAAACTACACAGCTTTAAGAAAGTGGGAAAAAGAAAGAAGCAAGGTATTTGATAGGAAGACGGTGAGAGGACTGCGTTTTACAGTCTAACTTACAGGCCGGCAGCACAGTGCTGGTACTGGGAGACGTATTTAACAGCACTGGAAACCCAGGGCTGCCTCAGCGGCGCAGTGGGCTGTGCGGTCTGAGAGGTCCAGGTATAAAGAACTGTGACTATGCAACTGAGGTTGGGGGCTACAGACATCACACGCAGAATTCCGATAAACTTCCCGTGGGCATTTCACGGACCCCTGAAGTAGGAGAGAGAGGAGTGAGGCCTTCTAGAGAGTGCTGGGGGTGGCCAGTCCCGGGCTGCCGGCGCCATCCCCGGCCAGCAGACGCCCTCAGGCTGACCCCTCAGCGAGCCCGACTTCTCCGAGGGTCTTTCCCGGAGCTGAGGCTCGCTGCCGGCTCCGAGGCAGCTCCGCACCCCAACTCCCAGCAGCAGGCGAGGCGCGGCGAGGTGAGCGGCACCTTTCAGGAGCGGATCGTCCATCCTCTGTCCACCCCGGGGGAGCCTCTCCCGTCACTCCCCAGGAAGGTGCTGACCGCCTTCTGCCTCGGCCCCCTCCTTGCACTAGCAGCTCAGCCTCCCCCCAGGCCAGCCTCCCGCCCACACGTGGCACACGTGGCACATGTGCCTTCTTCCAGGGCCAAGTGGGACACTCCCAGCCACTCACATCTGGAGATGTAAGAGGGGTGGCAGACTGGGAGGAGGAGAAAGAGGCTTTTTTTCTCTTGAAAAACCAAGTTTTCTACACACGGTCCTTTAAAAAGTTCCTGGAAAAACTGAATTTTTAGAAGGGAAGGATTTTGCTGCAAGTTAATTTTGAAATCACATCTATGAGGGATCTTCAAAACATCTGTGGAAAATGCAAAAAGCGGACGTTTTAATTCCTCTTCCATGGAAGTACCCACGGACATCTCGTTCTTAAAAACCCTTTGATAAGGTTTATCACTTTCCAGCCTTTTGAATTTGAAAGTCTGTGACCTTTCCCCACTGCTACGTGGCCTGGAACTGCACCTGACGTGGGACACTTCTGAAGGGAGCCTTGTCTACCCCATGCACAGCAGCCGCGCCCGGGCCTGGGGCTTTCTGACTCAGGCTATCAGCGAGCCATGTCCTGAACGGTCTCGGTTGCTCCGGGACATGGTTAACAGGGAACCTCTCTAACCTTTTCCGAGTTGGAGTCTCCTGACACAGGAATCTCTAAATTGCCACACAGACTCCCATGCCTCCTTAAACAGTCTCCCCACAGCAATCACCGTGCCGGGGTGGGGGTGGGGTGTCACTACCCTGGCCGGGGTCCACGTGGGGGCTGCCGTCTGGGCTCTCGGTCCTTCTCCTCTGCTCGCCTCCTGGTTCTCAGCTGTCTGCTCCCTATTAGGGAGCTGGGTCCCACCTGCGTGTCCCCTGGCAGAGCCGCGTGTGCCCTACGGGACCAGAACCCTTGATCCATGCTGTGAATGAGGCTGCAGGGCGGCCAAGCCGAGGCCCTGAGACGTGAACAGTCCGGGAAGGGAGGGAAGGCCCGGACACGGGTGGCGGCTTCACCACCCAGTGGCTTTAGCTGTTGGGTCGCTTCCCAAGAGGGCTTTAAAAGCAGGAGCGAGAGCTGTTTTCCGATGTGCGTTCCAGTATAAACCAGCTTTGCTAAACTTAGACTCACAAACTCGCACCCCTCGAGGCCCTGCAGTGGCTGGGACAGGACTCCACTCACGTCTCTACTTATATGGCCTCGCGGAGACTCGGTCCCATTCTCTGCACTGCAGGACGCTTCGCAGAAATGGCCACGTCTGTGTGCCACGTTCAGCGTACTCTCCACACCATGCCATGCTTGCCATGGGATGCAGACTCTCCCCGCTGGGGTTCAGCAGGGCCCCCCCCATCACGGGAGAGGATGTGAGGGTGAGCTCACTGCTCCCAAGGGGGGCCCCGCCCTAGCTCCAGGCTGGCTCAGGATCCTGACAAGGCCACGGGCAGCGGGGCCTCGGTGGAAGCCCGGTGGGAGTGAGTGGGCCGGGAGGCGATAGCAGGTGCGCCCACAGGCAGAGTCGGCCCCGAGCAGCCCAAAGATGGAACCACAGGCTTGTGACACCATAAGATGCTTTTATTTCAATTACATTGTAACACGTAGGTCTGCCTCAAGCTTGATGGAGGTGTTGGTATTTTTGCACTCAATGATATCTTGTAACAGTGATATGAGTTTACACAATCTCAGACGATGTCACACCGTTCACAATCGACATCCTTGTGTGATTGCATATTTTACAATGATTTTTTATTTACCTATACAATTACTTGATTTTGTAAATGCTTCTTTATATAGAAAATATATATTTTCTGTAGGCAGATTGAAACAATTTTGCAATAAGAATATACTGAGAAATAACAAATAAAAATATTTATACCAGGATACCACAAGAGATTCAACTCTTCAGAATGTCCTATTATGGTCAAATGAGTCTGCACGGGAACAAGTAAGCTACTGCGTGGCTCTTCTGAACAGTGATCAGACTGCAACAGAGGGAGGCTTGGTCGTAAAGGTTAAACACATTTCAAAGTGGCTGCTCCCACCCAATACTGCAGCAGGAAGTGCAGTTTCAGTATATGTCGCTTCCAAAAAGCCCTGCAAGCATTCTTGGCATAGAGTGAACCTGGTGCACTGTCACGAAGAGCGGTTAGAACAGCCTGCCAGGCAGACTCGGGTTCTCAGGGAGGAGTGGGTCGGAGGTAGAGGCGAGGGCCGTCTCCCTAGCGCATCGGACATTCGCCAGCCCTGAGGTGCAAGTGTGCCCACGCAGGGACCTGCGTGCCGCTTGCTCATTCTTCTTGACATCAGACACCACACGGGTGGGAATGCACACATGAGACCAGATACAGAAGTAGACACATTTCCGTGGGTCCCTCCCCTTATTTAAATACCCATTCTACCCTCGACGCAGAAACCTAAGAATGCTATTTGGTCATCTGAGTCAGATGTAATATATTTGGTCACAGATACCCACATTCGTATCAGCGAAGGCAAGAGAGGGATCTTCTCACTTCAGGCTGGGATATGAGCAGAATGCGTTGTTGGATGCTCCTGGGATGATCTCAGTGAGGACCTGGACTGAAGCAAACACGCCCCTGCTAACCTGGCCGATGACCCCGATGATTGATACAAGCCTGCAGGTAACAGTCAGAGTAGCAGATAACTGGGGGTGACTGTCAGCCACCAGCAAGGGTGGGGACAGGTGGAGGTGACTGTCAGCCACCAGCGAGGGTGGGGGACAGGTGGAGGTGACTGTCAGCCACCAGCGAGGGTGGGGGACAGGCGGAGGTGACTGTCAGCCACCAGCGAGGGTGGAGGTGACTGTCAGCCACCAGCGAGGGTGGGGACAGGCGGAGGTGACTGTCAGCCACCAGCGAGGGTGGGGACAGGCGGAGGTGACTGTCAGCCACCAGCGAGGGTGGAGGTGACTGTCAGCCACCAGCGAGGGTGGGGACAGGCGGAGGTGACTGTCAGCCACCAGCGAGGGTGGGGACAGGCGGAGGTGACTGTCAGCCACCAGCGAGGGTGGGGACGGGGCCCTGAGAATCAGATCGACTGTGCAAAAGTGCCAGGCCTGCCTCCGCCGTCCTGCCGGCTCAGGACAGGGCGCAGTCCTCTTTGCCTCTGCCCTTCTCGCTTCCTGCTCTCCCGTCCACTCTGCTTTCCACACTGAGGTCGCCCCCCTCTCCTGCTGAGGCGGACGGGTCATCGTCCTCCAGGCTCACGCTGTCTAAGGCCTCCCTGGCTGGCTGACTCGGCTGCTGGGGCATCTGCGAGCCGTCAGCGATGTCCGGGGAGGGAACGCTGTCGGTCCCGCCCCCGTTCTCTGGCTCTGGGGCCCGGCCTTGGGCAGCACCATTCTTCTTGGCGTCATCGTTTACAACACTTCCATCTGATTCTTTATCACTGCCGCTGGCGCCCGGGGACGGCACAGTGTCGTCACCGAGAGCAAATGTGTCTCCCTTGGCCACTGCGTCTCCGGCCTTTGCGTGGACTCCGTCACCCTCTTGGCTGCGTTTTCCGTCCGACTCAGTTTTAGGATTTCCTGGGCATTCAGCGTGGCCACCGCCTCCGGCCACGGCCGTCTGCTCTGGACTCTCTGTCGCTGCGTCCTGCGCTTCCGCAGCCGGGGCCTGGCTGCTGCACGTTCCCTGCTCTTCCGCAGCGGCCCCCGGCCCCTCCTCAGTGCCTGGCTGGGTGTCTGCGGCTGCTGGAGACTTCTTCTTCTTGTTCTTCTTTTTCTTGTTCTTCGGCTTCTTCTGCAACGACTCCACTGCCTCTCGCTGCGGGTCGTTCTGGTCTTCATCGGGCTCTTTTGTATCTGGGGGGTCACTTCTGGCACGTGCCGTCTGAGGGCCGGGGGCTCCCTGCCGGGCGCTCTGGGCTGCTGGAGACTCAGGAGTGGGCTGGCCGTCTGGGGGGGTGGGGGCCTCGCCCGTCGTCTCTGCTTCCCCCTCCTCCTCTGTGCTGTTCCCCCTGCTGACTCCGGTGCCCTCAGCCGGGCCCTCCCGGGGCTCCACGGCTTCCTGGGTGGCAGAGGCGCCCTCTGGACCACGCCCTGTGCCGGGGCCCAGCTCTCCGGGGCTGTCTGCCGCACATCCGTCACCAGGACTCTGAGCCTCCTCACTGCGCTCCGTGCCCGCGCGCCTGCTGTGAGTCACCCCCGCTCCCGCCACGCTCTCTGCGTGGTCTCCACTTGGCTGCACGGTGTCTGCACCGCTCACCCTTCTGACTTCAGACGTCTGCGAAGCAACAGGCTCCTGACACGGTTTGGGACCAAACCCATCCGAGTTGTTTTCCAAATCCTCCGGTTCCTCTTGCTCCTGCGTTTCCACAGAATTTTCACTGTGGCTTTGGATGTCCAGCCCACTCCCGGTGCCTGGGCCTCCGCTACCTGAATCCCTCGCACAGTCGGACGCGGCCAGGGACGGCCCAGAGCCAGCAGCCTGCTCTGGACTTCCCAGGGAAGAGGCGCTGCCCACCACTGGGCTCTGAGCCTCCTCGTCTTTGGCACTTTCTAGCGCTCCTAGGGACGGGGCACCGTGCTCCGCAGCTCTCCGGTCCTCCATGCTCTCGCCAGGACGTAACACCTCTCTGTCCACACTGTCCTCTACCGCGTCCTCCTTGTGCTGGGCTCGCTCAGCATTCTGCAACATCTCTCTTTTCCCCACATTCTCCACCTCCACTTCCTTGGCTCTCCCTAAAAGACCATCGAGAGAATTGAGGGGATCCTGTGATGTGCGACCACTTAGTACGCATCAAAACGCAAATACAGGTTCTGACTCCCACCCAACCCTGTTCCTGGAGAGAGAGAGACAGAGAGAGTCATCAGAGACCACGGGAAACAGGTGACTTTGCCAGCTGGGTGGCAGAGCAGCGGCGGCATTAGCACAGCTGTCGTCAGCAGAGGGTGCTACCGCGTGGCGAAGGCAGGTGTGGCCGCGTCCGTGTGAACCGGCTCCTAAAGGGGACGTGGGGCTTGTACAGCCAGGAAGCGCTCTGGATTGGGCAGCTCGACAACCCCCAAGCATGGGCTGGGGAAAGGACTCCAGGTCCCTTCTGAAGGCCCCTGACTGCCCACGCTTCCCCAGGTGTCGCTACCCTGCCTGCCCCGCAGCCCTCAAAGTGGCTTTTAGGAACTCTGCCTCAAGGTCGACCTCAAGGACAACACCTTGAAATAGTTCATCCAAAAGAAATCCACCTTCCACCACCCCGCCGCTGTCTTCCTGGAAGGGCATCCCAGGCAGGTGCCCCACCCGGCGCTCCAGGCCCCACAGGGAGAGTCCCAGCAGGTGGCAGCAGCTCCTGGTCGCCACCATGACTGCCACTTCGCTAAGTGAGGGATCATTTCTCGGCCGGAGGGCACAGCACTGTTCTCGACGGACAACGCCCCTGCACGTGGACACGGTGCCGCTGCAGGTCCAAGCTGGACCATCTACGACTCAGCCAACTGCACACTTAGCCCAGGCAAAACTGGAGACAATACTGGGATTCTTTGGAGAGTTAGGTTGACTTCACCCTTTAAAAATCTATTACTGGATATGTTCTGTAATGTGTATTTTATATTAAGTAGCTATGCCTGTATAAATTAAGAGCAAATGTATATTGGGAAGTTCCCAGTTTTTACTGATGGGACATGTGAACGAAAAACACACAGAGCCCACTCACAGAGCTGCTGTTTCTGATTTGCTAAGCATTCACAATGGCTGTCAAGATTTTTAAAATGTGTGTGTGGACCAGAGCAGCGAGATCAGACTCCTACACAGAAGTTGATTCATCTTTTTTCAACAACTCTGACATGGTTACAAGAGCTGCGTGGTTCCGTGAGGGCGCAAAGGCAACGCATGACCTCCTCGGGACACGGTCCTGAATGCTGGGACCTCTATTTCCAAAATGTGACAGCTTCTGAATCAAAATTACAAGTCAGGGGCCCGGGCCTCGCTCCTCGTCTCAGCGTGAAACCTGCAAGGCAGCTGTCACAGTCACAAGGCCAAACCCGGGGGCTTAACCCAAAGTCGACTCTTGCGACAAACAAGCTGCCATGTGTGACCAGGTGGGTGCAGCCTGGCTCCCACTGGGAAGGCTCTCCCAGCACTGACTGCGCCCATCACTGAGGGCCACCCGCCCACCCTGGGCGCGACGTGGGGCAGCAACCACGCCGCGCTCATCAACAAGCAGAGTGCGGGGTGCGCAGGCACCTCGGGCCTCAAACTGCTGCGCGTGGGCTGGGCAGGGCGGGCCTGCAGAAACGCCCGCTGGCCTTCCCGATGGCCTCTCTACTGACTTCTGACAGTTCTGAAACACAGCAGGTTAGAAAGCCACAGCTGGCACCCGTCTAACGAAGGCTAAAGGGTCCCCTCCACACTGGCACTGAAGTTCAAGGCTGTCTTCCTGTGTTCACAGTCTCACTGGGCAGCTTTGAGAAGCAGAAGACGTGTTCTCGAGCCATGGGTGGTGAGCACTACAGAGACGCATGCCAGAGGGTGCATGGGCGGCCACGTCGCCGGGCGGGGTTACCGTGGCGTGACAGAACATGGCATGCCGTGCGGCTGTTAATGGATCAGTGACAATGACCTCGATGTCACTAACGCATGGAGGGTGGGTGGAGGCTGGTCAGGAAGGTGAGAGGGCCCAGGGCAGCACACTTACCTAGCGCCCCGTCCCCGGCCGACTGGAGGGCACCCATCTCTTCTTTTGTAGGGTGGCCGACGTTATTCGGAGGGTCTGGGGTCTCTCCGTTGGTAGCTGCTTCTGAATTTAGGATGATTCCATGTTTCTGTGGACAAAAACAGTCCTGTTGCTGTGCTCACTCCCGGGCGTTAGCTTAAGGAAACTCGTTCCTCGTGTGGAGGGCACGCAGACACGGGCGTGCTGGGGCCCAGGCGGCAGCCTCCTGTCCACACCGTGCCTCAGGATGACTCCCTCCACGGGCGACTTCTCTCCCACGGGGCCCCACGCAGGACTTCACTGCTGGTGACAAGACCCTCTGGACAGACATCTCCTCATGGGAGGGGCGACGGCCCGGGGCTGCCACGGAGCGGATCCGGGCAGGTCACCCACCGGGGCCCTTGCACCGGAAAACCCGTGTTGGGTTCTTTAAAGGGAGAGACCCTCATACGTGTCCCGAGAGGTGGCTGAGATGTTTGGGACTTTCAGAAATCGTCTCACTCGCGCTGACACGCTGAAACCCGGCCACACGCTGCACCCAGGGCCCCCGCCCACTGCCCAGCACGAGCCCACCACCCCCTGCTGCCACGGCCCCTCCCTGAGCCTGAGGAGTCCCGGCCCTGGACTCACAGCTGGGTGAGCAGCACCACGGCCAGGCCTGGCCCTTCCCTGACACCGCTCACAGCTCCAAGGGCGGCACCACGGCCAGGCCCGGCCCTTCCCTGACACCGCTCACAGCTCTGAGGGCGGCACCACGGCCAGGCCCGGCCCTTCCCTGACACCGCTCACAGCTCTGAGAGCGGCACCACGGCCAGGCCCGACCCTTCCCTGACACCGCTCACGGCTCCGAGGGTGGCACCATGGCCAGACCCAGCCCTTCCGTGACACCGCTCACGGCTCCGAGGGTGGCACCATGGCCAGACCCAGCCCTTCCGTGACACCGCTCACGGCTCCGAGGGCGGCACCACGGCCAGGCCCGGCCCTCCTTCCCCGACGCTGCTCACGGCTCCGAGGGCGGCCTCAGGCTGAGTCCTAGCCTTGGGTGCTCACCGCCCTGGCCCTGACTCAGCATGCAAGCAGCACACCCTGGGACGCTTCTGCTGACCATCTGGGAATGTGCCCGAGGCCACACCTATCCTGGCACTAGGGGCACTGCCCACTGTGCATGCAGCCAACAGCTGAAGATCCCTGGACACGGCCCACACGGGACACAGACCCTTCCTCCTCCGGTACTGCCTGGGTCTTGCCCCCACCACTTACCCAAGATGCTCTTCAGCTGCAGACGCCCTTAAACGAGGCTTTAACACACACACACAGATTCCTGACTCTGAGAATTTACTAATGAGCATGAGGAGAAAGTGCAGGTAATCTCGCGAGAAGTTCTTGGGGCTCAGGGCTGTTTTCAAGATCGGCTGAAGGCCGTGGGCACCCCTGCTAAAGGCACGCTGACGGCACCAGCCCCATCCCTGTCCCCTGACCTAGGCTTTGCATCCAACAGAACTCCCATCATGCCGTGCACCTGACGTGGGAACCTGGCGCTTCCTACGGGGGACTTCGGCTCCGTACCTTCAGTGCCTCTTTGAGCGTGACTACTTCTTCTCTAAGGTCATCTCGTTCGCTCCGTATGGAGTCAAAGAACTCTTTCTGCCTCTCCAGTGCCTGAGCGGGCGGCAGAGGTGAGAGAGAGCGTTCGCACAGGTGAGCAGGTGGCTGGGAGGCGGCACTGGCAGACTCCCGATGCCGGGGCGCATGCACGCGCTCAGCTCCCGAGCTCACGCCACGCAGGTGCCGTGCCGGCTCCCACGCGCTCGAGCACGCCAGCGCCCCGCCTCTTCCCCTAGCTTCACGTGCGGCCTCACAGCAGGCGTCAGGGTGTCCACACAAGCAGCACATGCACCCATTAACAGAGGGGACGTAAGGGACAGGGAGGGATGCATGAGAACCCCCAGGGACAACTGGCTTAGCAATCGGATGCTGTTTACACCTGGACGCTCGGTGCTGTCGCAGGTAAGCCTCCCGTCCGGTGCTCCCGGTAAGCACATGCACCCTCGCTCCTTGGCGTGGGCCAGCTAAGCGGGAACCTGCTGTGACCGTGCCGTGACCAGCCGAAGCCCCGCCTGCACAACTCCAGGGCCCCTGGCAGGAGCCGCTAGTTTTTGGAAAACTGTCAGTCATTCTGTGGGTTCCTTCCTTCCTGTTTTCCCTCCTGCACGGACGTGGGTTGCCTCTCTCTGCTTGTGCAGGGAGAGGGGTCTGGGGAGACCTTGACCGGGGAGAGTCCTTGGCAGGGGGCGGGGGGAACCCACAGGGCATAGCCCGTGCAGCTTCCGCGAACCCTTTCGAGAAACACACCCAGGAAGCCCTGGGCAGGGGAGGGCGGGAAGTGGAACCCTGGACCCCACAGACCTGCGCGGGCAGAGGGGGCAGCTACGGCCACACAGGCGGAAGCCCCGGGGCGGAAGTCAGCGTCAAGGTCTAGGTTAGAGCAATCTGGGTGTGTCCACTCCTTGTTAGCCGGGCGGCACGTGGGGTTCATGCGGCCCCGTGCAAGCGTCTGCGCCAAGCCCGGGCTCTTGCTAGGCAGCCCGCCCGTCTGAATCGGAGGCGCGTGGGTCCTACCCCTATCTTTTTGTCTTTCCACTCTATCGTCTCCTGAAGGTCAGAAATCTCCCTGAGAGAACTCGCCTGTTTCTGCTGCAGCTGTCGGATTTCCTGAGGAAAGGAAGAGAGAGGAGCGAGCAGGTGAAGGGGAAGCAGGAAGAGACCCCGCAGCGCGTCCCCCGCCCCGCGACCTCGGCCGCCAGCACCTGGGGTCCCTTCCTCCGAGAGCGTTTTTCCTTTTCTTTTTTTTTTTTTCTTTTTTTGACAGGCAGAGTGGAGAGTGAGAGAGACAGAGAGAAAGGTCTTCCTTTTCTACTGGTTCACCCCCCCAGTGGCCGCTGCGGCTGGCACACTGTGGCCGGCGCACCGCGCTGATCCGAAGCCAGGAGCCAGGTGCTTCTCCTGGTCTCCCATGGGGTGCAGGGCCCAAGCACTTGGGCCATCCTCCACTGCACTCCCAGGCCATAGCAGAGAGCTGGCCTGGAAGAGGGGCAACCAGGACAGAATCCGGGGCCCCGACCGGGACTAGAACCCGGTGTGCCGGCGCAGGCGGAGGATTAGCCTGTTGAGCCGTGGCACCGGCTTCCCTTTTCCACTCCCGAAGAGAACCAGCCCGGGTGACAGTCTCTCCTAAAGGCGCCAGTGCGGGCCATGAATGAGTGACACATCAAAAGCCAGCCCTGATCCGTGTCCTGCTGCCACGGTACTAACCGGCTAAACACACCGGCCAGTTACTCGCTCACAGTTCCGGAAGGCGGCCATCGGCTGGGAGTCTCAGGGTTGAGAATCAGTGCTGTCTGCAGGCTCCGGGGGCCCTAAGTTCCGGCCCTTCCCAGCCTCGGGAACCCGCCCATGTCACCCCAACCCCACCCCCGTGCTGCCACCTTGCCTACCTCTGCCATCCCCACTGCGCTCCCTCGCGATTCCACAGGCCACTCAGGTGAGCCAGGACGATCTCCCGCCCCAGTGCCCTGAGTTTGTTCCTACCTGAACAGTCCCCCTTTCCCCAGGGATAACACGTTCCCGTCCGTCCTGCACAGGGAGCTTCCCTGGGGAGTCAGCCTGAGTGCGCCCTTTTAAGCAGACAGCTGACTTCAGTCATTGCTACAGACCGAGCTGCGTTCCCCCAGGGTTCACGTGGACTCCCGATCTGCGCTGCGTTCCCCCAGGTTCACGTGGACTCCCCGATCTGAGCTGCGTTCCCCCAGGTTCACGTGGACTCCCCGATCTGAGCTGCGTTCCCCCAGGTTCACGTGGACTCCCCGATCTGAGCTGCGTTCCCCCAGGTTCACGTGGACTCCCCGATCTGAGCTGCGTTCCCCCAGGTTCACGTGGACTCCCCGATCTGAGCTGCGTTCCCCCAGGTTCACGGGGACTCCCCATCCACACTGTGACCACGCTGGGAGACAGAGTCTTTCGGAGGCAACCGAGGTTAGACAAGGTCGGAAGGAAGGGTGGGGCCCTGATCCCACAGCATTAGCGTCCCTACTGGGAGCCGGCGCCCCGCCACAGAAACCAGGCCCCCCTGGAGGCCCTGACTGGAGACCTCCCGCCGGTTAGAGCCGGGCCGTGTGTGTGGTGTTGCCAGCCTTAGCTGGGACAGACCTCCAAGCTCGGGGCCAGCGGCCTACCTCCAGCATCGCTTCTCTCTGCCTCAGCGCCTCCTTCACGTCGGCAAACTGGAACTGCAGGACGCTGTGGGCGTGCTTCTCCCGCTCGAACTCCTGGAGAGGAGGGAACAGCGCCGAGCTGCAGGCCGCCGCACCTCGCCGGGGCCACACAGCAAGCGCGGTCGGGTGGGGGTGGCAAGCCAAGAGGCGGCAAAGCTGCGCCCCGCGTCTGGGGGCCCCCTGGGAGCTCAGCATGGGGCTCTCTCCTGCTGGGTCACAGGGGCAGCCTCTCTGCTGACGCTCTGGGACCCAGCCGACTGCCGGCAGCCTGGGGGGCAGCGGGGAGAGCCCCCCCCGGATGGGGGCTGGTTGAGAAAGGACTTGGCCTTGGCTCCGGCCCGCCCTGCGGTCTCCCAGCAGTGCTGGGGCTGCCCTGTCAGCCTTGGGCCCTGTCCCACCACCACCACTCCGGTCCTCTGGAGTCAGACTTGGGGTTCCTGCCCTCCGGACGACACCTACATGAAGGCACCCTCCCACCCAGGCTGGGCTCAATACGGCCCCGCGTGACCCCCCGGAAGGTCCCTCCTCTCTCAGAGTGCAGCTGTCAGGAACTGAACAAAATTCCTCCCCAGTCTCTCAGTCCTGAGCCACACAGGAGGCCGAGATCTGTCCATGGCAGCTTGGCTCCTGACCCTCGGGATGGAGGGGATCTGCCAGTGTTTTCTTAAAAGGACGGTGACACACACGAAGCTTTCTGTTGATGTCAGCATCTCTAGAAACTCGGGACAATATTCTAAGGTTTCGCAGACTAATTAAATTTTTAAAATATGAAAAACCAGTGCTCTTTGCTCCATAATACCCAGAGATCATCACCAAACCAGACTGTTTTTAATTTCAATGAACATTTGCTTCATACTGATCTCATTAACAACAAATTAATTCCAGCTGCTCTTAATGAAAGCTGCAACAAGGCTCCAGCCTCCTCCGAGCTTAATACAGATGTCTGAACCATGTCTTCCCAATCAGCAGAAAATAAAGGGAATGTAATTTTTTAAAAAGATTTATTTTATTTATTTGAAAGACAGAGTTACAGAGAGAGAGAGAGAGAGAGAGAGAGAGGTCTTCCATCCACTGGTTCACTCCCCAGTTGGCCACAAAGGCTGGAGCTGCGCCGATCCGAAGCCAGGAGCCAGGAGCTTCCTCTAGGTCTCCCACATGGGTGCAGGGCCCAAGCACTTGGGCCATCTTCCACTGCTTTCCCAGGCCTTAGCAGAGAGCTGGATCGGAAGAGGAGCAGCTGGGACTCAAACCTGTGTCTATATGGGATGCCGGTGCTTCAGGCCAGTGCTTTAACCTGCTCCGCCACGGTGCCGGCCCCGGGAATGTAATATTTTAAAAAACTTTAATAGTTATGATCATGGTATTAAGAAATAATAAGGGGCTGGCGTTGTGGCATAGTGGTAAAGCCGCCATCTGCAGCGCCGGCACGCCATTTGGGAGCTGGTTTGAGTCCTGGCTGCTCCTTTTCTGATCCAGCTCCCTGCTGTGGCCTGGGAAAGCAGTGGAAAATAGCCCAAGTCCTTGGGCCCCTGCACCCACGTGGGAGACCTGGGAGAGGCTCCTGGCTTCAGATTGGCACAGCTCTGGCCGCTGCTGCCCATTGGGGAGTGAGCCAGCAGATGGAAGACCTCTCTCTCTTTCTCTCTCTCTCTCTCACTCTCTGCCTCTCCTTCTCTCTGTGTAACTCTTTCAAATAAATAAATCTTTAAAAAGAGAGATAATGAACGTGGGGGAATGTGTGTGAACTGGACAGTCCTGAGGCGTCTGTGCCTTCCCCAGGCACCCTGGTTCTCCCAGACACTGTGTTCAGGGTGATGGTGATGATTTCAGCTCACACGTAAGACGCTACAGTTCTCCAGGAAAACCGTCTCTGCCTCCCATGTCGAAATTAGGCATTTCAACATTTCAAGTCCCTGGCAAAGAGCCTGGCATTCCTACTCTGAGGGGCTTACACTTGCTGGACAAGTGGAGAACACGTGTGTGTGCGTGCACGTGTGTACACATTTGCACACGTGTGAAGTTTTGGAGACTCCTCGTGTGTGTGGATTTCAATTTTTCTGGCTCCAAAACAAACCCATCTTTCCATTCTATCTCCCCACGAACTCTGCGTGCCCGAGGGCGCTCGCGTCTGCACCGACGCCAGGGAGCGCGCGGCCGGCACGGCCGCCACGCCGGGCTCACCTTGCTCTTCTCCTCGTACTGCCGCCGGGACTCGGCCAGCTCCTCCTCGAGCTCCAGCAGCATGTCTTTGAGGGTGTCCACCTGGTACATGAAGTTCGTCTTCTCGTTGTCCAGCTGGGCGTTGGACACCATGGCCTTCTTGTACTTCTCCTCCACCTCTGCCAGGGAGTCCTGCAGGGGGACGCGAAGGAAAGCTCAGTGGTGCCGAGGGAGAGCAAGGCCGGAGCAGCCCAGAGTGGGCTCTTTCCTGGAGCAAACGACCAGAAAGCAGCGCCCGGCGGGGGCCCCTTCCAACTCATCAGCTTCTCACTGCTCGGAAGCAGCTGCTGGCTGCGTGCAGGGGTGAGAGTAATTCAGAACGAGCGGGGTCTGGGCTCCAGGGTTCCGCAGCCAGACAATCTCCCCCTGCAGCGGGGCAGGGCTGTTGGCAGATTTCCGGAGTCACCGCCCAGGGTCCGTGACCTGGAGAGAGCAGTGAGTGACCGCTAATGCAGCTGAACACCTGCCCCTCTCAACAAGCCGCCGCCGGTCGACCTGCCGCGGCTTACAAACTGGGAAGAGATTACGCTGTGGATTTCTGACCTGCAGCAAAGCTAAGCAAGCTACACAGCTCTCACTGGGCGGGTCCTGCACGGCCACAGCCCACAGCCCAGCGCGTCCTGCAACACACGCGCGGCAGTGCCCTCGGGTGGCTCATACCCCGACAGGTCCCAGAACAGCACTCGGGGGCAGGGCGGGCGGCGTCCTGGTACAAACCGCCCAGAGCTACGGCGGGAGGGGAAGCTGCGTGGTCAGGCCTCGGGTACGAGGAGGAGCCAGCACGGAGGCACTTGCCAAGCAGGGTGACAATGTCCAGTGGGACCAGCGGTTCCCAAGGGGTTCCACGGCTCCCTCTGTGCCTGAATGGGAGGTCAGGTAAAAGTCGTAATTACCTCCCTGTCAAGAGAGGTGACAAACAGGAAAATGATGAATTCAAGCGACCCAAGCCACCTCTTCCGCTTGGTGCCCTCCGATACTGAACTCAGACTGCTTCTCTGGGGGTCTGGGGGGACGGGGAAGGAAGTGACCCACGCGTGCTGCAGGTGCCAGGAACACAGCCGCCCAGTACTCCCTGCCCCGTCAAGGAACGGGCGCTGCATTCCCGGTCGGCACAGCAAAGTAGCTCCTCGCCCCAAAGCAGGGTGCGAGCGCCCAGGGGAACCCACGATAACCACGTTCAGGTGCTGCTCTGTTGGCACGGTGGCCTGCCTTCGTGGGAGACAGCGGCTGTGTGAGAAGCCAGCCAGCTAAGAATACCTGTACGTAACCACCGTACACACAAGGAAGGGGCCAATGAGGGTCTGTGTTCAGGCTGGGAAGGGCGTGAGCACAGGACATGCACCAGGGAGCGTTAGTAACGGTTCCTAGCGGGGAGCTGCTGTTTTCAAGCACGGGTTCAGAACTGCAGCCGGGAAAACACTGAGCGGCCCCGCGGCCCCGCGGGCTCCTGTGCGACCGGAGCCTCTTCAGGGCCTGCGTGTGCGATCCCTGTGCTCTGCCGGGTCTTCTGAGAGTTAAGCCGGGTTAATACCACAAGCCCACACCTCCACGCTGGTACCTTCATCTCTTTCAAGCCCTGCATGTATTTGCCTTCTACGTCCTGAATCTGGTCCTTTAACTCATTGAGCTCCTGGGGAAACAGCACAAAAAAGGCAAAGGATGTCTGGGGAGAAGTGGACAGAGCACGCACATGCACACACACACATGCACACACACATGCACACACACGCACACACAGATGCACACACAGATGCACACACACAGATGCACACATGCACACACACATTCACACACACAGATGCACACACACACAGATGCACACACGCACACACACGCGCACACACCCATGCACAGATGCAAACACATGCACACACATGCACACACGCACAGACACAGATGCACACACACATTCACACACATGCACACACACACATGCACACACATTCACACACACAGAGATGCACACACCCAGATTCACACACACACACGCGCGCGTACACACACACGCACAGATGCACACATGCACGCACCCACACACGCACACACATGCACACACACAGATGCACACACGCACACATATGCGTGCACACACATGCACACACACTTCTGGGTGGTTTCTGTGAAAGGTGCACCTCACAATATACAATTTTATAAAGTTTAGCTACATCTTGTATGATTTTACGGTTTTTAAAAACCAAGCAAAAGCGCTTCTGCAAGTGGGTGCCAGGTGTTTCACTCCCGGGTAGCAGCCCCTTGAAGCGCTCCTGACTTCCTGCTCTGTGCAAGGCGCAGTAACAGGCCACGGCAGCCATCAGCAAAGCCGCGGCCCTGCAGCCCCTGAGCTCCGTCTGTCCCTCGTCCGTCTCGGTCACCACCAACGCTGGACGCCCACAAGTGCTCTCTGAGCACACGAAGGGCACACACAACCCCGGAGCAGAGACAGACTACGCACTCTGCCTCCAGGTAGGAGAGGGGCGACAGACTGTGCTGGGGCCGCAGGAGGTGGGAAAGCACTGAGGGCCCTGGCACCGGGCGCTCTGGGAAGGGCACTCAGTGAACCACCCTTCTCAGCCGCACGAGACGCAGGAGCTGACAGCGTCGTCACGGTGCCCCCGCCCGGCCTCGGCAGGCGCTTTCATCTGTTCTCTCCCCTCCTGGGCGGGTGCCACCCAGCTGCTCAGACACCACCACTGGGTGTCTGAAGTTCTAGAAAACTCCAGCAATGAAGCCAGTGGGACTCATTCCAGCACCCCGCCCTGGCTCGGCCCTCAGGAGGACACTGGCACCTGGTCTCAGTCCCTCTGGCCCGCCCTGCTTGCAGGTGCACTGTCCCTAAGTCACAGTCAGAGCTGTGCCGTTTCCCTCGCACACGCAGGGGCTGTGACCGAGTGCCTGGCACATCCTGCGAACCGAGGACGTAACCCAGAAGGACCAGCTCCGCTGGGAGAGAAACAGAAAACCAGCGCCCGATGTGGACGTCTACTAAAGGCATGATACGAGAGAGGACAGGACGCCCTCTGGGCCCAAGGCGAGGACACGCAGAGGGCAAGGCCCTGTCGAAGCAGGGTCAGGAACAGGAAGTAATCCCACATCTAAGTTTTCCCAAATGTGGACTGAATTCTACACACGCTGGGCATACAGACGAGATATAATCAGCGCCAGTAGGGTAGGCCCGGGCACTGAGCAGGCGGACAGGGCGCCATGTGCTCCCTGCTGGGCTGGGGCTAGTCAGTGCCATCTCCCTGATCTCGGTGTCACGGGAACACCTTGTTGTTTTGTTTTGTTTTGTTTTTGTTTTTGTTTGTTTTGACAGGCAGAATTAGACAGTGAGAGAGAGAGAGAGAAAGGTCTTCCTTCCGTTGGTTCACTCCCCAAATGGCCGCTACGGCCAGCACTGCGCCAATCCAAAGCCAGGAGCCAGGTGCTTTTCCTGGTCTCCCATGGGGTGCAGGGCTCAAGCACCTGGGCCATCCTCCACTGCACTCCCGGGCCACAGCAGAGAGCCGGACTGGAAGAGGAGCAACTGGGACAGAATCCGGTGCCCCGACCGGGACTAGAACCCGGTGTGCCGGCACTGCAGGCGGAGGATTAGCCTAGAGAGCCGCGGGGCCAGCCGAGAACACCCTGTTTTAGGGGAGGCAGGTGAGACAGCACGGAGGAGAAAGATCCGGGCTTTACGGACTAGATCTTTCCTTGGAGAACCGATTTTCACACAAGGTTCTTTTGCATTGTAAGCGAGTACAGTGTCTTACCTTAATTTCCCTAATGGAGGCCTCGGTGTCGAGGGAGATGGAGGTGTCTCCGCTTCCTCTCCGGGAGGACGTCCCGCCCAGGGAGGCCAGCGTGGCTGCGGACAATCCCGGCATGTTCCGGGATCCCTGGAATGTCGTGAGGAACAAGTGTGACTTCAGAGAAAATCAAATTACTACCAGTCGAACGGTGCCCTGTCTTCGCTCTGATTCAATTCCCCACAGGGTCTTCCAGGGCCCACGGACAGCAGTAAGGACAGTTTTCCCAGAGGCCCCTCATGGACGCACTGGGGTTTGTGGGGAGTAACCTGAAGCTCCGTGGCCGGGCCCGTGGTAGAAGCCTCGTCCACAGGAGTCCACACACAACCTGGATGTGAGTCCCCTGGGGACTGCTCAGGGCCCGAGACATCACGCTCCCCATTCCAGGCACTCACAGAAGGGTCTGGTCCCTTCCGCCCGTAACCAGGGGCCCTGCAGGTCTATGGTGGGATCCCACAGGGCCCACAGAAATCCCTACCTTCTCAGCAAAGTCCTTTTCTGGTCTCTCTTCAACCTGCAGAGGGAAAGGACACATCGTAAAGACGTAAGAGCACTTCACTGACAATACGCATGACGGGAAGAATAACACATTAGCTCCTTCGTAGTTAACAAACTGAAATGCGGGACTGAGTTTGGCTTTTCCCATCTTTCCCACGTGGGTGTCTCCCTGGACCCCGCCCCTCATCTCAGTGGGACCCAGGGCGGCCTGCGGAGCTCTGAGGAGGGTGTGCGTGGGCGCTGAACCCCGAGAGGGACCCCTGGACTTGAGGACCAGACGCCGCGCCAGCACGTTTCCTCCTCCTCTGCCCAGCCCCCAGCGAGCGGCCACGTTTCTTTCTGTCCCTCCGTTCCCTGAGCCACTGAGGGCTTCAGGGGTTGAGTCTGTCCCCGACTCCCTGGCTGGCGACAGTCCGGCTATCCTTCAGGCCTTCGAGCCTCCTTCCTGCAGCTCAGACGCTCGCTGATCTCCAGGGCACATCAAAGACCCGTGCGGCAAACGCAGGCCGCTTCTCAGTGCAGCAGACTGGGAGTGGCCTGGGCCGCCGCCGCCACCCTCGCGTGCTCACACGGCAGCCGGCTCAGGCAGTGCTCTGAGCAATCCTGACCCCACTCT
Source organism: Oryctolagus cuniculus (assembly GCF_964237555.1). Taxonomy (NCBI): domain Eukaryota; kingdom Metazoa; phylum Chordata; class Mammalia; order Lagomorpha; family Leporidae; genus Oryctolagus; species Oryctolagus cuniculus. Next base: position 2,545,013 of record NC_091434.1, read on the forward strand.
GTCACGACACATAAGCCGGGTGACGCTCACGGTCTGACCGCAAGGGCAGTGATGTCCAACAACCGCTTGCCGTCTTCTCCCCACCCTGAGTCTGTGCTGGGCCAGACGGCCACATCCTCCCCCTCCCCGCTCCGGCATCCCCCAGCCTTGCCACCCTCCTCCTGCTTCCCAAGTCCTCAAGTCTTCAGCTTCCTCTCCAAGGACCAGACACCTACAGCAAGTGTTAGGGTGACACAACACAGTCGCAGCTCGTCAGCTGACAACAAATGGAACCTCCACAATGCTGCACCGGTACAGGAACAGGCAAATCCCCAAATCAGCTTTAGCTCAGGACGCCAAGATCCAGGGCCTTCCGCTCAGCAGCTCCGAGTGCAACCCCAGGGTCTGGCGCCCAAAACCTACCACGTGGTCTCTGGCCTGCCCACACTCAAGTCTTCAGCATAACTTCCTGCTCTCAGCTAAGTGTGCTAAACCGGCAGAGAGACCACAGCCTCCAGGCAGGAGGGGCGGCCCCCAGGGCAGGGGGGCTTGGCCTCGCTCCTGGGTCTGTCATAAGCCCCTTGCATGGTGTTCTCCTGCCCGGGGCAGCCCCTGCTTTCCACGGGGTCATGGGCCCTGGGGTCTCACGTGGCTCTCCCGCATTCCCTGGAGCCTGTGAAGCCGGCTCCCTCTCTCCAGCAGGACCACACCAGCTCCTGTTTGCTAACGGGTGGGCGATCCCGTGAGACGGCCTGCCCTGCAGGAGGTGGAAGGTGGAGAGGGCTTGGCGCACTTGCCTCCTGGGAGGGCGCCCGAAGCCTGGCTGCTGGCAGGCGGCGGGAGCCCCGGGCACATTTCCCCCCACCCCGCCTTCTGCCAATCAGGTAAACTGCTCCTGGGTGTGGCCCAGGCCCACCAGGAAGCGACCCTAGCTACGTGACCTTCAAGCTCACTGGAGAGGCGTATTGGCGCCAGTGTCGTTCTGTCCTATAGAGTTAGTGTCGCCCTGATTTGGTTACGCCCCTTCTGCCTGCCCTTTAAAACCGTACGGGGTTGTTAATAAAGAGGACGTGCTCACCAAAGCCTGTCCCCGGCGCTTCTCGTGGAAGAACACCATCGCCCACTGTCCCCGACGGCGCGGCCTCGCAGGACCAGTCCGCACTAACGTGTGCTTAGGATGTGTGAAAATGCACGTCCGGTACTTGTGCCTTCGTAGAGGTCCATGCCACACCCGCCTAACTGCATATTTCGGGCACTGAGGTAGCCCTGGCCAGCCCCGCTCCAGGTTCCGAGTCTGATGACAACCTGACCGTCTCAAGTGCGGTTCTTTCCTCCACTTGGCAATAAAAATATTTCTCAAACTAAAACTTCAGGGCTGGGGTTGTGGTGCAGCCGTGGAGCTGCCACTTGCAGTGCCGGTATCCCATATGGACACCAGTTCAAGTCCCGGCTGCTTTACTTCTTTTTTTTTTTTTTTTTTTTTTTTGGCAGGCAGAGTGGACAGTGAGAGAGAGAGACAGAGAGAAAGGTCTTCCTTTGCCGTTGGTTCACCCTCCAATGGCCGCCGCGGCTGGCGTGCTGCGGCCAGCGCACTGCGCTGATCCGATGGCAGGAGCCAGGAGCCAGGTGCTTTTCCTGGTCTCCCATGGGGTGCAGGGCCCAAGCACCTGGGCCATCCTCCACTGCACTCCCTGGCCACAGCAGAGAGCTGGCCTGGAAGAGGGGCAACCGGGACAGAATCCGGCACCCCGACTGGGACTAGAACCCGGTGTGCCGGCGCCGCAAGGTGGAGGATTAGCCTAGTGAGCCGCGGCGCCGGCCCCGGCTGCTTTACTTCTGATCCAGTTCCTGCTACGGCCTGGGAGAGCAGCAGCAGATGGCCCAAGTGCTTGGGCCCCTGCACCATGTGGGAGACCTGGGAGAAGCCCCAGGCACCTGGCTTCCGATTGGCCCAGCTCCAGCTGTTGCAGCCATATGGGGAGTGAACCAGCAGATGGAAGATCTCTCTCTCTGCCTCCGTAACTCTGCCTTTCAAATAAATAAATAAATGCTTAAAAAAAAACTTCAAAGAACTAAGGAAAAGTAAGTTACCCAGCCCCAACTCTGCTAGGGAGTCCACTCACTGGACCTCCTGGGCCCAAGGCCTCCATTCCTTAGAAGAAACTAGTTTGCAGAACCAGTATTAATGAGATGAAAATCAAGAAGCCTGGGGCTGGCGCCGTGGCTCACTTGGCTGATCCTCCACCTGCGGCGCTGGCATCCCATATGGGTGCCAGGTTCTAGTCCCGGTTGCTCCTCTTCCAGGCCAGCTCTCTGCTGTGGCCCAGGAAGGCAGTGGAGGATGGCCCGAGTGCTTGGGCCCTGCACCCGTGTCAGAGACCATGAAGAGGCACCTGGCTCCTGGTTTCTGATCAGCGCAGCTGTGGCTGTGGCGGCCATTTGGGGGGTGAACCAGTCGAGGGAAGACCTGTCTCTCTCTGTCTAACTCTCTCTGTCAAAAAAAAAAAAAAAAAAAAAGGGCAAGAAAATCAAGAGGCCGATTTAACACCAGAGGGACACGGATGTCCAGCTGAAGGACTGGCAGGCCCCCATGTCCTCAGCCCGCCCGCTGCTGTCCAGCCCACTGCAGCCCGGGCAGAGCTTCTGACTTCTCACCAGCAACAGGCAAAGGCCGAGCGCAGCCAGGAGGCCCCAGGCACCCACGTGTTCACCTACAAAGACCTGCACCCACAGAACAAGGCCCCTGCCCAGGTTTTTTTTTTTTTTTTTTTTTTTTTTTTTTTTTTTTTTTAATTTCTTCTAAGAAAGATGGAAAAGAACAGACACCAGACCAAGAGACACTGGTTTGGGCTGGGGCCAGGAGGCCTCGGGTGCATCCCTGTCTGCACTGGCACTGGACTCTTTTAGACTCTGCTTGCGTAACCTGAAAAATGCCAAACAAAGGAGAAAGCTCCCGAAGCAGAGCTTGTTCTTCCTGCGGTGCTTCTTTCAAGCCGCTGCTCTCAAGTCCGTAACAGACTCAGAATGAACAAATGTGGAGCAGGTTCTTCAGTGGAGTCAACGCAAGGATAAAAATCTTCTCTCTCGGGGGACCGGCACTGTGGCATAGTGGGTAAAGCCACTGCCTGCACTGCCAGCATCCCATATGGGCACCGGTTCAAGTCCTGGCTGCTCCACTTCCAACCTGGCTCTCTGCTGTGGCCTGGGAAAGCAGTGGAAGATGGCCCAAGTCCTTGGGCCCCTGCACCCACGGGGGAGACCCGGAAGAAGCTCCTGGCTCCTGGCTTCAGACAGGCCCAGCTCTGTCTGTTGCGGCCACTTGGGGAGTGAACCATCGGATGGAAGACCTCTCTCTTTCTCTCTCTCTCTCTCTCTGCTTCTGTCTCTCTGTAACTCTGCCTTTCACATAATAAATAAATAAATCTTTACAAGAAATTTCATCTCTCACAGAAATGCACACTGAGCCAGTCTTTACATATTAAATTCCATTTTGTTTGCTTCTTGAGAGGGACATGCGAGTGTATGTGCCAGCTTTTCTTAAGTATAAGGAGTCCTAGGAGGGGCTGGAGCCTGGGCAGTGGGTCAGGCCGAGAGAGGCTGTCGGGCAGCTAGACCCCGCTCACAGAGCACCCTGAAACAGCCCCTGAAACACGGGGACAGGTGAGCAAGTCAGATGGTGTGCCTAAATTTGACATAAATCGCTAAATTTTATTTCTGAAAATAACTGAGAAATTGAACACAAGAAAGGACTGTTAAACACTGTCAGGGTGGCCACAGGCCTGGTATTGGGACCACTGTGGCAGGGAAGCCACCAGAGGGGGCTGTGGAGCACAGCGAGACCCAAGGGATGCCATGGCTGCCGCTGGGCGGAGAGGGTTCTGGTCCCTACCAGCCTGGGACCTGCGGTAGGGCCACCGGACTCTGTGAACATCGTCCCCACCACGGACCAGCGTGGGATGAGCCAACAGACCCTAACACTGATGTGGGACAGGCCACCAGACTCTGTGACCATTGTCCCCACCACGGACCAGCGTGGGATGAACCAACAGACCGTAACACTGATGTGGGACAGGCCACCAGACTCTGTGACCATTGTCCCCACCACGGACCAGCATGGGACGAGTCAACAGACCCTAACACTGATGCGGGACAGGCCACCAGACTCTGTGACCATTGTCTCCACCATGGACCAGCATGGGATGAGTCAGCAGACCCTAACACTGATGTGGGACAGGCCACCAGACTCTGTGACCATTGTCTCCACCACGGACCAGCATGGGACGAGTCAACAGACCCTAACGCTGACGTGGGACAGGCCACCAGACTCTGTGAACTCTGTGGGGCGGACAGAGCACCACGTATCCTACAGACGGTTGGTTTTAATTCTCTTTTTCTGAGTAAACATTCTAGGTGTGAGTGAAGAATTAATTCAAGGCAACAGGTATATAAAACATGTCTATCATACAGGCACTATTTAAAATTGATAGGAAATAGTCACTTCTAAAAAATGTCTATGGAAATTTAGTTCAAGGCAACTCCATCACAAGCAAATGCTGACAGCAGCTTCTTGCCCCACCCCCCCACGTGGTGTGCTGGGGGGTTACGTGGCCATTTGGGATGCACACATCTCGGCTCAAAGTGCCTGGTTCCCATGCTTCTGTTCCAGCTCCCTGCTAACGTACCTAGGAGGCGGAGGCAGCAGATGATGGCCCAAGTGCTCAGGTCCTTACACCCAGGGCAGAGACCCAGAAGGCGTGCCTGGCTCCTGGCTTTGACCTGGCCTAACTCCGGCTGTTGTGGGCATTTGGGGAATGAACCAGTGGATGGACGATCTCTGCCACTCTGCCTTTCAAATAAATAATCTTTAGGATGCTTCAGTATGGTACTAATTCCAACCCTCCGGCGAGGTGCCCCAGCGTTTCCCACCTGGAGTTCCGCAGACACGACATCTGGGGAGGTTTAAAATGCCAGGTGTCCCCCTCATCACCTGCGGGTCCGGAGGGCGCAGGGTGTGGGACCCTGGCAGGGCCAGGCACGGGGAGTCTTTTCCTCACGGTGTCCCTGACTCTGCGCCAAGCAGGAAGCATGCTCACCAGGCAATGTCACGGCACAGCCCCTCCCAGCCATGACTGGACACAGCGGACGCTGCTCAGAGAACACTGGTCAAGGGGCCATTCTCCTTCAGATGCCAATGACAGAAAAATCTGTCACCAGAGTGGCAGCTTTGGGTCTTAAGTCCAATCTTAGACACGCTCCGAGAACTCTTTTAAAATTTGTTTTACTTTTTACTTATTTGAAAGGCAGAGTTACAAAGGAGGAGGAGGGAAGGAGACAGAGACAGACAGATGAGAGAGATCTTCCATATACTGGTTCACTCCCCAGATGGCCTCAATGGCCAAAGCCAGGAGCTTCTCCCTGGTCTCCTACATGGGTGCAAGCACTTGGGCCATCTTCCATTGCTTTCTCTGGTGCATTAGCAGGGAGCTGGACAAGAAGTGGAACAGCTGGGTCTTGAACTGGAACCCATATGGGATGCCAGCATTGCAGGCTGATGCTTAACCTTCTATGCCACAATGCTGGCCCCATCCATGAATTCTCTCTAAGATTTATTTATTTGAAAGGCAGAGATACAGAGGGAGGGAGAGAGAGAGAAAGAGAGAGAGAGAATCTTCCATCTGCTGGTTCACTCCCCAAGTGGCTGCAACAGCCGGAGCTGGGCCCATCCAAAGCCAGCAGCCAGGAGCTTCCTCTGGGACTCCCACGCGGGTGCAGGGGTCCAAGGACTTGGGCCATCTTCTACTGCTTTTCCAGGCCACGGCAGAGAGTTGGATCGGAAGTGGAGCAGCTGAGTCTTGAACCAGTGCCTATATCGGATGCTGGCATTGCAGGTGGCAGCTTTACCCGCTAAGCCACAGCGCCGGCCCCCCATGAACTCTTGTATTCACGACTTGAGACTCGTGTTCCCACCTGGGCCTGCCTCCTTGTGCAGCACACAGCACCAGGCACAACGGTCTCTTGTTTCTCTGCTTCAAGCTGGCAGAGACCTGAGCTCACCACGCAGGAATTCCCACGGCGACACAAGGACCTTGGCTGCACTTAGGACATTCCTGCCAGGTGCCTCATGCCTGTGGCGGCTCCCCTGGGTGGATCTGAGAACTGGCGACAGCTCAGGAGTGTTGGTTTTCCTGGGCGCAGCCGCTCTGCTGGGGTGTGGCTGCAGACGCCAGGTTCCAGCTCCCTCATGCACCTGCTTGCGGCTGGCACTGCCACAGTTAACACTGTGTGTGGCCATGACCCTCGGCCCAGTGTGTGTGTCCTGTGAGTGCAGAGAGGGGTCTGCGTTTGCTCACACAGCCCCCGTGCATGGAATATTCTAGGTGCTCAATAAACAAGGGCAGGATGAATGAGTGAGCCACCACCCCCTCGGGGAGAAGATTCCAGATGTACTGGAGAAGAAAACACAGCTCATCTGCAGGACAGGGGAGGGCGCCAGTGAGGCGGCCCAGTCTCAGGTCCTCCCTGCACTCTGGGCAGCAGCCGGGGGCCGGGGGAGCTTTAGGTCTTGACCTCGGTGGTGCTCTCTGGACAGGAAGACATGTTTGTTTCCTCAGCGTGGGATGGACAAGCTATGGTTTCCTTCACCCTGGTTCCTTGTGCTCCGTGCCAGCCACCTTTGCGACACAGCTTCCGCCCTAATGCACGGGAGACAAGCTGAGATGTCCGGCTTCCTAACCAGCACAGGGCTCCCCGCAGAGCCTCAACTCCTGCCTTCCTCCCCCAGGAAACCCCGTCCTCTGTCCCCCAGAGGGGACCCAGATGAAGCAGCCAGGCCAGGAATCATTTCCCAGGAGCCACTGTGGCTGCAACAGTGGACAACTGAGCAGTGGACAATGCCAGCAAGAAGCAGCTGGTTGGCCTGCCTCATTTTGGGGGTTATTTTTCTTTAATGGTGTGACTTCCCCTTTCCAGTTCCAGCTCAAAAAGCTTATGCTGGGGGCTGGGGCGTATGGCATAGCAGGTTAAGCTGCCGCCTGCAATGTCGGAGTCCCATGGGTACCGGTTCAAGTCCCACCTGTTCCACTTCTGATCCAGCTCCCTGCTGGATGTGCCTGGGAAAGCAGTGGAAGATGGGAAGATGGCCCCTGCCACCCACATGGGGGACTCGGAAGAAGCGTCTGGCTCCTGGCTTCTGTACGGCCCAGCCCTGGCCACTGAGGTCATTTGGGGAGAGAACTAGCAGATGGGAAATTCTCTCTCTCTCTCCCTTCCTCCCTCTCTCTAACTCTACTTGTCAAATAAATAAATAAAATCTTAAAATTAAAAAAAAAAAAAGGTGGTTTGCCCCTGGCCTGATGTCCAAAGCCAGGAATGAGAGCTGTGACATATCTGAACCTGAGCCTTGTATCTCCCTGCCCCGTGCTGCCAGCCATGTCTGGCGTGCAGAGGCCAAGTGGAGGGTCGCCTGCTGCTGCCTTGACCTGCAGCTCTGCCCTCCTGGGAGGAGGCCCAGGGTGCACCCAGCCACCCTGCTCCTAGCCAGCAGCAGGGCCAGCACAGCACTGACACTCTGTGTTGTTCCAGCCCAACGTAAACACACACACCCACTTCCGCTGGTCTTAGGAAACAGAAACCGAGCAGATCCGACACAGGAGGAGCATCGATCTGGGAGACTCTGGGAGACGGGGCTGGCTCCGCCGTGCAGACGCCTGGGTGCTGCTGGCCCTCTCCATCTCCTGTCCTTGGGGTGAACACGGGATACGGATCCGACATGTGTCCCCTCTGACATAGGGATCTGATATGGGATACGGATCTGACGTTTGCGCCCCACGTGTCAGAGACGTCTCCGCAGGCTGAGAACCCACAGGGGAGAACTGCAGTGCTCCCCACACGCGCAATCGGCCAGCCTCTGTCAGACGAGCCACTGACTCAGGGAAGAGCAGACGCCAAGCCGCTCGGCCAGGGTGAGCTGCAAAACCGGCCTGGTCCGTACGGGTCTCCAAGGGCAGGCTCAAGCACGGAGCAGGACGTGGACGTGGTTCTGAGCCTTTTCCGCTAAAACTCGGAGCTAACAATGGAGAGGGAGCCTGAGCGCAGGAAGGGGCCCAGAGCTCCTCCACCACCGCTCTCCACCCAGGGGCCCAGGGAGACACAGCAGCGGCTCCCTCCCCCACAGAGGAGAGCGCGGTGGGGGCGGGTCCGGGCAAGCTGCCCACCAGGCCCGCAGTTACAAGATGACCCACCTTGTGTCATCAGGCCCCGGAGCACTCAGCCCTCCGCTGCCGACCGTGTGTTATGTGAGCAAATGTCTCTCTCACTGACTGAAAAGCGTGGGACAGGGTGGGCAGGGGCACAGTGCTTAAGTCGCCACCAGGGACACCTGCAAATGCATCCGAGTGCCAGGACCGAGAGCGGGCTGCGCCGCGACTCCAGCTTCCTGTTAACGTGCACCTGCCATGCACGAGGGAGGCCGGGACTGAGGTCTCAGCACCCAGTTTTGTCTTGTGGGTATCTGGGAAGCCAACTGGCAGATGGGTGTTATACCTCCTGGTTTGTCTCTCAAATAAATCATTTTTTACAAAGTAAAGCCACAGCCTTGTGTCAACTAGGAACACACACTTTTCCCCAGAAAAGCAAACACTGGAGAGGACGGTGCAGAAGGATGATTCTGCGTTAACTTCATGGTGGAAGATGCCTCCTCCTGAGCTCCGCTGCTGGCGCTGCCCGAGCGTGAGGCCTCAGTAGGACGACGCGGACTCGAAGGAGACGCGGACTCAGGGAGACGCGGACTCGGAGACGCAGCCGCGAGGGAGAGCGCCAGGGCAGCGGCCTCAGTGAGCAGGAAACCCTCAGCCCACACCTACTGCCCCCAGGTTATCTTCCCAATAGCACAGAAAGCTCTGGCCGGATTTTCCAACGGGGAGTCCTGGGACCTGGGCAGCCGAGTGTCTTCCTCCTGCTGCCTGGCTGGTTCCGGGGGCTCGGCTGGGAGCAGCGAGGCTCCTGTCTGTGGGGAAGGCGCAAGTGCACAGCCTCTCACGCGTCTCACGGCCGGCCTCCAGGAAAAGGGGAGACAAACACAGGCACCTGTGAGACCAGGTGGCACAGATGCCTGTGTGCAGAGACGGGTGTCTGCCACCAACACCGACGCCCACACCCATTCCTGGGAGAAACAGCCTCTTGCCTCCCCCTCCCCCCCCAGGGCCTGTCCTGGCTCTCCCTCTCCAAGGGCAGAGCAGAGAGAAATGTGTCTCTGGCACAGCAGAGGCACCGCGGTCAGCCCCGTGAGGACCAGCCCTGAGCAGGGGCCCGCAGCTATGGAAACAGGCGCTGGGGGCATGGAGGCCACTGCAGCCAGCGACGTGAGCTCAGGGTCCTCTCCCAGAAGAGACTGCCCTTTGCGTGCAGCGTGAGGCTGCAGGGTTGTAAAAAAATGAATCTGTTTTAAAAGCAAATCCCTGGCACCGCCGTGAAACATCGGCCAAGCGGCAGCTCTGTGCAGGAGGGGGGCTCAGCTCCACAACAGCCTCCACAGAGTGGGAGCGGGAGGGAGGCCTCAGTGCTGGGCAGAGCCACAGCGGAAGAAGCTGGGTACCCCAGCTGAAGGCCACACGCGCGTTTCCCCACGGCGGGCAGCCCTAACACGAGGGGCCAGGAAGAGAGCCGCTTTGCCCTCTCTGCTCTTGCCCTGCAGGGCTTAGCGATGCACCTGCCACAGGCCCGAGGGCGGTGCTTCCCACATACCCCTCCTCCTGCAGACTCGGCCCGCCCCTGCCCTGTGTCCCCCAGGCCCAAACCATCCCTAGGATCCCGGTGCCAAGAATGACGCCGTAGCCTTGGACAAAACCTTGGCCAGTTGAACCTGTGCCTGAAATCTGAAGACCCTCAGGAGGAGATACAACAATGAGGCTCAAGGGGCAGGGCCACAGACAGGGGTGCGTCCTTAGAGTCACGCATTCTGCTGGACCAGAGCGCCCACGGCAGCGTGGATGGGGCAGGACTAGGGACGTCAGGACATCTGCGGGCCCACACCGGGCCTGGTAACAGATAGCATTTCACACACAACATTAAACGTCAGTCCTTCAGAATGGTAAATAGGAAAGAGCCCCACGCCCAAGCACCGTGGCTACATTCCTCCTCCCGCTGGACAAGGTGCCCCTCCTCCACGCCCTGGGCTCTGCGCACCGCCAACAGCTTCTCACACCATCCTGCAGAAACCCGGCGATGCAATCCCGACACATTCACCCCACGGTAGAAGCCTAAATACGGAACCACTGTGTCCCAATCCTGTTCTTACCGGACCCTGAAACAAAACACGAAGGAGAAGCCGCGGCCCCTGCTTCTGGGTTCTGAAGGAGGCGGCTCACTCACACGGAAGAGGAGAGCAGCAGGAGGGGCAGAGAGAGGAGCGCTGGGCGGCAGCGGGGCCCGTGGGCGGACTTACCACGGGGCTGGCCCGGGCCGAGCTGGCCCTGGAGGAGGCGCGGGAGCTGGAGGTGAGGTGGCCGCTGTACTCCGAGGGCTGCCCACGCAGCCGCCGCCGGACACGCAGACAGAAACAGAGAACAGGGTCAGCAGAGAGGCAGAGAGCAGGCAGCGCCCGAGAGACCCCCCCCCCCGGCTACGCCCACTCAGGACACAGCAGAGAGGCAGCCACGGTACCACGGGGGCAGAGAACTCTCGAGTTAGCAGGAAGAACAGGACAGCAAGCTAGCGTTGGAGTCAGGTGTGCACACGAAACCGACCCTCAGAGCTGACGCTCAGGACACGGCGACAGCGTCGCATCGCAGCACCTGCTTCTCCACCGTGACTGCAAGGTCGGGCCGGCTCGTACCGAGTGCCCGGCTACCATCCCCCCGGCTGCCCGTGCGTGCGTCCGTGTGCCTGCCCATCCATTTAAGCTTGCTCCCTTCAGGCAAAGGAAAACAACTCAACTCTCTGGAAGCCGCACCCTCCTAGCTTATATTTGCATTCCTGTTTGTTCTAGTCTTAGTCTCTTCATGTTATTCAAAAAAATTTCCATTTTCCTCTTGAGCAGGGCAGGGTGGCAGGAGGCAGGGAGGCAGGATGTGAGCAGTCCTAGGATCCCGAGCACACCTGCCAGGTCATCCTAGGAGAGCACCTTTGAAGCAGACCCAAGCAGACCTGTGGCTGAAGGCCCCGCCCCTCCAGTCCCTGGGCCACTGCAGGATGCCGGAGTTCACGGAGAACTACAGGTGCATGTTTCTTGCAAATTACAAGGAACCCGGGACTCCTCAGGGTACCATGGTTCTCATCGCAAATGCCACCTCTTAGTCTGCCTGTTTCCACACCAAGATGCATCCCCACCCCCACCTGAGGTAGGCTGTCCATTTTGCTTCCTGATGACTGTCCAGGGGCCCCTTGAGGCCTGGCACACTCAGGAAAGGTTTGTGGAATGAATGAGCGCCTTCCGTGGTAGACTGGAGACAGCCGTCGAACGCTAGCTAAACGTCCTGAATGTTCCACAGGGCTGCAGGCCAGATGGGCCGGCTGTCCTGGCTCAGCCAATGCACACTCACTCCTTTATCCCAGGGACAGGTGCTCTGGCGAGCCTCTGGGGCCACACCAGAGGCAAGACACGGCTGCCCCACGGAGCCTCACCTCTCGGCTTTATGGCTCAGAGTACAGGAAAATCCTGAAGTCAGTGCTTAGGGCAGGATTTCACCTTCGGGTTCACGGATACGAGACACAGGCTCGCTTCCCGCTGTGGACAAACCCTGACAGCTTCTCATGCTGTGCCCTGGTTTGCAAAGACATGAGGGATTGTGGGTACCAGAGCTGACCGCTGACCCAAGTTTGCCTGGGCACAAAGAGCTCTCGGGCCACCCACCCTGACTGGAGCAAGTGTCAAGTCCAGGCCCCCACGGGCCGTGGGCCACCTTATGTGTTGCAGTCACGTGGCTGACGGAGGCCTGGAAGCTCTGAGTTCGAGCCACAGCTTCCTCTCTGGTTGGGCACGTGACCATGGCAGAGCAATGGCCGTGGCAGAGCAGTGGGCATGGCAGGGCAGTGGGCGTGACAGAGCAGTGGGCATGGCAGAGCAGTGGGCGTGGCAGGGCAGTGGGCGTGGCAGGGCAGTGGGCGTGGCAGAGCAGTGGGCATGGCAGGGCAGTGGGCGTGGCAGGGCAGTGGGCATGGCAGGGCAGTGAGCGTGGCAGAGCAGTGGGCGTGGCAGAGCAGTGGGCGTGGCAGAGCAGTGGGCGTGGCAGAGCAGTGGGCGTGGCAGGGCAGTGGGCGTGGCAGGGCAGTGGGCGTGGCAGGGCAGTGAGCGTGGCAGGGCAGTGGGCGTGGCAGGGCAGTGGGCGTGGCAGGGCAGTGGGCGTGGCAGGGCAGTGGGCGTGGCAGGGCAGTGGGCGTGGCAGGGCAGTGGGTGTGACAGGGCAGTGGGAGTGGCAGGCAGTGGGTGTGACAGGGCAGTGGGTGTGCCTGCTCTGACAAGGCAGCAGGGAGTGACAGGGACCACATGCAGGTGCTGGGGACACAGCTTTTCCTCTGGAGGCCACTTTCTCAGCTCCTGGATCCACTGGCCACGCAGCAGAGCCATGGTGACAACTGCACGCTCGCTTCACACAAAGGCATCAGCTCTTCCTGGGGGGGGGGCAGTGCCCCAACGTGGGGTCACTGTTCTACACAGCTCGCGGTCAGCCCGGGGCCTGAGGTCACAGCAACTTGAAGCTGATGCCTCAGGGTGGGGCCAGGTCCTCCCCTGGCCTAAGACACAGCCTCCTCACCATGGAGTGGGAGCTGCTCGTGGCCACCCCACAGCGGCTCGCCCAGAAACTAGACACTTAGTATCCCCCCGAAGGGTGCTGACCAAGTTCAGGGACGAGATGAGAGAGGGCAGGGGTGCAGGGACCTCCCTGTTCCTGTCCCGCCCCCTCCTCAGGATGCTACTTTGCTGCCGAGGAAGTCCCCAGGTTCAAGGACACCATCTGCTCCAGGCACTGCACTCAGCGCTCCCTCTGCAGGGCAGTGAAGCGCTGGGGGCCTGGCGCCCCGTCTGTGTGGCAGGACTTTTTCCTTAACGCGGGTCTGACTGTTCCTCCCAGGGAATTCCCGCAGAGTCTGAAAGCAGACATCTCTGTCCCAGAAAAAGCCACCAGCACCACCCTGAGGGCTGGCCACCCCCAGAGTCCTTCCCAAAGTGACCTACAAGGACACGGACGAGACGCCCTCCTGCCAGACACCACAGGTGCCGCCCAGGCTGCCAGGACTCACCCAGGGCCAGGGAGAAGTCCCCTCTCAAGGCACTGTACGCTCTGCCTTTTTCTGATAAAAGAACATCACTTAGTTGCGCTTGTCCTGGGCCAGGGCCAGTTCACGCTTCGGCACGGTTTATGAGCCTTCGAGTACCTCCAGCAATGTTTCAGAGCCGGGAGATACTTCACCCAGTGAGTGAGCCAGCTCCACCACGTTAAACAACCCACGCGATACCAAAGTGGAGCAAGGCTTAACCAGATGCCAGCAAAAATGGACGCTGGGTCAACTTAGATTTGATAGTCACGAAAGTTACATTTTTTAAAAGAAAATTACAGGTTTGATCAACTTTGTAGAAACTGAGTAGCTATGACAGTGGAGAAACAGCAGAGTACATCATAAAACGAGAGTTGGCCCATCAGGCAGCCAGTTGATTTCAACTGCGGGCTCCTCCACCTTCGACGGAGGCCGAACGCTCCGCTTCCAGGGACCCAGGCCAGGCAGCTGGGCCTTTGCGCTGCCACAGGCGCGATCCCAGTCTTCTACTTTATTACTGTTCTCACTCACTAATCAACAGACGTCTGCTGTACAGCTACTCCCTTCATTGTGATAACTGAGTCTATAATTTTAGAAGAAAGAAGTCCAAAGACCACACATTTAAAGTATTCTGTCTTTAAATTTGTTCATCTTGGGGCTGGTGCTGTGGCACAGAGGATTAAGCTTCTGCTTACGTCACCAGCATCCCGTATCAGAGCGATGTTTCGACTCCCAGGAGCTCCACTTCTGATCCAGCTCCCTGCTAATGGCCTGGGAAGGCAGAGGAAGATGGCCCAAGTGCTTGGGTCCCTGCTACCCATGTGGGAGACCTGGAAGAAGCTCCTGGCTCCCGCTTGGCCCAGTCCTGGCTGCTGGCTGCTGTGGTCATAAATAAAGCTTTGTAAAAAAATCTGTTCATCTTCCGTGATTATCCAGAGGCAAAATAATCCGTGGCCTGTTGAACTCCCTTCTGTCCCCTTGTGTTATCTTCAGACCCCTTCACTATTTGTCAGGATGGTCAGCAGGTGCAGGGAAACAGAGCAGAGAACTCCGTCAAGGTAACTCCCCCCGAGCCCGGTGCAAACTGAGCGAGGACGTTAAACAGCCACCAGCATCCCACGGCTCACATCATCCAGGGCTTTATCTCAACAGACAATGGAGAGGAGACAATTCGCTCCCTACGGCCGCCATGCCCTCCCGTGGCTGCACCGCACCCCACCCAGTGAGCAACCCCAGAGCCATGCAGCAGACGGGAAGGTGTGGGCAACACAGACAGTGCCTTACAGCGTAGGAGCCGCCGCCGCTGCCCCGTCGCGCCCTTGTGAGGCTGCTGTCGTCAAACACGGATGCCTGCGACCAAAACGGACAGTCAGGAGGGGAGCCCTTCCCGCCCGAGCGCTCCCAGAAAACCCTGAGAATGTACGGAGAGGGACACGTGCCGGCGACACCTGAAAATCACCATGCAGGCCGGCTGGAAACCACCGCACGGACATGGGCGGAAGTCGAGAGGAGTGTCAGCGGCTGCTGGCTCATGTGCAGTACCCGACAGAACACTGAGATCTATCACTCCCACAGACACTCCATGCTAAGTCAACCCTTGTTAATCCAGATTTAAAACAAGCAGATAACCGAAACACGGTGGTATCCTCCTATGTGATCTCTCAAGAATTCCTCCATGCAATGTGGCTTTGCAAAAAAATTAAATCATGTTTATTTAATGGTTTTAATAATTTAGAACTCTGTAGAAGTTGCTAACTAGAAGACAGAATATTTGATTAATTAGAAAACGCTGTTAATCACAGTGGGTGACCAGGAGCTTACAGTGCCACACATAGCGATGTCAGACTTTGTCCAGTTTAAAAGAACTTTAATTCCACTCATTTCTCCATGAGAACACACTGGTTTGCTCAGCCATGTGTGTACCTGACTCATAAGCCAGCAATCTGATGGAAACTCACAGCTACTGACAACACATTTCCGCTATCTTTGAATATCTAGTGTTAAGACTCCTGCAAGCCGAAGTCCCTGTATCTAAAACTAGAAATTCCTGGGGTGATACAGTAGCAGCGTTAGCATCCGTTACACTTTCCAGGGCGCTAAAAGCCATCTTTCCTAATAATGCTGAACAGACCGGCATTGTCAGCAGGGGTAAAACCCACATCTGGCCAAAGGGGGCTGACAGCGCCCAGGGCTCCTGTAAGCTCCGTGGCAACCTGCAATCCCCCGGCAGAATGGGAGACACACGCACCCTGTGACTCCCCGCAGGCCAGGCGGCGCTGGACAGGCAGGAGGGCTGCAGGAGGAGAGCAAATGGCAGGTTTTAAAAGCCTTGAAGAGACCGCGACCGGCAGCAGCGAGAAGGCCGCCGGGGTGGCTGCAGTTCCCATGGCAGCCAGGTCACCGCGATCAGCAGGGAAGGGCAGCTGGCTGGCACTGCACTCCCAGCGAAGCAGAGGCTAACGGAAAGTTAGCCAGAGAGCTAGGAAAGGAGCTTAACTTTAAATAGTAAACTCTCCCAACATCTGAACCGCACTGCCCGCTAGTCATTTTTTTTGAGGCATTCCTGGAAGAAAGGGCTGGGAACGAGATGGACTTGTTACAAGGTCACCACCACCAACCATGCCAACCAACCCAGGTTACTTCAGCTCCTGGGGTTATTTCACACACGGTGTCCACACGGGAAGAGGGCGGCACAGCAGCCGGAGCGGCCGTCCAGACACCCCAGGGCTGTGGGGCTGCTCTGGCCAGCCGGGCTGGTCCTTCTGGAAGAGCTGGCCTCCCTGTGAAAGGGCGGCCCTGGCCGGGGGCTGGGACAAGCTGGGGAACATGCTGGTGCAGAGACCTCACTGCACACCGGAAGCAGGCAGCCGGGCGGGGCTGGGCAACGGTCACTCGGCCACTCCAGTCCACACACCAGGGGGATGCGGGTCAACCTCCCGAATATGATCGCCCTGGGGCCTCTCACACTGACGTCCAGGCACCTCAGCCAGACCTGAACCTGGCCTTGCACAAACAGGAAACCGGCAAGAGCCACAGAAACGGCACCGTCCTGTTGCCCAGGCCACTTCTCTAGGATGGAGCAGGCACACTGCGCAAAACCCTTCCAAATTGCTTCCTGAACACATTCACAGGAGAAAAATATTTTTTTAAAAAAACAAATCAAACCCCAAATGGGGAACAATTGCTGGAAAAGGAGGAGAGACCCAAGAGACCAACTTTTTGGCCCTGAGTTTTTGAAAATATCTGTTTAATGGCACCCTCCTCTTCCTCAAGTCTTTTCTTCTATATTAGGTCCTAGATTATTTTAGACACTTAAAAAAATAATTGAGAAGAGGCTGGGCAAAAGAAGTCAAGGCAGCGAAGCCGCTAAGATCTGCCCTGTGGACTTCATATAGAGGAGGCTGGAGCATCCACCCCACGTGACCCGCGACGCGCAGGAAAGAGAGGGAAAGTGCGGTCAAACAGGGAACAGACCCGGCTTCCAGGGTAGGCAGACAGGGCTCTGGGAGCAAGGCCACCAGCGGGGAGGCCAGGGTCGAGGCTGGACCAGGACGGGCCCTGCAATCAGAGGAAACAGGCGGGAGGGGGGCAGGGGGCTCACACCCACGCCATGCCTCAACGTCACAGCAGGGTCACAAACCCAGACACCGTCTTCCACGGGAAATAAGGACACGCACCTATCATGGGGAGGGGAGATGAGGAGGGAAGTGCAGGCGGCCAGGGCAGTTACGGAAAACCACGACCTGTGACCAGATCACCGACAGAAGGGAGAAACCCTCGGATTTAACTCCGACAACAAGGTCTCTGCAGCGTGAGCTCCGGCTGTGAAGCTGGGTGGGCAGAACTCCCAACTAAGAACCGCAGGTACATCGGCCTTTGTTTCTGGACCAAGTATCTGGGGCAGACGACCCCTGGTCCCGTGGCCTCCTGGGTAAGGGACATCGGCCTCTGTTTCTGGACCAAGTATCTGGGGCAGACGACCCCTGGTCCTGTGGCCTCCTGGGTAAGGGACATCGGCCTCTGTTTCTGGACCAAGTATCTGGGGCAGACGACCCCTGGTCCCGTGGCCTCCTGGGTAAGGGACATGGTTTCTGGACCAAGTATCTGGGGCAGACGACCCCTGGTCCCGTGGCCTCCTGGGTAAGGGACATCGGCCTCTGTTTCTGGACCAAGTATCTGGGGCAGACGACCCCTGGTCCTGTGGCCTCCTGGGTAAGGGACATCGGCCTCTGTTTCTGGACCAAGTATCTGGGGCAGACGACCCCTGGTCCCGTGGCCTCCTGGGTAAGGGACATGGTTTCTGGACCAAGTATCTGGGGCAGACGACCCCTGGTCCCGTGGCCTCCTGGGTAAGGGACATGGTTTCTGGACCAAGTATCTGGGGCAGACGACCCCTGGTCCCGTGGCCTCCTGGGTAAGGGACATCGGCCTCTGTTTCTGGACCCAGTATCTGGGGGAGACGACCCCTGGTCCCGTGGCCTCCTGGGTAAGGGACATCGGCCTCTGTTTCTGGACCAAGTATCTGGGGCAGACGACCCCTGGTCCCGTGGCCTCCTGGGTAAGGGACATGGTTTCTGGACCAAGTATCTGGGGGAGACGACCCCTGGTCCCGTGGCCTCCTGGGTAAGGGACATCGGCCTCTGTTTCTGGACCAAGTATCTGGGGGAGACGACCCCTGGTCCTGTGGCCTCCTGGGTAAGGGACATCGGCCTCTGTTTCTGGACCAAGTATCTGGTGGAGACGACCCTGGTCCCGTGGCCTCCTGGGTAAGGGACATCGGCCTCTGTTTCTGGACCCAGTATCTGGGGGAGACGACCCCCTGGCTGTGTGGCCTCCTGGGTAAGGGACATCGTTTCTGGACCAAGTATCTGGGGGAGACGACCCCCTGGCTGTGTGGCCTCCTGGGTAGGTAGTCACATGATGAATTTGCATCTCAGACAGTTTTGGGTGGCACAAGTCTGCGCAGCATCAAATGAAAGGATCCCTGAAGGGTGGCCACAGGCTTCCTTGTGGGCAGAACAGGAGAACAGCTCGGCCCTGGAAGATGAGTGCCTGGACAGCACCCCTGCTGGACCCCATGGCCGGAGCTGTCCTTCCTACGCCTTGAACAAGCCACAGCAAAGGGACCTCAGAGGAGGTGGGGGTGGGGGGTGCGGGAGGCCTAGGGCAACAGGGAGAATCTAACACAGATCCTGGGACATGTTCCAGATGTTGGAGGACATGCCTCATGCAGAAGCCACCCACTCTGTGCAGAGAGACGGCAGCAGACCGCCGGCCACGTGCAGCCAGTGCGCTGTCCCGTGCAGGATCTGCTCCCGACTAGGGCAGTCCTGAATAGCCGGGAGCCCTGGACCTGAGTGACACCTTTTCTTACTGTACTTGAGTGAGATGGACCAAGACAAGAGGGTGTAGGCACTGGCACTGTGGGGCAGCCAGTTAAAGCCCCAGCATGCAGCGCCAGCATCCTATATGGGCACTGGGTTCAAGTCCTGGCTGTTCCATTTCTGATGCAGCTTCCTGTTAAGGTGCCTGGGAAAGCAGCAGAGGATGGAGTAAGTCTTTGGGCCCCTACACCCATGTGGGAGACCCAGAAGAAGCTCCTGGCTTCGGACCAGCTCAGCTCCAGCTGTTATGGCCATGCAGGGAGTGAACTAGTGGATGGAAGACCTCTCTCTCTCTCTCTCTCTCTCTCTCTCTCTGTGTGTGTCTACCTCTCTCTAATGCTCCCTTTCAAATAAATAAAATAAATCTTAAAAAAAAAAAAAAGACAAGGGGGTGTGCAGGAAGGGACAAGGTGCCTGCAGAGATCAGCTAGAGCCAGAACGCTGAGGGTGGGCCCAGAGCTGCCAGAGCATGGTGCCAGGGACCCAGGAAAGCCCTGGGGTGCGTGTTTGACTGGGCCAGCTCCCGTTTTGGCCTCTAGCCCTCGGGATGCAGGTTCTCGTCATGAACTGAAGCTGAGTCAGATACAATCTGAACGTGGGAGAGTAACTCATACCTGAGTACGCGCTACACAGCGCCATCTGCAGGTCACTGCCTCAGTGCGGGTTCCCCAACACCAGCTTCTGTTTTAGAGCAGGTGTCCGCTGGCGGATGGGGCCGGCGCTGCGGTGTGGCGGGTGAGGATGCCGCCTGCAGTGCCGGCATCCCACGTGGGCGCCGGTTTGGGCCTGGCTGCTCCACTTCCAACCCAGCTCTGCTAAAGGCCTGGGAAAGCAGTGGAAGATAGCTCAAGTGCTTGGGCCCACGTGGGAGACCTGAAAGAGGCTCCTGGCTCCTGGCTTCAGATCAGCGCAGCTCTGGCCGTTGTGGCCATCTGGGGAGTGAACCAGCGGATGGAAGACCTCTCTCTCTCTTTCTCTTTCTGCCTCTGCCTCTCTGTGATTTTGCCTTTCAAACAAATAAATAAATCTTTAATAATAAAAAAAAAGAAAGTGAGGAGGGAATGAAGTTTTCTAAGTGCCTGCCCCCTGCAATTGCAACATCTCCCCTTGAATCATGAAAATATCCAAACTCATTTCAAGATGTTACAACCCACAATTCTTGGGTGCTTCCAACTGATCTTCAGTTAAAATTCACCTGTTGGGGGACAAAAGGGTCATAACAGTGAGGGTTTTATCATTATAGGAGGCAGGGGGCACAGGCAGGTGGCTGGAGATCAGGCAAAGCAGCAGAGGGGGCCAGGAGCTGCTGGACCACTGGGGTCCCCCTTGGCAGAGGGAGATGGATGAGGCGGGAAGAGGGGGAGGAGGCAACCGAGTGCGGCACAGGAGGATGCCCAGGGAGGATCGGGAGGCAGGGGCTGGAGCAGGGGCTGGGCCACTTATTCTGGGGACGTTTTAATGAGGACTACACGGGACGGGGTGGGGGCAAGGTCAAGGACATCGAAAGGCCATTGAGAAAACACCTGACTTTTCTGTCTGCCTTTGGGGGTGCGGGTGCCACCCCGCGCACTGGCCGTGGGGTTGATGCCTGAAGGTGTCTCTGCTCTGGGCACACGGTCTGCCTGGCTTTGTGGAGCTCCCCTGGGCTACGCTTGGGTGGGTAAGTGCTTGGGCTCCTGCCACCCACGTGGGAGACTAGGTCCAGCCCTGCCCTGGTCATGGCAGCCATTTTGGGGAGTGAGCCAATGATGGAAGGTGTGTGTGTGTGTGTGATCTTTTCAAATAGATAAATATGGGGCTGGCGCTGTGGCGCAGCGGGTTAATGCCCTGACCTGAAGCGCTGGCACCCCTTATGGGCGCCAGTTCGAGACCCGGCTGCTCCACTTCCGATCCAGCTCCCTGCTGTGGCCTGGGAGAGCTGTGGAAGATGGCCCAAGTGCTTGGACCCCTGCACCTGTGTGGGAGACTCGGAAAAGGCTCCTGGCTTTGGATGGGCGCAGATCCGGCCATTGTGGCCAATTGAAGACCTCTCCCTCTCTCTCTCTGCCTCTCCTCTCTCTATGTAACTCTGACTTTCAAATAAATAAATAAGTCTTTAAAAAATAGATAAATACATCTTTAAAAAAAAAGCCAGATCCAAGCAAAAACACAGGTGTGAAAGTTACAAGGAAGGTACAGGGTGCAGGCCAGGTGACCAGCAGTCCTCTCGGCATCACCTGCTCCCAGGTCTGCAGTGTGGAGTCCTGAGCTCATGTCTGCCAGCTGCTCCCTGCAACGCGCCTGGGGCTACCTGACCTGAGCGGCGCCGACACAGGCAGGCCCTTCCGTTCTCCAATTGCTGTGCCTCTGATGGTTCATTAAAGCCCTTTATAGCCAAGTTCATTCTGTGGGGAGCCGTTTTATAATCAGGTTCTCGATTTCTGGAGGCATTACTCGAATCTCAGCTAAATCACAAAGTGTCTTTTTGCTATATTAGCGCAAAAATCATAGACTACAAACATAAACTGTATGTACTACACAGCTTGATGTCAAGGCTATACTCCAGGGAGAACTGGCACTAAAGACCTTCTAAAGGGGCTGGCACTGTGGTGTAATGGGTAAAGCCACCATCTGCAATGCCAGCATCCCGTGTGGGCGCCGGTTAGTGTCCTGGCTGCTCCACTTGCGATCCAGCTCCCTGCTAATGCACTTGTGAAAATCACCAGAAATCTGGTCAAGTGCTCCTCCCATGTGGGAGGCCTGGATGAAAGTTCTGGATCCCGGCTTTGGCCCAGCCAGCCCTGGGGCCATCTGCCCCATCTGCAACCATCTGGGGAGCGAACCAGCGGATGGACGATCTCTCTCTCTCTCAGTCTGTAACTCTTTCAAATCAATCAATCAATATTAAAAAAAACTTCTAAAGTAACTTCTAACCCTGAACTACAATTCAATGTTGCAAAATGGTCATGAATTTTCTAGGGAGGGAGGTGAGGGCTCCTGTCCCGTAATGCTGAGCCCAGTAAGAACTGTCACCCTCTGGCCTAGACACACGGCCTGCTGGGGGCTCCCATCCGTGAGTGCTGTCGCTTTACAAACACACAGCAGGTGCCAGCATAAAAAGAAACACCAATGGGGGACACAGCCTTCGAACCCGGAGGTTTCTAAAGTCTGGGATGAGAGAAGCTTAGGTGAAATATGTTAATAGTGTCATCAGTCCGGCATGGGAACGAGAAGGCAACAGCCACCTGTCAGGCAGCTTCAGACAGGGAGCCCACTGCAGGGAAGGGGAGGGGCCGGTGTCACTCATCTGAAGCCAACAGAGCCTTTGAGTGAATATATATAAAGTGCATTAAAACAAATGGTATTTTACACGATTAGAAAAATTTACAACCAAAAGAGAACAAGGAAGCAGTAAGACTTCAGATCACGTAACACATGGCACCCTGAAGCTTAATCACGTGTCCAGTCCAACCCGTGGACACCGGCAGTGAGCGCCTCCTTGGTAAATCCCAAGGCCTCCGTGTCCCCCTCCCCCTCCACAGAGCCAGGCTCTGCCTCTCTTCTCCTCCCCACCGCTCCCCCTGCCGCCCACCCTCGACCATGTGCACCCTCGGCCTCCGTTTCCCTCTCTGGAAAACACAGGGTACCGTGTATTTCTTAAAGACGAACACTAGCATAACAGACCGGAGCCGTGAACGGCTGTGGCAGTGCCAGGCACGCACCACGGGCAGTGGAATCACAGGCCCAGTCTTTGATTCGGGATTTTTAAACTCGGAGGCGCTTACCACATCGCCTTCCTCCACTGGAATACTGACACGCTGAGAGTGCCCCAGCTCTAAAGCGTTACCTTTCTCTCTACCGCGTGCTAGGAAGAGGGGCCCGTTAGACAGACCGCAGCACTGACTACTAACCCTGCCAGATCTTCTGCTCAGGGACTGTGCGCCACACAGCTCTGCATCGTAACCGTTTGTCTGTTTCAATGGAAGAAAAGAGAGAAAGTGCATCAGTACAAGGACGAGGACACAGGTGGAACCGGCGAGGAGCAGGCGGAGCACAGAGCACACATGGAGCTTTGTCCCTGGAGCACGGCGATGCCAAGCCCCAGGAAGCAGAACCCTGACAGCTGGCGACGGCCTTCATGCTCCCGTCCGTGCTGCCACAACTCAGGAAAACGAAACCAGCGCCACCAAGCTCCTCAAGCCAGCGGTCAAGTCACCTGTCCCTGCGGAGTGCAGCTGTGGCCCCTCGTGTCCAGGTTTACAGCGGTGCTGCGGCCTGGGTGCTGGGCCAGGGGGCGGGGATTCCACCTGGGCCAATGAGTTTCCCTTCCCAGGTCCAGGTTGTCTTTGAGAACTGTGGCTCATTCGGAAGCCACTTCCCGAGATTCAGGAATGGCCTCCACCCTTCGGTGACTAAATGCTGAAGATCCGCATGGGAACGTGTATTTTTTTTTTCATTCATTCTTCCCACTTTATTTTTCCAGATGAAATCCAAATGAGATCCTATAGTGATCTCACAATTTGTCCTCCAGAACAGAGGAGAATGACCACAGGGCCACCATCCCTCAGCCTCAGTTCTCAGCCCCAGGTAGGGACCTTTTCGCTGCCAAGGGCCACTTGGATATTTATGACATCATTCAAGGCCATACAAAATGACCAACTTAAAAACTAGCCTGAGGATTTGTTGAATTTCGAGTCCCGCCTTGGCAGGGCCGGGCCACGTGATTTCGAGGGCTGTATATGGCCCGTGGGCCTGCTAAGCCAAACGCTCCGCTTAATCCGTGCGGGAATTTCTGCTGATTCCAAATGAGCAGTCGTGCATCCGAGGAAGAGACCCAGTCCTGGGGCGGGAAGAGGAGGAGCCGTCTGCACGCTGGTGCGAACGGCGGAGACGCCGGGGTCACAGACGGGGCTGGCTCCAAAGGGAGGGCCCTGCCATGGGACCTCAGGAAGCCCTCGCCCCATGCACCCCCTCCCCAGCTGTGAACACGTGCACGGTCACTGACTCGTCACACAGCCCCATGCAGCGTACACGAGAACACGGTGAGTGCCCCAAGCGCCCAGCACGCTGCCCTCACGCGGCACATGCTGAGTGGACAGAGAAGCGAGCGTCTGCGGAAGACGCCTGGCACGTGGGGTACTGGCTGTGGGTCCTCACTCGGGGGTGGGGGAGGGGCTTTCTCACAGCCATGACGTCACACAGAATAACCGATTCTAGAGATTATAAATCCAGACTCAGGAAACCTTGGCTGTCAAGCTATAGCCACCTTCGTGTCAACTCAGAAGCCACAATTAATTTGAAGTTTCTAGATGAAACACAAGAATGCACACACGCCCCCTTCCGCGTTAGACTTGGAAACGAGTAGAACATTTCTGAAACTGAAGAGTAAAAACCTTTGGAGACTGGCGGGAACCTCACTCCACTGAATTTCCTTCTGTGTCTCCCCAGACAAGACGCGTGATATGGAGATGCACATCAAGAACGGCCAGTTTAGACCTTCTCTTACTCCTTGTTATCTCGTGAGAGACCACATACCATCCTGGTGCTCAGGCCTCCCAGTGCTCAGGGCCTGTTACCTTGCTGACAAACGCCCTGCTGGGCAGACCCTCTGGTGTCCACTGCTGCCTACAGACCCAGAGCGTGCCCGGGCTCCTCCTGCCCCACCGAGCCTCCAGCATGGCAGAGGGCAGGTAGAAGCCAGGAGAGCCAATGCACTTGCTGATCTGTCCACTTAACCCTTCCCAGCCTCCATGGAAACGCAGGAAAAACTGTAGCCTTTGTGGAGTACCCGTCCTGGTCTGGGTGAAACTCTGCCACGGGGAATCTCTTCCTGGAATGTGTCCCCAAGCCCCCAGGGCCTCGCTGGCCTCCTCCACACTACCACTGAGCTGGATCCTGGGTGTCTGTGCTGTGTTTAGGGGGCCGGGGAGGGCCTTTGTGGCCAAACAGGGCAGGAGCGCCCACAATGAGCCGTAACACTGCAGAGTCCAACCTCAACTTCACCTGAAGCCAGGCCCCGGGGCTCAGCAGCTCTGCTCTCCACGATTCTTTAGCCACCATTCTTTACTGTGTGGCTTCAAATGGTACACAGGCCTGTTCCCTTGATGGTGACCGGCTGCAAGGCCGTGTCTCAGGGACTGGCAGGCCACTGCATGGGGGTCACCTGGCCACAACAGAGGACACCAGGAACCCCAGGGTGAGGCCCAGGAGTGTGGGTTTCACCAAGCTCCCCAGGTGACTCTGAGGTGCAGTAAGAGTCTGACAAGACCAAGAGGCATTTTGTAACAGAGGGTAAACACGATACAGGAGTAAATGCTTTGCCAAGACGGCCCTTGTCCTGGCAACGGTGACTGGTCAGAACATTAACGACCAGCGTGCATGCAGGGCCATCACCACACTCACAGGGTCATCCAAATGCCAGCTGTCACCATTTCTATAGCAACATTAGACACTGTTTTTCTATGGGAGTCAAAAGACAGCACAAAGGGCATTAGAGATGGGAAACAGAACAAGAAAGGCAAGCGAGGCTTCCAAGTACAACACTTGATGCCGTTCAGGCCAATTTAAAAAGGGGGCGGAGACTGAAAGTGAAAACAAAGTTCAACATGTGACAACTAACACGTGTGTCCACCTCATCATGTGACCACTAACACGTGTCCATCCCTTTGTGTGATCACTAACATGTGTGTCCACCCCAACGTGTGACCACTAACACGTGTGTCCACCTCATCATGTGACCACTAACACATGTCCATCCCTTTGTGTGATCACCAACACGTGTGTCCACCCCAACGTGTGACCACTAACATGGGTGTCCACCCCATCATGTGAGCACTGACACGGGTGTCCACCCCATCATGTGAGCACTGACATGGGTGTCCACCCCATCATGTGACCACTGACACGTGTCCATCCCTTTGTGTGACCACTAACATGGGTGTCCACCCCATCATGTGACCACTGACACGGGTGTCCACCCCATCATATGACCACTGACACGGGTGTCCACCCCATCATGTGAGCACTGACACATGTCCACCCCTTTGTGTGACCACTAACATGGTGTCCACCCCAACGTGTGACCACTAACATGGTGTCCACCCCATCATGTGAGCACTGACACATGTCCACCCCTTTGTGTGACCACTAACATGGTGTCCACCCCAACGTGTGACCACTAACATGGTGTCCACCCCATCATGTGAGCACTGACACGGGTGTCCACCCCATCATGTGACCACTGACACGTGTCCATCCCTCACAGACTGGCTCTGAAAACCCACGTGGAGTTGAAAGTAAGAGCTCACCGCTGCTGGGCTCGTGCCCTACAGGACGGAGGCGTTCCGTTCCTGGAGGTCGCTGCCCTTGGTCAGGGCCGCTGGGAGGGTCTTAGATAACTCGGCCAGCTACCCTGCGAAGGGCACTTCCCGAATCGTATCACACGGCCTCCAGCAAGTCTTCCCCTGTCAGGCTAAGACCTGTGCAGCAGCCTGGGTCGACTCCCTCGGCTGCGCTCTCCGTCCTCAGGGCTCCCGTGTGGTAGTATTTACCACCCCCTTCCGCCCGACGTGCATCCTAGCGTAGCAGTTTGCTAAGTAACCTGGAAATGCAGTGAAGTCAATGAAGCAGAAAATGCCTTCAGGCCAAGTCCTCACCGCGACGTCACGGAATTCAGGAGCGCAGCACCGCCCCAGATGACTTTCCTGCTCGGCTCTGCTTCCTGGTGGGGTGAGCTGCCTCCTTGTAAGCACACGGCTTACAGGCTTCCAGAACACGGAAGGTGCGGACACTCTCAGACAGGCAGACGGAAGGGCAGCAGCTCCGAGTGTAAATCAGAAGCTTCCGTTTTTGTGACGGGACCTGGAGCCCCCTCACGGCCACTCCCTGGCAGGAGAGCCTGCTTGCCTCGTCATTGTGAACGGACACAGATTGGAAAATAACAGATTTTTCACCAAGTAAAAGGACTTCCTGTCTCATCTTCTAAAGCAAACTTGGAGGCTTTGGGAGCTCCTGCTCTGACACAAGTTCCCCGAAAGCCAAACAGCACCTTTGTCGCGGGGTGGGGGCAGCTGCAACGGCTGAGTGGCGAGCACCAGCCACTGCAGAGCCCGTCCGCGAGGCTATGCCCAGGGGGCTCTGGGGGCGTGGGGTCCACTCCAAAGGCTGCCCTGCCCTGCTGACCTTACAGCTCCCAGGGAAGACTGGCGGGCGGGGGCAGGTGTCTGGCACAGCAGTTAAGTCACTGCTTGGGACGGAGGCCTGAGTCCCAGCTACTCCACTTCTGATCCAGGTTCCTGCTAATGCATCCCCTGGAGGCAACAGGTGACGGCTCAAGTACAAGGGTCCATGCCACCCACGTGGCACTTGGATTGCGTTCTGGGCTCCTGGCTTTAATCTGACCCAGCCCTGGCTGTTGTGGGAAAATGGGGACTGAACTGGCAGATGGAAGATCTCTGTCTCTGCATTTCAGATAAAACGAAAATTAAACAATAAATTGGTAGCTGGATGAAGCAGCATGTGGCCTCTAAGAAAAGCGCCATGAGCTTAGTGGGGACCCCGTGGTTATCATCTGTCACTGCACACAGCGGGGCCGCACAGCACGCTCCCCTGACAGCTCACCCAGGTAGGGGCACGCCCATATTCCATGTCAGGCTGCGACTGTCAGGACAAGGATGATGGATGGCAGAGGAAAAGAACAGAAAGAAGAGTTGCCAAATAATAATAGTAATAATAAAC
The DNA here is from genome assembly GCF_964237555.1 of Oryctolagus cuniculus. Classification (NCBI taxonomy): domain Eukaryota; kingdom Metazoa; phylum Chordata; class Mammalia; order Lagomorpha; family Leporidae; genus Oryctolagus; species Oryctolagus cuniculus. Next base: position 2,572,342 of record NC_091434.1, read on the forward strand.
TAAAAGCTAAAACATGCAAGCAAAAAGCAAGCAGACTTCAGAATCTTAGCAGAAATGCATCCTCCGTGACTCCTACGGCTACCGCGAAATCCAGTGTCACTAACTGAAACGCCCCGTCAAAGGCTGCTCTAACTCATGAAGTCTGAAGTCGCCTGTGCAATCCGACTTCCTCCTCCACGTCATGCATGCTAATTATGTCAGGGAACAGGTTAACAGGTGCACTGCTGTCATGTCTTCCATGAGGAGAAGTAATATCCTGTGATAGTTCCTGAGAGCACTTCCACACCAGCACAGCGAAATCTCCTGCCCTTTTCAGTGTTCATCCTCCCTGCCCGTGGAGTGAAGAGGACCTGGAGTTTTGAGAATCAAGCAGTAGGAGCTGGGATATTTATTACTGGGACTTAACATTTATAAAACAGCACAAACCAATGTTGCGTGGAGACGTCGTGAGACGTGACTCCCTCCAGGGCACTGCCGTGTTTGACTGCACCAGCCGGCACAGGACAGAGCTCCGGGCAGGCCAGCACATGGACAGCAGATGGCCCACGGGCCCCTGGCGGCAGGACTGGCCTGGTCACTGAGTTTAGTGGGGACTGTGACCCGGAGCAGCCTCTTAGCGGCTCTGGGCTTGCATCTCTGGGCGTCTCATCCCCAGCACCCCACCCTCAAGCCCCGGGGTTTCTACACCTGTCTGCTTCCGTGACAGACAGGATGGGCAAGAGCAGGGCGGCGTGTTAGGGCCTGACAGCTGCTCCCACCCCGTGTTACAAGATTCCTTAAATACAGTCAACAGCAGGCAAAGGATGGCGCCCAGCAAAGCCATTCAACTCGTTTCCAGTTAAGGTGACTGCTAATGAAGGGCATGCGAGCGTACCGTCACAAAGCAGAAGTACTGCAATGGTTTTCACCGTGGTGGGGTCAGGACACCCTCGGAGAATCTTAAGAAAGCGGAAACTGCTTTCCCAGGAAGACGTGAGTGGGCTGGGAGGACGGAGGACCTGACCAGGACACACCTGGGATCTGGATTCTGCTTGCTCCTCCCGCTCTCCCTCCCATCGGGCTCTGCGCTCACCCTTGCCACCCAGTCAGGTTCCAAACCCCACAGTCGGTCTTCGCTCTGTCCCCGCTACACTGTCCTCCTGCTCCCTGAAAGCCGTCACGTCTGTGCCTGGCCTAGGGCTCAGGCAGGCAGCTCCCTTCCTCTGCAGTGCATCAGGTCCTGGTCAGCGAGGAAGGCACAGTGACAGCCCCGAGGCACTGCTGACACGGAGAAAGCTCCCAGCAGCAGGCAGCGCTTCTCCCAGCTCCACAATCGGACGCTAAGTTTCTGGCAGAACCACTGTGGCTGTGTTTGTGGCACGCTGGCGACACATCACACACCTCAACCGTGTGGGAAAAGCAGCCAAATCAGTCACACACGTAGCGCAGGCTAAGAAGCCACAGACTGGCAAACGACTTCACTGTGGGAGAAAGGACAGGAGCCTCTGCAGTTGCTAAGACCAGGAAGTCACCGCACTCAGCAAAACCGGTCTTCGCTTCCCCAAACGCACCACTGCTTCAAGCACAATGACGCAAGTCTTGGGAATGCTTAAGGAAAAACACACGTCTGTGTTTATCAGCCATGCAGCTGCCCTCAGGAAGAGGCTTCGTCAGAGCCGAGAACAGAGAGGCTGCGGAGGGCAGACCCAGGTCGCAGGCATCAAGTCCAGGTCCACCGTCCCCCCAGGTGGCTGAGGGCAGCCCTGCACCCCCGGGGCTGCCCAGGGATGACCCTAACTTACAGCCACCTTAACTGTGACTCCCACTGTCTCTAGGGGCAGGGACGTGAGTGGGCACGCAGAGGTAGTGCAGGACGGAGCGAGCCGTCCCCTCCCTGTTCCTCGCAGCCACAATGCTATGACACGTGTTGACCAAGGACGGGCAGCGTGGGGACGTGGACAGACACAAAAGCTGATGACTGCCACCCTTGGGAGGAAGGTAACAGCCAGAGCGCCCGCTGCACGTTAACGGTCTCCTTGCAGCAACCAGGAGCGGTGCCCCACCCATCTCGAGTAAGCATCTTGGTTGCTGGGCAGTGACTGTCGGAGCAGAGGGGCTGGGGGAGAACTCCGAATGCAGGGGGGAGAAGCAGAGGGCCCCCACGCGCCGTGCCATGCACCGTGGCGGCCCCGCTTACTGACCCGCAGGCTTCCGCGACTACCCACTGACATGCGCTCATCTTCATCAGAAGCCTATTGAGAGAAAGGACGGAAGCAGCGTGAAGTGGAATCGGCACACACGTGGGAGCCGACGTGGCCTGCCCGGGCCTCAGATGGAGGCGGCCGCCTCGGGAAGCCTCAGCGGGCCGAGGCCCCCGGCCATCGGGCTGGGCACGCTCTGCACAAGGCTGTTTACGCAGGCTTAAGTAATTTCACTGGCGTGGTGGTGTCTACATCACAGGTAACACACAAGGTATAAATAAGCCTCCGTGTGGTTAGTATGCAAGTTATTCACGGGCACGTCACAGCAAACAAAGCACTCCCAGAGTGAGGACTATGTTAACACCCGACCACTTCTCACACGCACACGCTACTCACCAGCCGTACAAGAAAGCGTTCAGAGCCGAGTCCAGGTCTTTGTTTAGGTAACGTGAGGGGTTTTCAAAAAGTTCATGGAAAATGCGTATTATGGAAAAGCTATGCATGCAGTTTAGATTTTGTCGCACCAAAGGAAACTTGGCTTTAATTCTATTTTTTCCACAAACATTTTCGAGTTCCCCCGAAGCAGCAGTAGTAGGAGAGCATTAATTTATTTCGTGAGCACCACGTAAATGTCAGCCACCAGAAGTGCACGTCGGACTCGCGTCAAACGGGGAGGGATAAACAAACACGGTACTGACCGATGCGGTTCTTCTGGACCTACGGGAGCAGCGCTCGCTGTCTTCCTAGCGGAGCAATGAGGAGACAGCAGAGGAAGGTCAGACACACACGCAGCACCACCCACAGAATCCCTGGCCGCAGTGTCACACAAACGTTTGCTTTGCTTTGGTTCCAGGCTTCCGCTGAACACAGTGGGGGGAAGGGGCGGGGCTCTGGGAAACAGAAACCATGGGCCTGCTTCATTCTGGCTCGGCAACCAGTGTGCACGGGGGCAGACCAGCGGCCGCTTAAATTAACCTGCTCTCCCCCGACCCGACACGCAGAGCCTCCTCCTCCTGGGGGAGTCAGAAGGTAGACCGCCTCCCCCAGAGACTCGGCCAAGTTACCGGCTGTCTGCTCTGTCTCGTGGGTTCCAGGGCACACACAGTCGTGCACACTGGGGTTCTCTAAGCTGGGGTCTACCTCTGACCACACCTGCTCACCCTGTCACGTCTGTCGTCAGCATCTTAAGACTGGTGCCGCTCGAGCCCGCAGTGACGGCGGACACCACCGACCTGCGCTTCTGCCACACGGGAAGTGTGCGCTCTCCTACACTGGGAGCGTACTCTCTGTATCACACGCAGGCGTCCGAGACGCGAGGAGCTCGCTCCGGGTTATCGGAGGCATCAGGGACGAGCCAGGCTGCCCACAAGGCCAATCACGCCTCAGGGGCAGGAGGGCGGCATGGATTAGCCTTGCACCCTCCACACCAGGGGACAGCTCAAACGCTCCCCTGCCAGGGCCTCCAGCGAGGGCGAGGAGGCCAGGCGTGCCGTCGGCTGAGCAGGCGCTCAGGCGACCTGGGAAGGTTGCTCTGGATCAGGCTGGGGCGGCAAAGGGACTTTCTCACCAAGGAGCAGCAGGCAGAGCCGACGAGCTGGGAGGGCCCCGCAGGGAGGGTGGAGAAAGGCTGGCCCGAGGGCCGGGGCAGCCGGAGGGAAGCGGCGGAGCCGACTGTGCCCTCTGGCAGGCTGTGGCAGTAATGGGAGGGTTTTCAGGAAAGTTCGCGAGCCGGGGGGCACATGCCCAGCCGGAGCCATAAGGGCGAGTCCTCTGCCCGAGATTACTGGGGAGGCTGTGGGAGAGGAGCCCCCCACACTGGTAGCCTGGAGACGCCAGCGGCCGGCTGCTGCTGGACACACGGGCTGGAGGCCTGGCCAGGTCTGTTTCTAAGCAGGCTCCCCCCAGGGACGTAAACAATCAGGGACCAGACACAGAAATCTCCGGAACAAAACCTCTCCGTATTAAATTACGTTGCAACAGGAATCTATCTACATAATGAAACCGCGTGAGAATTACATTATAAGCCATGCTTAAGTCTTAAAATTGTAATCGAGGCCTACCATCCACTGCTCGATGTCACCCCATTTTGTGTCCAGCCCATAATATTTCTAGGGACAGAAAGGAAAGACAGTTAGGCAGGAAGTGAAGAGGGAAGCGTGCAGGACGTGGTGGGGACATGCATTTCCACACTGCTGCCCGTGCTCGTGGGACAGGGCACCCTGGGCTCTGCGGGGGGCACCTCTACTCCCTGCAGGCCCCTAATGAGACCTCCCCCCCTCCCCAGCCCAGAGAGCAGGAGGCAAAGCATCGCCGGGGCCAGAGCAAAGCCGGGCCCGCAGCACTGCAGGCTCTGCTGTCGGCTGTAGCGCACCTTCGAGCAGACACCGCCTCAGAGAAGCCAAGTGCCAGGCCCGCGTTACGACGTCGGAAATGAGGAGACCGGGGAGAGGGCAGACTGCACGCGACCCCAGGTTCCCGGCACACCTGTCTGCTGTCGGCACCTGTGCTGAATGGGGCCCCTGAGATTTCTCTGGAGGGCATTCCGGCCTGCAAAGATGACTGCAGCTAAGCCCTGGCCTTGTCCGGGACGACCAGGCAGCCCTCGGGTGACGCTGGGGGCGGCTGCAGCTAAGCCTTCTCCGCTGCTTGTGCAGACCACAGGGGTTCCAGGCAGAACCAGAAAAGCAGGCCCCGAATGGCTGCCGCCGCCACTCCACACAGGGGGCCTCTGCTTCGTGGGAACCAGCTGAAGGCCCCAAATTGCGGGGTTTACTTTTCTCCCTTCCTTTCCCTCAGTTTCCAGTAAGGAAACCTCATCGAGCACACATGAAAACCTTACAATCGGAAGGAAAACACTGGGTGCCAGGAGAGCAGGACAACACAGCCAGTGGCCAGGTGTGGTCCTGCCAGCTGTGGTCTGGCTTCATGCCACAGGGCGGCCAGGGTTAGGATGCTCTCCGTTTCACCCTTTCTCCTAGAGATGGTGGAAGTGGAAAAATGGATGGGGAACACTTAGGGGAGAATTTAACAATGCTACAAAAAGTATAAGAACCACATCTTTTTTTATATGTTACTTCCTTAGAATATAAAGTCCAAAAGTTAACAACAGCAAGCAGTTCGCCAAGCTAGGTGACTGCATCAGCCTGGGGCCTCCTGCGTCCTTACTGTCAACTTCCAGATCTTTCTCATGGAAAGTGCGAAGAATTCACCCTTCTCGTATTCAATGGCTTAGCTACAAAGACAGAGCATCGTTTTATAAAAAAGGAGTGGGACTTATATTAATTTACAATTAAACGATTCCCAAAGAAAGCCGTCACTTCTACTTTCCTTCGCCCTCGTTCTGGGCCTATCTCAAATCCTGCACAGTGCAAGTTGCGCTTTTCATGATAAAATGCAAACCAGGATTCAGACTGTCACCTGGTCCACGGGTGGGCCTGTACAGAGTGTCTGTGCCTGCAGCCGTACCTCCATGCCGTTCAGGAAACTCAAGTGCCATTAGCTAGTGGTGCCAACGTTAGCAGCGCCAGCCCAGCAAAGTCCAGAAAGGGCAAAGTATGTCCAATGTAAATACTGCGATGGCCAGTGAGTCATGCAGAGGGAAGGGCCAGCCTGAGGCAGGAGGCGCTTGGCTTTCAGAAATCGATGTGGTTCCCGAGAAACCATCACGCCCAGCGCCGATGGCTGCAGAATGTTCGCTGCCTCCTTTTCCTCTTCGTATACCTCAGTGATAAGGAAAGGTCACCTTCAGACACGGGCTCCTGCAGCACCACGCACCTGCTCTTCCCTGGGGGAGTGCGGGCTCCGGCTGCTGCACCCTGGGCCCAAACGCACATCCGCACAACATTGTCTACACCTGGGGTGTGGCAGGGAGGAAGCAGTAATGACCCAGAGGTCCCGGGGTCTGCGTCCTGGGGTAGCCGGTTAAGCGCACATCACACCCCATATGCGAGGGCTGATCCAGCTCCCTGCTCATACACCTGGGAAGGCAGCAGATCAGGGCCCAGTACTGGGTCCCAACCGCCCGTGCCGGTGAACAGGATGGAGTTCCAGGATCCTGGCTTCAGATTAACCCAGACCTGGCTTTGTAGAAGTCTAGGAAGTGAAGTATGATTTTATTGATAACATTTTTAAAAAATATTTTTCCAGTTTCTTGAGCAGAGTGGAGATGAGGACAGCACTCAGCATGCAGAAATGTGTGGGGTTGTGGGGAACCTGTGAGTATGCGTTCCGAGTCAGAAGGCTGCATAGAAAGTACAGGGAACAGCAAGAACCTCTAGGTGACTGCACCGCAAGGTGGCCAGCCCCTTCCCAGGCAAACAGCAGCGCATGCAGTGAGCAAACAAACAGCCTACCTTTTGAACTTGATAGATCTACCAAAAAGGACAAAAGAAAAAGGGAAAGAAATGTAAAATTCAGTTAAAGCAGCAGGAACAATCAGAAGGAAGGAGTACCATTATATTCATGGAACTGTATCTGTGAACTGCATTCAATCTGTTCTTGTACTAATATCACATTAACATAAAAAATAAGATTTAAAAAAGAAAGGTGCAGATGTAACCAGAGCTATGAATGAAAGCCGTACCAGGAAAACATAGTGAATACTGGCAAAATCCGATGAAAACGTTTGGGAGTGTTCCTGGAGGCGTTGGTAAACCACCATTCACTTCATGGTCCAGGCCGGCCGGCAAGGCCCAGCGTGCTCACACCAGCTGGGGCTGCCACCCCTCTGCCAGCCTGGCACACACATTTGTGTAACGTGTTACCACCCATGGGTGACAGTTCACCTTCACCTTCAAAATTCACTTTCATAATAAAGTAAGTTCAACCGAAAGGCTGCAAATTCACAATAGAATTCACAGATTATGACGAGGGCAGCTTTGATTTTCTGACTTAGTCACACAGAGAATGCCGAGAAGTTCCAGCCACCCAGAGTGACCATGAGAACACAACAGAAACACATTTCAATGGGAGCTCATCACCACGCATGGAGTTGACAGTTAATTAAGGTTTTCTCCCACTTGTGTAGCAATGCTAGGTAAGCCCGAGATACCGACCCACCTTCCCTCCATTCATTCAGCAAAACACTGACTGTGTCAGGCAAGGTCAAGACTGTGCAGAGCCTTGGCGTTCCCAGTCTTCCGAGAGCACAGGTGAACACAGTCGTTATCACGACCATAAAAAGCACAGCCTCTCCGACCAAAGTGTTGGTCAAGCCCAGGGCAACGCAAGAAATCAAGCATTTTTTTCATTTGAACCTGAAGTTTAAGGTTCCACTTGTATTTCCCAATGAACATTTACATCTTATCCTGCTACTGAGTCCATTATAAAGAAGTCGTGTACTTTCAACAGCTCTCAAGACACAGCTAACGTAAGCTGGCCGTCTGCACTGTGCGACAGCAGTGTTTACCCGAGACCTGCCTGGGGTCTGGATGACTCTCAGCTAGCTCTCTGCCCCCACACTGGGCGACTGGTGCCTCTCATAGCTCTTTCCCCGCACACACCCCTTGGGGATCCCAACCCTAGTCACCAGGGCCCCCCTCTTCGGCTCCTGCAGGTGTTTCCAGAACACACCCCCCTCCCTCCATGAAACCCTGCCTGCTGGGCGACACCTGTGTGCAGGTGGGCGGGCTCACAGCCCAGCTCATGTTTCTCAATTCTGACTCCAAAACATCCACCCTACTGGTAAGACACTGGCGTATTCATTTCCCCTGAATCAACAACTTAAAATGCCAGCACCCCAGGATCTCAGATTGTATAACCTCAAATTGTGTTAGCTGGTTCTAAAAATAGCCAGCCCCAGAGACCTGATAGGCAAGGGGAGAAGGCAGATGCTGTCAATCCACCTTCCTAAGCCCTAACCCCGGCCCAAGGTCACGCCCTCTGGCCTCGTCCTTCTCCCTGCTACACAGGTGTCCCCACACTCTGGCCTTTGGTCAGATCAAGTAGCAGGTGGATGAACAGCGACTGCTTCTGTGTTTGCTGCAAACCTTTGCTAAGGAAAGTGTGCATTTCCGTCTGACACGCTGTGCGTCACTCGGCACTAGCGGAAACCTTCTCTTCAAGGTGTTCTGTGCTTGGATCAGGTGGATCATCCCATCTCCCCGGCCCCGGCCCCGCTGTGGGCGCCCGGCCAACTGCAACCCACCCCTGCTGTTTGTTTCTGCTGTGCGTGCGACTCTGAGGCAGAGGGTGTAACCGGAAGACCACCAGGTCTGCGGCAGTGCGATCTCCCCGGGATAACTTCTTAGTGCTGGGAAGACAGTCGTCTTGCCCACCTGCAAGGTTCGGGCGGTGGCCCTCTCACTGAGACGGGACCTGAGCCCTGCACGGCCCTACCTGCCGGGCTCTGAGACGTCCGCCCTCTCCTCCATTCTAATAATGAAGTATCGTCTATTTTATTTAAAATCATTCAAATCCTTGCTTTGAAGTCACCAACTTTAAGCAGTGATGCTATTTCAAGACCCTGCGCTTGCGATGGTCAAACTGTCACGCACATAAATGACAGCTGCCGTGGGCTGACTGGGTGAATGCAGACGACACGGCGGAGCCGGGGCTCTGTCCATCCTTAACCCGTCCTCCGGCGGCTCTCAGCTCCCAGCACAGCTTCCTGCCCACCTCTCAGTCCTCTGCTTTGACAGAAATGGCTTTTCCCCAGGCTGCTGTCACTCGGGGTCCCCACGGGCTGTCTCGGTCAGGGTCAGACACTCAGCCCCCTCCCTGACACATCCTGCCATCTACCCAGGCTGTCACTCCACACTGGTGAGGGACAGGTGGGGCAGGGGAGTGTGGACCAGTACAGGTGCGCTGCTTCATCACAGCCTGCCGGGGACACTGGGGAGGGACAGGTGGGACAGGGGAGTGTGGACCAGTACAGGTGCGCTCGCTTCATCACAGCCTGCCGGTGACCCCGGAGTGGGAGGGATGTGGAGACGCCAGGATGGTGGTGGAGGTTTGAGGGATCCACAGTTGAATGAAAAAGGTGACTTTTACCAACGTCAGTCCTGGGTCTGAGTGCAGAGCAGGGGCCTGAGACAGCTCACTGGATCCCCACAAACCCCTTCGATGTCTCCACGACCGAAGTGAAACACACCCTTAGGATGGAGAATTCCATAGTTCTAATGCGGCTGCTAAGCCAACAACCCTGGCAGGTCTGACTGAGGAAGGCGAACCAGGTCACTGGCTTTCTCGGGGTTTAACCCGGGGTCCTCTGTAGGGCCACAGGGGCGGGGGTCCCTCTGCCTGCAGCCTGGGGGACTCCCCTTTCCTGTGTGTGCAGTGGGGCAGCCTCACTGGGCGCCGTAAGGGGCAGTGAGAGCCAGCCAAGGCCCCAGCACCTGCCACACGTCTCCCTCACTTTCACAACACCAAGATTAAATGGCTGAGAGTCGGTTTCTCATCTTTGGTAGCGAGGTGTTTTGTTTTGTTTTTTTGTCTGTAGCGTGTGGTATTGCAGCTGAGACGCAGGAGCCCAGTAGCGCCTCTTTCTCACACTGGAGAACAGGGTTTCCCTGCCCAGCAGGGGAGAAACGGGAAAGAAGCTGCCCAAAGAGACAATTTCTTGCCTTAACTCACTGTAATTTTTATTGTCCAAATCGAAAGCTTTGGCCAGAGGACTCTGTAACCAACTCATAGTGTATCATGCATATATTTAATGAATGCTATCAGTAAGCAAGGACGGAATGCAGTTTAACTAAATGCATAACCTAGAACACAGACGTGTGGTACATGAGAGATGCCCACCTGGCTGTGTAGAAATGTGGCACGCATGCTTGGCGAACGTTTCCTTACACTGAGAGGCACGAGAAGCTGATTTCCGACCCCATCGCGAAACCCAGGGTCGGATCCACCTGTGCTTCTCCGCCTCCTGGCCCGATTCCGTGGCGTGGCTCTCACAACGCAGCCACAGGTCACAACTCAGCAGGGCAGGGACTTCAAGTCCGACCAATGTGGCAAAACTCGGCAGCGCAACGAAATATGTTCCTATGACTCCTTCACGACTTTAATCTAAGAAGGACTGAGGGACTGTTGGGGAAGCACGGGAAGCAGATTAAGCCGGATGCGGCTGCGGGCACGCGCACCGCTGGGCCGAGCTGCAGGAGCGGCTCCCACCAGGCCCTGACAGCAAGCTGCCGCCTGCACAAACAGGCGCAGCCTAAGAAAGGGCGGCCCCTGCCCCCTTAGTGACCCACCTTACAGTACCCCGAGGGCCCCAGAAGTGTCCAGCATGCAGCGGGCTGGCCAGTGTCTACCGAGGGGACTGAAGTTTCTACAGAGAATCGACCGCAGTTTGAGAAAGCAATCGGGGCTCTGTCATTTATAAAAATATAAATCTTTAAAGAGCCATCATCGGGCTTCCCGGGAGGCCTGCAGCAGCCAGCGTGTGGGGGCTCAGCCTGCAGGAGCTGCGCAGGTCAGGGCGTGGGCGATGCTGTCGCAGGAGGAGCCAGGGGTCTTCAGAGAGTTCATGGAAAAAGCGTATCACGAAAAACCTGGGCGTGGCTTCCATTTTTTTGCACCAAAATAGACTGGCCTTTCCATTCCACTTCCCTAGGGGCTTCCTGCAGGCCCCTCGTATGGGGCAGGGGTGCAAACCCGCTGCCTGCGCCTCTCTCCCTGTCGCAGCTCAACACCTCTCTTTGGAGGCTTTTCTGAAAACAAGAGACTGCTACGGGCCACACCTCAGCTCCCTCCCCTGCCGCGCCCGGCGGACGTCACTCAGGTCCCAGCCCCGGAAGACCCAGGACTGGCCCTCCACTGAGGGCCGGGGAGGCGAGGCGGCCACTTCACAGGAGCACTGCGGAGGGACTGTTGTCCAGTTTTAAAGCGGCAGCTGTGACTCCAGGTGTAAACGTGTTGGGAAAATGCTAACCCTATGCTTCTTAGAGTAAATTATGAGAAAAAGCGCACACCCCAAAAACCCAAATACCGGAAGCAAAATCATGAAAACTAGAACTTATTTACCACTGCGTTTGTGCTCACAGCAGTGAGGGGAGGCGTGAGGCGAGCTGCTGTCCAACACCGCTGAGCCTCTCTTCATCTGTAACACCCGCCTCACAGCGGCTCAGGCCGCTCCCAACCACGGCTGAGGGTGGTGCAGCCACGCCCGCGCCCGCCCCATCACTGCGGAGACCGGCTCGGCGCCACCCTGCCTCAGGGACTGTGCTAACGGAACTCGGGGCTTCAGTTTCTGGACTCTTCATCCCATGTGGAAGAGTTTTCTCCCCCAAATTTAAACCTGGCCACACCCCCTCGGGGGCTTGTGCGTTTCCACTTGCGGTGGCAAAGGCCCTGGGCAGGGAAGGGAGCGGAGGGACCGAGTCCCCACAGGCGATGCGACCTCCATCCTGTGAGGGATGTGGCGGAAAATGCGTACCAGAAATCTAGACTTTCATCTGCAACCTCACAAGTGGTAAAAATTGGTCTGGCTTAAAATCTGGCAATGTGAGGGGCTGGCGATGTGGCGCTACAGGTTAAGCCGCCGCCTGCAATGCCAGCACCCGCATCAGAGGGCCAGTTCAAGTCTCATCTGCCCCGCTCCTGCTCCAGCTCCCTGCTGATGTGCGCACAGGAAGGCAGTGGAAGATGGCCCGAGTGCTGGGACCACTACCCACGGGGGAGACTTGGGCGTTCCTGGCTCCTGGCTTTGGCTTGGAACACCCCTGGCTATTGCGGCAATTTGGGGAGTGAAGCAGCAGATGGAAAATCTTGTTCTCTTTCTGTCTCTCCCTCTCTTTCTCTGTGACCCTGCCTTTCAAATAAACACTCCTAACAATAATAATGGAAATGAAGAAATTTGGCAATCTGAGCCGAACAAGAGCCTGTGTCTGAGGGCAGCTGCTTCCCTCTGTCCATCACACAAGTTCCACTCTTCCTCACAAGAAAAGCCCTGTGGGGCGGGGCCGGTCCTGGACTTGAGAGGGGCCATCTGCCATGCTGCCCTCAAGGTCAGGGCAAAGAGCCCTCACCTGTCAGAAGTGAAGGAAAGTGGTAGCCAACAGCAGAACAGGTGTGCAAACACATGGCCACCACTTTCCCACGGGGGCAACCTCTTCGAACGCTCATTCTCTTCTCCCCACCACACCCCGGCTCCAGGTGTCCCGAAACCCACTCGCTGCTGCAAAGACCACAGGGGACACACTCTTAAATGACACAAGCGTTTGAACAATTTTAACCTCCTCATCTTCCCTGTTTGAATTCAGAGGACCGAGATGCCAGCTCAACAAACCGTAGACCCAGCACCACCTGGCTCCCATCAGTCGGGGTGGGGTAGGCTGGACTGGGCAGGTCCACCAGGCAAGTGGCCTCTGGTGTCGGGCTCCGTATACGCGTGTAGCATCACACGGGCGTGCCTGCCACCCATGCACGTGTGCGCCTGGCTAGATCCTGAGCCACGGCCCTGGGTGAAGTGGAACAGGAAACACACAGGAGTGGCCCGCAACGGGCGCTTCTATCTGATTCTGTGCCTGGAGCTGAGACGGCTGCGGCCAGAACCCACCAGGAGCCCCCGCGGTACCTCCTTCTGCTGCCGCTCCAGCTCCTTCATGCGGATCTCCCGAGCCTCGGCGCGGGCTGCTCGCTTCGCCGCAAGCCTGGCCTCCGCCTGGAACAGACCAGAGAGCTCATTAGAGGACAGGCAGCCAGCGCGTTCCCGGGACACGGCTAGTGATGCTGCGGAGAGAAAACCTTGTTCCGAGTTTAACAAACAGAGCAATGAACCACAGCGGCGCCGGGTTTAAGAGGTCACAGGAGGGGCTGGTGCTGCAGTGCAGAGAGCCCAGCTGCCACTTGCGATGCCCCAGTCACAGCACCAGCTGGAGTCCTGACCGCTCCGCTTCTGCTCGGAAGATGGCCCACGTGCTTGGACCCTGCCACCCCAGTGGGATACCTGGATGGGGTTCCTAGCTCCTGGCTTGGGCCTGGCCTGGACCTGGCTGCTGTGGCCATTTGGGGAGTGAACCGGCAGATGGAAGGTACCTCCCTCCTACGCCCAGTCACCCTGCTTTTCAAATAAATCAATCCTTTAAAACAGTCACGGGAGTGATGACGGGAGTTCAAAGGGACTTCACAAAGTTCTTTCAAAAATGCAACTGAAAGATAAACTGATTTCGGTGGAAGGAAAGTTTGAAATACATGTTATTTTCCAGAAAGTTCATTTTCCGCGAGCTTTGGAAGACTTCTGGTTTGCATGGCTTTCGAAATTTTTTGCTCCAACATAAACATCTTCTAATTCCATTTTCCGTGCCCTCTGTGAGGGGTGCTATGCTGTGTGCCCCTCAGAACACTATCAGGCAGGTGCTGTTCCCACCCCCACACAGAGAGGTGAGCGCCCTGCCCACGCTCACACAGCCCACAGTGGCAGGGCTGCGCTGCCTGCTCCCTTCACGCCCGCACGGCAGAAGCACAGGACAGAGCACGGGCTCTGGCGCCACTGCAGGTCCCTCGGCTCCCCTCCCTCTGCTGAGCAGGAAGCGGAGGCTGCCAGACCCCGGGACTCTGACCCCGGCCTGCAGACTTCCTGTCCAGTCACCTCCTGCCACACCCTGCTGCCCTCAGCTTCCCCCTCCCCCAAGGAGAACACGGAGCCAGAGGAAGGCCACCGGCTGCTGCAGGCCTCCCGGGGTTCCCGTTCACTGCCCAGCGCTGTTCTGCCACGACCCCCGGGAGCTCTGGCCTTTGACCACGGCTCCCACACGCGGATTCACCACTCGGGCAGCACCCAGCACAGTACCGGCGCGCAGGCTTTGACCACGGCTCCCACACGCGGGCTCACCACTCGGGCAGCACCCAGCACAGTACCGGCGCGCAGGCTTTGAGCACGGCTCCCACACGCTGCTCACCACTCGGGCAGCACCCAGCACAGTACCGGCGGGCAGGCTTTGACCACGGCTCCCACACGGGCTCACCACTCGGGCAGCACCCAGCACAGTACCGGCGCGCAGGCTTTGACCACGGCTCCCACACGCTGCTCACCACTCGGGCAGCACCCAGCACAGTACCGGCGCACAGGCTTTGACCACAGCTCCCACACGCTGCTCACCACTCGGGCAGCACCCAGCACAGTACCGGCGCACAGGCTTTGACCACAGCTCCCACACGCGGACTCACCACTCGGGCAGCACCCAGCACAGTACCGGCGCACAGGCTTTGAGCACGGCTCCCACACGGGCTCACCACTCGGGCGGCACCCAGCACAGTACCAGCGCAGGCTTTGACCACGCTCCCACACGCGGGCTCACCACTCGGGCAGCACCCAGCACAGTACCGGCGCGCAGGCTTTCTGCTCTCAAGCCCCACCTTGCTCCCACCAAAACATTTTGGGAAGACCCCAGCCTCTCCACCCACGGTCCTCCCAGGCGCCACACTGCTCCCTGGAAAATCTCAGGACAGAGGCAGCCAGCAGTGCAATGCTAGGCTGAGCCTTTCTCCAAAGTCTGAGCACCCTGGGGAAGGTGCACCCAGGAGGTCGGTCCCAAGGTCAAGGACATCGCGCCCACCCTGCACTTATGCTGCACTGAATTGTAAATCCAGCTTCCTTCTCAGTCCTAAGTGGTCTCTGCGGCTGGCCTGCGTGTGGCCTGTGAGGAATTTATTTTATGACGTGCTTCGTTCACCAACACAGCCCTGCGGCCCTCAGACCTGGGCTTTGCTTCTGCATTGCTGGTGTCCACGTCCTGGACACGGTACCTTGTGCGGGAGCCTCTCGGGAAGATCCCAGAGCTGGGGGAGGGTTTGGGGAGGGGAGAGAGGCTCATCAGATTGACACTCGGCCACACTCACTTCCTACAGCCCCGCCACTGGGTAAGTGACTAATTCACACCAAGTGCAGCCGCCTCCCCAGCCCTTCCGGGGGAAGCACGAGGCTGGGCGCCCGCCGGTTCTGAGCCAGGCAGACTTTTCACAGCGCCTGACCCCTCCGGGAGAAATGGGGCGGGCTGGGGGGGAAGAGTGGGATAGAACAGTGAGAAAGTGAGAAACAAGACAGGGCCGGAGGAAGGGAGGAGCCACCCATGGGGGGCGGGAAGAGACAGAAGTGTGGGTGTCATAATCCCAGGGGGTCCCCAAGATTCCTGCCTCCTGGAGTACACACCCTGGATCCCCCCTGCCCTTGCGAGTATGCAGACTGTGGATAGGATGATGACACTCCCGATGAGGTCACATGGTATGTGTGCCAAGGTCCCCTCGTCAGCTTGCTCTGGGTTGAACAAGAGGAAGGCTGTGTTTGCTGGGTCTGCCCTAGCCAGGCGAGCCCTCCGAGATGTGGTCTGCAGGTGGGAGGCCCTCGCTGGCCCCGAGGAAGCAAGCTGCCCCAGGCAGAGGCCTGCGAGAGGGGTCTACAGCCCACAGGTGACAGCCAGCAGGAACAGGGGACTCAAGTCCTACAAACACAAGAACTAAATTTTGCAAGAGTCACATGAGCTCAGAAGAGGACCCCAAACTCCAGAGAGGTCCCAGCCCAGCTGGGCCTTGTGAGCCCCGAGCAGGGGACCCCCAGGCCCTGAGGGGTCACAGTGCACGCTGTTGTGAGTGTGCAGTTAGCTCCGACCGGGCATACGCTCTGGCTAACAGGAGGTGGTGAGGGCTGGGACGAGGCCCTGGCACCTGCTCGCCTCCTGGTCCAGCACTCTGGGTTAGTGCTGACTGGGACTGTGCCAAAGGCCCTGGGACAGACCACCCTCCTGAGCAGGTGTGCTGCCGCCTGGGGCTCCCCCCATGCCTGTCCGACCCCAGCCACGCTTGTGGGCCAGCCCTCCCCTAGCAAGAGGCTGCCCTCATGGCTCCCTTCAGCCCGCCTGTCCTCTCTACCCTCACAAGCTGAAAACTGACAGCCCTCGCTGTAAGGGGCGGGGCGGGGCTCGGCAAAGGAGCCACAGAAAGACAGACGCTCCTCCTGGGGACAGAAGCAAGCCAACCCCAGGACAGGCGGACCAGGTCGCCTCTCACCCTGGAGTTCACAAAGACAAGTTTGCGACGCAATCCAGTTTCAAATCCGTACAGTCCCGACCTCCCGCAGCACTCCTCTCTCTCAGGAGCCTCACGTGACTCAGGCGTGACTCAGGCGTGACTCAGACGTGACAAGCAATGGGCTCCTAATACAGGAGGCGATGGCGACCGTTGTGTGGCCTGGAATCTGCCTGCCTCCCCACCAACGGATATGTGAGCCAACGCTGAAGCTGGGGCGAAAACCTATCCCAGCCTCCTCACGGACCCAAAACTGCATGCTCGTTGTCTGGACAGGGGCCTTCCGTGACCCCAGTGGCTCCTGAATTGGCACTCACTAGGGTCCACCTCCCTTCCTCTCTCTGCAGGAGCCCACGGGGAACATGAGCCACAAGGCCTGGGTTCTCCACACCCCACACTCACAGGGCTCCAGGCACGGGGGGACCCTGGGGCCCACCTCCTCCTCCACGGTCCGACACCACCTGGGCTGAGACAGACGCTGAGCATTAAGGGACAAAATCAGATCTCTCTGGTCTGTCATAAAATAACCTGGGAGGGAGACAGGCAGAGCAAATGGCCCTAGGGGGACACCTGGGGGGCTGGGCTGTAGGGACAAGGGTCACTTAGCAGCAGGCACATCTCCTGGAGAACCTGTGAGATGTGCAGCCCTGACTCAGCTCCACCCCGCACTTGCTGAGTCAGAGCTCAGGGTGGGCCCAGCATGTGGGCTTCCACAGGCCCCCGGGGGCACTGACACTGGCTCGAGGGTGAGGACCCCTGTTGTGTCCCCAGGTGTCCATCTCTGTGCCGGGGTTTTTGGCAGTTTTTCACAGTGAATTGTAAAAATTTAAGAAGGGAATGACGTCGCCCTAAACCTAAAGCCACACCCTCGGCTGTGGTTCTGCTAGTACCCGCTGCAGTGTTGTGCCAGCCCTGTCTGCACCCACGCCTGTTCTAGCTGCTGCCTGGGGGGTCAGGGTGGGGCAGAGAGAGGGGGTGGGCACGGCCAAGTGCCCCCAAGGAGCTTCTCAGCATCTCCCCCAGCTGCTGGCCAGAGCGCGAGTCCCACCTTCCCTTGTAGGGGACACAGCCCAGCCCAGGCCCGGGGTCCCCTAAGGAGTTTTACAGCCAGGGCTGGTGCTGGTAAGCATCTGTCTGTGAAGCCAGCATCCCATATGGGCACCGGCTCAAGACCACGCTGCTCCATTTCCAATCCAGCTCCCTGCTAATGTGCCTGGGAAAGCAGTAGCAGATGGCCCAAGTGCTTGGCCCCTGCACCCACGTGGGAGACCTGGAAGAAGCTCCTGGCTCCTGGCTTTGGCCCGGCCCAGCCCTTGCTGTTGCAGCCATTCGGGGAGTGAACAAACAGGTGGAAGACTCCTCTCTCTCTCTCTCTCTCTCTCTCTCTCTCTCCTTCTCTGTCTGTAACTCTACCTTTCAAATAAGTAAATCGTAACAATAATAAAAGAACTTTACAGCCACTGAGCTTTAAAGCAAGGCAGCTGAGGGTGGGCACCACGGGGAAGAAAAGCTCTCACCACACCTGCCTCTTCACAGTAAGGCACAGAGCTGAACCTTGGCCAGTCATTTTACCACGCAGAGACGTGACAGCGCTCTGCTACTGATGCGCTGGGAGACAGAGGTGCACACAGGAAGCACAGCTTCCGGGCCTCTGGGTCTCCCAGTCCCCGTCTACAATAGGGGGCCCAAGGCTGTGGGGGCACCTCTACGGGGGTGCACCCGCCAGGTGTCCGGCTCCCAGACTGGCAGGCAGAGTGGGCAGCTGCTTCCTCCAGGCTACACGGTCCTGGGTGTGGTCTCTAGGGCCAGGCTGGAGAAGCCGTCATCCCGGGTCATAGACAAACGCATGCGTGGGGAGCCGTGGTAATGGCAGGGCCCTGCGCTATGTGAGCTTGATACACGGAAGCCCAGGGCAGGACACAAAGACAGGGACCCTGCCTGCCCTCCCAGGGCCCCCAGCCACCCCCTGCTCAGAGTGCCGGAGATTGCAACCTGCAAAAGGAAGCATCCTCCTTCCAGGTCAGGGAGCTCAGGGACGGCCCAGCAGACTGCGGGTGGAGCCAAGGAGGACCAGAAAGAGAAGGTGTTCACGTGGGCACTGGGAGCAGCCCTGGGTGGAGGCAGCAGAACAGGGAGCCCTCCCAGGCCGGCAGCTCACGGCTTCCCTGCTTCCTGTGCCCCTGCCTGCGGTGGGGGCGTGAAAGCAGCAGGAGACACCGCCCGGGGGTGGGATTCGGCCCAGTACCTCAGGGTTTGGGCACCCCACATTGGGTGACGCCGGGGGCTCTCACAATCCCAACGGTACTTGAGCCCTTCTGTGGTGCCTACCTGAAGTCCCCACGTGGTGCGCTACCAGAACTGTGGAGTCTGAGCTGGAGGGGATGGAGGGGCTGCAGGAGGCTCGCTCAGGAGAGCCCGCACCACTGCAGGGAGCCCTGGCTCTGCTCCCCCACGCCCTGGGAGTCAAGCCTAGCGTGGAGTCTCTACCCATGAATTCTCGCCCTGCAGTTGCAGGAAGAAGTTCTTAACTGCTTCTAAACTCTGGAGGGGCTCCCAGGGGTCGGGACTCCACACAGAAGCTGCAGGAAGGGCCAGGAAGAGCATGAAGCACAGTGGTCAAGTCCTCACCTGAGACCCCCATCCCGTACCAGAGAACCTGACCTGAGACCCCCATCCCGTACCAGAGAACCTGACCTGAGACCCCCATCCCGTACCAGAGAACCTGACCTGAGACCCCCATCCCGTACCAGAGAACCTGACCTGAGACCCCCATCCCGTACCAGAGAACCTGACCTGAGACCCCCATCCCGTACCAGAGAACCTGACCTGAGACCCCCATCCCGTACCAGAGAACCTGGGTCTCGGTCCTGGCTCCACTTCCGACTCCAGCTTCCTGCGACTGCACACCCTGGGAGGCAGCGGATGATGGCCCGAGTGTTCTCGTCCCTGCCACCCACATGGGAGACCCAGGCTGGGTTCCAACCCCTGGCTTTGGCCTGGCCCAGCCTCAGCTGCCGTAGGCACTGGAGGAATGAATCAGTGGATGGGAGGTCTCTGTCTCTCTGTCTCTTCGCCTTTCAGGGGAAAAATGAAACGAAACAAAACAAAACGAGGTAAAAGAAGCCGGAAGGGATTCATGGGCCACAGCTCTGGGCAGCTCCTGGGAAATGGACCAAGGTGCTCTCCGCCCCTGGACCTGCAGGTCACCTGCCGCACACGTGACCGATGTGCAAATTAGTGACTGTGGGTGGCTGCACTCTGTGGGCGAGGAGCCTGTCACCGTACGTCAGGCCCACGGAGAGGGGACTGGCTGTGGATGTGCAGATAGGGGCCCAGGAATTGGACAGAAAGGACCCCACGGGGCTGCTGTGGGAGAAGCGATGTCAACTGCGAAGCAGTCCCCAAACAGGAGCGAGAGCTCAGACAGGGACCCTCGGAGCCTCCATGCTTTAGAGTCAAGCAGAATAGAAACCCAGTAGCTTTTTTTTGTTGTTCAGGTCCCATGGGTTGCTACATGGAGCTGATAAACCTTTCAGAAGAGCTTTAAGGATGCAAAGTTCACTTGCATGGCTGTGACAGGAACACGGGGCGGCTGAAGCCTGAAGTGGCAACAAAGGCCCGTCTGTTTACAAAGCAGAGGGATCCTTCGTCCTGTGGGAGTCGGCCCCAGGATGGAGGAGGATTACAGCTCCTGGTGGGGCAGCTCGCAAGTCTGGGACCTGCTGGAGACGTGCACAGGCCTGCACCAATGTGGCTCCGTGTCCCACCTGGCGTGGGTGCAGCTGTGCGGGGGCACGGACGAGGCTGTGTCGCAGGTCCCTTTGCATAGGAAGTGGCAACAGCTACCGACTCTTGTTTTCTACATAAACCCACGCCCCTAATAGGCGGCAAACTCTGAACATGGTTTGTTATTCAAAGCCATGGAACGGGTGACGTGACCGGGAAGGGGTGAGCACAGGCCGGCCCCTCTTCCGTGGACCCTCCACCCCCAGGTCCCACCCGCTACTCTGGTCTGAAAAGAAACGCTTTCTTCCCAAGTACTCATCTATTAATCATGCAAGTTCCTCGCAATAACCACAAGGGAGCCGCCCTTGACAGCCCTGACTGTGGGCATGGGATGCCGCGGGGTGGCAGCTGTCAACGGAGGGAGTGCGGGCTCTCTGCGGGTGTTTTTGGAAATGGTGGAGGGGGTGGGGTCAGTACTGCACTGTGAATTTTCCCATCAACTACTCAGGCAGAAAAACTGCTGCATAAGTTTCAGATCTACAAACTGATTCCAACTTACATATAAACTCAAACTGTTTTGCACGGTTCCAATGCACGTTGGATGTCACAGGGAGGCAGTCAGCATGGAAACTGGGGGAAGATTCTACTTGGCTCTGCTCAGAGCCTTCCCAACAGTAAGTCATCAGCTCCGACTGTCACGTGACAGTGACGCACGGTGTGGCGCTTGGGTCTGTTTCCTTGGCTATGGCACCAGCTGTGGGCTCATTGCTTCCATCTCCAAGTACACTTGGGCCTGAGCGCTATAGACCCAAAGTCACGTTACTAAAAATTACCCTTATTTTATTATTTTCATGTTACAGTTAAAACCTTATATTGACTGGAAATTACAGATGTTGGATGTGGTCACCTGTGAGTTTCATTCCAGGGTAGCAATGGAGATGTGAGGAAATCCGTTATAAAAGAAAACAGCGCGGGGCGGGGCGGGGCGGGCGTGGGGGTCACAGCATAGCACTGGGCACATCAGCGTCCCATATGGGAGTCCCGCCTCCTCTTCCAATTCAGCTTCCTACTAAAGTCCCTGGGGAACAGCAATGATGGTGCCACCCACGTGGAAGACCCAGATACAGCTTCTGGCTGCTGGCTCCAGCCTGGCCCTGCCCTGGCCCTTGCAGGCATTTGGGGAGTGAACCAGCAGATGGAGGAGCTCTCGCTCACTCACTCTCTCTCCGTCTGTCTCCATCACTCTACTTTCCAAATAAAGAAACACAGCACTAAAAGGGGAAGAGGCGCACTGGGCTGACTGGGCTCAGAACCTCAGCTGTGAACTTCTGAGTGGAACAGGGGTTCTGTTCCTCTCCCTGCACACCGAGACAATGTACACACGGCCTCACCAAACCAGCCTGGGCACAATTCAGCGCTCAGTCTGGCTGCCAGCGCTGACATCACAAAGTAAACAGGACACTCTCCCCAAGCACACCTGAAGACTCGCAGGCTAAAGGCTGCCCAGTGCAGTGGACACTGAAAACACTGCATTTCCAAAATTAACTCAGAATAGACCAGAGTGATCGTGAGGTTGCATCTACCTGAGAGGCTGCCCCTGCTGGGTCCACAGGCCCCAGGGAGCTGGCACACGACCCTCTGCACTTGGGGGTCCCCGTGGACGTGACCAGGGAGCCTGGGTGTCAGCTTCTCCCCAGACTGCAGCTACAGCATCCTTAGTAGGGTCCAGATCTCTGTACCAAAGACCGTCCAGACGGGCGCTACGCCCGCCAGGCATGTGGGCTTGGGTAAGTCACCTCATTTCTGCCCCTCTGCGCTCATCCCAGCAGTGGGGGGTGAGAACCAGGCTGCACAGCCTCCAGGAGCGTCCTTGTTCCCCGAAACTCTGCGTCTCGATGCCAGAGGTGAATTATCTGCTGCTGAGATGATCTGCAGACGCTGTTCCCCCCATTTTGCTACTGGAAATCTCAGGACTTCCCTTCTCAGAATAGTAAACTTCTCCACAGCACTTCACACACTAAATAGCAAGCATTAATAATTGGAAACAAAGCAAGTGTTACTTCACCAAGTGCCACGGCGAAGACATTCACCGGTCAGAGTCCCTGGCACAGGCTCAGGCTCAGCAGCCCCCCAGGCCGGTGCTGAGGCGTGAAAGGCTACTTGGTTCTGCCACACAAATCACTTCTGCTCCTGCTGTGAATATCTCCTTCATCTTTCTTCTCAGATGAAGTTAGTAATGAAAGTGTGAAAAAACTTGCTCTTAAAAGGCCTGCTGGAAATCAAAACAAGAGCCATGGCTGCCACCAGTGACAGTGTGTGGGGCTGACAGGTGAGGGCTGGGCCACTTCCTCTCCAGGGGACAGGTCTCCTCCGGCCAGGGCACCTGGCTCCACCCCCACTCCTCAGTCTGCCTCACCCAAGGTCACCCTGCGAAGGCCACACCTTCGCTGTTTCAGGAAACATTAAACTGCTCCGCTGCAGGGTCTCCCCGTCTCGGACAACCTTCCCTGCACTCAGCCACACTCTCGGGACAGCCACGGAGAGCCAGGCACCGCCCCCCCCCCCCCCATCCTCAGGGAACTCGTCTATTTGGGTGGGAGCAGCAGAAGAGCTACGTGAAACACAGCAAAAAAAAGCCTGAAACCACAGGGACTCCTGGGTGTGTGTCGACCTAAGTAACAATAAAACACCAGCACAGGGTGACAGAAAACAAAACCCCGCGGCAGCTCTCCCATTACTGCTATTCTTTTCCTTATTTAGAAAAATAGAGCTCACCACATGCCGTAACTGATGAAAACTCCCAGATACAGGGGAGCTCACAAGACGAAGACGTCTCCGTCCGCCCTCCAGAGCCGGGGCTCCGGTCCCGAGGAGCTGCCTCAGCAACCAGGCGCCCGTCAGCCCTGAGCCACAGTGGCACCTGCCAGGCCCTGCTGGGAGCACTACACACAGATACGGTGGGGACAGCGTCCAGCACCAGTTCCATGCCCCTGGGCCAGGGGCTGACCGGCTCCACCGCCTCCCTAAGCGTGGGGGCTTGGAAAGTCCCCTGACCTTTCTGAGGCCCAGTTTCCTCTTTATCAGTAAAAAGGAGAAAGCAAAACTCTCCATTCCCTGTGCGGTTACAGCAAGGGTCAGGCGGCTTCCACATCCCACAGGCAGCACGCCCATCCCACAGCAAAAGCTGGCAAAGGCAGCTCCTGGTACTACTTACGTGGTGCCTTCGACGACAGCCACGGAACAGCGGCACAAGTTCAGATCAGGCTAAGGTGGAAAGCAGAATGAGAAGACGGCCTCGGAAGGCAGCCAGCCAGCACGGCAGCAGGGCACGTGCTGGGGACACTTCACAAGTGAGCCGATGGAAATTCTCCGTCCACGCCTGCGTCCCTCCCCCCAGGAAAACTGCACGACCTTTGGCCACAGATTAAAAAAAAAAAGGTATGAGGATCAGAAATAATGTTGCGCTCTGCAAACACACAAATGAAACATTTCGGTTAAAAGTAAAAGCCAATTCTAAAAGTAAAAGCCAATTCTAAAAGTAAAAGCCAATTCTCATATAGTAACTTAATAAATTACTTTTCTGCTACAAAGTAACTACACATCAGACTGCAGGGCAGGCTCCTGAACCTGACTTTGAAGGTGTCAGGTTACAGCGTCCAAGGGAAGCCCTTGCAGCAAGGCAGGAAAGAGCCCAGAGGACCCCTCCGTGGCTGGCACTGCTTCCTTAGCTTCCTTGAGGTTTGGTTTATCCTCTTGGGACTGGGCATGGTGGGGTGGTGGTGGGGTGGTGGTGGTGGTGGTGGTGGTGTGGATTTTAGTACAGTGGTCTGTAGTCCTGGGGCAGCTCTGACAGAGGAGATCTTGGATGTATTCAAAATAATGCTTTGTTTAATTTGGGGGAAGAATCTAATTTGCTTAACTTTATAGAGATTGTCTAAAAGTTCTAGTGTGCCTACTCCATGAAAACCAAACTAAAATCTGGGTGGCCTCCCAGGTAATAAAATTCCCCTTCTCTCCTCCGCAGAGGAACAGAGCGAGCTGGGCCCGGCCTATCGATCGGATAACAGGCCAGCAATCTGAGCACCGGGGCTCCGGGGGCTCGGGAGGACTCTGTTAAACATGAACGGATATTTTGGAAACACTGGCATCTGAGTAACCGGTCATAAACAGTTGCTTGGCTGACTCACGCAGCTTGATTGTTCAGGGATAAGAAAGTCCAGAACATTGCCTTCTGAGGAGCGAGCACCGGCCCCCGCCGTTCGGCTCACCCTTCCATGGGCGCTGGATAAGCACCTCGCTCTAACCAGGTAGCACCACAATCAACTGTGCCGAGAACCGGGTTTGCAGCTATAAATAACTTGATTTCCGGTGCTCTGCCTGAGTGGCAGTTGAGACTGCAAGGTTTTCTGCAATTTGCGCAGGAGGCTTCCGCTCTGCGACATTAGCTCAGGCCGAACAGAAACCAACTCCGAGAGAAAAAGGGAAACCCAGCCGCAGTCTCCGACCCAGCAGGACAGCCTTCAGACCACCAGCAAAGAGCCGCCGCCCACCTCTGCCTCAGCTGCTGGGGCAGGGGCGGGTCTAACAGAGCTGCAGGCTGCGCAGTTGCAAGGGCCCCTCCCGCCAGCCGACACCCTCACTGTGCAGACTCGGGTGCCCCCCCCCTCCCCCCCCCGCACAGCCACCTCCCCGGGAGGACCTGAAACCCAGATTATCCTCCACAGTCTCCCCTTGGGACAGGACTGGGCGTGGCAGGGGCCATGGGCTACTCAGGATGTGGAAAGAGACCAGCGCTGACACAATGAATGAGAGCGGGGAAGTTACAAAGTCGGAGCGCAGGGTTTCCACACCTTGGGCTCCAGGGCCTGCTGGGACCTGTGTGAGCAGCTCCAGCTCTCCCACTTCGGAGCGAGCAGGAGCTCATCAGAGCCATCAGCCTCCTCCTCCTCCTCCCAGTCCAGCTCCCCTCTCCCCCGAGGGCCCGTGTGGAGCACAAACTGGCACAAGCCCATCTGAGACGCCCACTGTTTCTCCTCTGCCACTGGGCGACTCCCTTCCCACACCCTCCCCGGCCCGGGAGTCGCCCATTTCCTTCCTAACCAGGGACCATATTTTACTTCTGTTCTCCAAGTCCATTTCAAATACAATTTCCGCTATTCGTACCTTTGAACAAGCCCCTACAGGGTCACAAGTCCTTACTGGAAAGCCCTGGGACCACACGTGTTCCAGAATTCGGCATTTCCAGATTTTAGAAGGGGACATGAGAGGTATACATACACGTCCTGCCAACAGGCCAGAGTACCACGCCCTGACTACATGAACAAGACCACGGGGGAGTGTACGAACAGTCACACCAAGAGGAGAAAGACCCAAAGCAGCCGCACGAGGTCGGGGCCCTCACTGCCAATCAGGAATCCTGCCACAAACCTATGTGAGGAACCACAGGGAACAGAGACCTTTCTGTTCCCACAGCTTCCTGGATCCTGGCACCGGCAGCGAGGGACGCTGTGGGCCCAGCACCTGCTCACGGCGCCCGGCTCGGGCTCTCCCCTCACTTCCTCCGGCGGCATCTCGAGGAAGCAGCATCCTAAGCCAGAGCCCACCAGAAGCACCAAACAAGGAGCGGCTCCCCAGGGCGGGGCACAGGTGCAGGACCTCTGCACAGTCCTCGCCGGCCCCTCCCCTCCCTCCTGCCCTCACCGGTCACTCCCTTCCCCCAGGACTCTCAGCGGGGCCCTGGGTGCTTGGGTGCCAGAGGCTTGCTCAGGGTGACAGCTGCCCGCGCTTGCCTTCTATGGCTCGCCCAGGCTGCTCTGCCGGCACCTCGGGGCCGCCTGCCCACTCTTCCGTGAGAATCCTCCCCTGGTGGAATTCCAGGGTCGCCCTGCAGGTTCCCAGGCCCCCCGCGGAGCTCCCAGGGGGAGGAGTAGGGACCGGCTCCAGGAACCTGGCCCATCCGGGCACTCGAGGTCACAGAAGCCATCGCGCCAAGACTAACACCGCCCCCAAACCACCAGCTGACAACTCTCAGCCAAGCCCCCCAAAGCCACCAGCAGACCCCCAGCCAGGAGCTGAGCTCCCGAGTGAGTACCTGAGACACTGCGTGTCCCGGTCAGCTCCCCCAAGGTCAGAGCGGTCTCAGCGTTCCAGAATCTTCCGCAGACACGCGGTGGGTGGCGAACGCCCACGGGTGAAGGAGCCCACGAAGCCTCACGGCGTCCCGCACGGCGATGGCGGGGCTGCCCCCCCGCACCCCGCCCGCCCGTCCGCATAACGGGGACCCCCCCCCCCGCGGGCTCCAAGGCCGGCCGGGGCCCGGGGACGGAGGGGGTCCACGGCGAGAGCCCCGGCCCAGGGCGGGCTGCAGCGCCCACCGGCCGCGCCTGACGGGATACCCCCGCCACAGGCACGCGGGCGGGCGGGCCGGGCCCCTCGCGCCCTCCTGATGGGGTTCCCCCCCACCCGCCCCGGGCCGCGCGCTCACCAGCTTCTGCGCCTCAGGGCTCAGGCAGTCCATTTCCTTCTTCGGCGCGGCCGCAGGGGCGCTCATCCCGCCCGGTCCGCCGCGCGCTCCGGGAGCCCGGCCTCGAGCGTCCGGCACCAGGGCCCTCAGCGCCGCCACATCCCGGCCGCGCTTCCGTCCGCCGAGCCGCGGCGCCCGCCGCAGGGAAGCCCTCGCCTCGGCCCGGCCTGAGCCCTCTGCCCTCACAGGGCGCCGCGGTTCCCGGGCGGGCGCGGCCGGCAGGGGCGGGGCGCAGGTGGCCGCGGCCTCCCTCGCGGGCCAGGGGCGGGGACGGCGCCGCGGGAGAGGGGCCGGGGCCACGCCCAGCGCTCCGCCCCGGGCTCCGCCCCCAGGGCCACGCCCCACATGGCCACGCCCCCTGCTCGTCCACCGCACGGGCCAGGGGCGGGGACGGCGCCGCGGGAGAGGGGCCCGGGCCACGCCCAGCGCTCCGCCCACACGGCCCAGCCCTCGTGGGTCCCCCCTCCACGCGGCCCCGCCCCCAGGGCCACGCCCCCTGCTAGCCCAACGTGCGGGCCAGGGGAGGGGTCGGCGCCGCGGGAGAGGGGCCCGGGACACGCCCAGCACTCCACGCACACGGCCCGGCCCTCGAGGGGGTCCCTGCTCTCCACGCGGCCCCGCCCCCACGGCCACGCCCCCTGCTCGCCCCTCGTGCGGGCCAGGGGAGGGGTCGGCGCCGCGGGAGAGGGGCCCGGGACACGCGCAGCACTCCGCCCCGGGCCCCGCCTCCGAGGGCCCCGCCCCACACGGCCACGCCCCTTGCTCGCCCGCCTCGCGGGTGCCAATCACACCCAACCCCGCTGGCCGCCACCGGAAAGGCGGCGGGAAAAAAGACGCGGTGGCCCCGCCCCCGAGGGCCCCGCCCCACCTGCCACGCCCCCGCTAGCCCTCGCCTGCGGCGCGGGTGTCAATCACACCCAACCCCGCCGGACGCCACCGGAAAGGCGGCGGGAAAAAAAGACGCGGCGGCCCCGCCCCCAGGGGGCTGAGTCAGCGGGGAGGGGGCGGGCGGGAGCCGCAGGGGCTGCGCCCTGCTCTCGGGATAGGACTCGGCGCCGGGCAGGGGGTGTGCTTGGGAAGGGTCCCCTCCAGGACGCATCCCACCGACTCCGGCCCCGGCGCACCTGCGGCCGACCTCGCCTCGCGGGAGGGGACGGGCAGGGCGCGCCGCCGGGCGTCTGGGCGTCTCGGGGCCCGGGTGTGCCCCCGCCAGGGCGCAGGCGGAGCGGCTCCGGCGCGGGACGGGGCCCAGCGGCCCCCGACCTCGTCCGGAGAAGGGGAAGCCCACCCGTCCGGCCGGGCGCGCGGCCCGGGCCCTCGTCCGGAAAGCTGCGGCGGGAGGGCGTCCTGGGCCCGGACCTGCGCTGACCCCTCCCGGCCTCGTGGACGCCGGGCCGTGCGCGCCCCGCCTTCCCGCGGGCAGCGGCCGCCGCCAGGGCTCCAAGTTTGGCGGCCGAGGCCTGCGCCGCCCTCGCTGCGACACTGCCCACGAGAGCCGTTGTCCCGTATGAACATTGGAGACCACGAGTTTAAGGGCCTCTCCGTTGGCGAGGACAGGGTCCACCGCCTTTATCTGGGGAAGCAGGGGTGGCAGCTTCGCGGGTGAGGCCAGCCAGACGTTCGCTTCCACCAGAGGCTTCGGTCTGCAAGTCCTGACCAACAGGCAGCTTCCAGGGCTGCCCTGCAGCCCCAGCCTCGGGGCCACATCCGCCAGAGCAGGGCACCAGGGCAGGCTTTGCTGGCCCTGCTGGGCCAGGCGACGCTCGGGACGCCTGCAGCAGGTGCACTGCAAAGGGCAGTCCGTCCCAGCCAGGGCGCCCTCCAGCTCTCAGCATCAGGGAAGGGGTGAAAAGGTGCGCCCTGAGTTAAGCCCGCTGGTTCGGACCCTGGAACAAGTTACTAACCCCCGAGTCTCCGTCTCGTGCACAACCTGCCAGCAACAGGGGCGGCACCATGCACAGGCGAGGACCCAGCGCACTGATGCTTGCAGCTGCTGAGCCCAGGCAAGGTGACCGGCGCTGCTCCCTGCTGGCCCAGTGCCCGGTGTCCGGGATGCCACCATGCTGTCTGGGTCCCCTCCTCTGCCCCTGTGCTGCCGGAGTCCTTGGGCAGATGTCCCCCCCCCTCCACAGGTACCCAGGCCTCTGCCTCAACAGCAGGAAGGAAGCAGGGCGACAGGTTAAAATGGCTGAGAACTGGGCTGAACCAGGCAGACTGGGGGCACCCCAGGGAAGACAGCAAACCACGCCCCCGAGGAAAGCTGGGGGAGGGGCTGCTGCAGAGGAGGTGGTCCAGGCGGGACATTGCCTGTGGAGTTGAGAGCAACAGGCTGACGATTCCAAGTCCCAGAGCCAGCTCACACCACCTGCAGCAGGACAGCCGTAACAGCACAGCGCACTCTGGTCCCTCCAAGCAGCAGCCCCTCCCCGGGTGGGAGGCTGCCCTGCACTGGCCTTTTTCAGCCCCGAGAACCGTGTCCTGCTCCAGGACAAGAGTGTGCACCGCCCCTGGGACGCTCAATACAGCCTTCCTTGTCCTGTCCTACTTAGAGCTGGGGCCAGGGGTGAAGTGTGGAGGGGCCACAGTGGCCTCCCGTCGATTTCGATGCAAATGACCTCTAATGTCCCTCCCGGAAGCCCCCTTCCAATGCAGCTCCCTGCTGGGTTTTAAGGTCACCTGTGCGGGTGGTGACTGGGTGACCAGGACCTACAAACGTGGTGCTGGAGCAGCTCTCTCAGAAGTCGGACAGGTGTGAGACATGACTGTGGAATGGGAAACGTGCAGGGGCATAAAGTTTCCACCCAAGGTGGTTTGGTGAGCACTGTAAGGGCCTTCACCTTGAAGAAGGCAAAACTAAGACCCTCTGAGAGTCCGCCAAAGCCCCAGGACACCCCCAGGAAGGCAGCACAAGAAGCCCCAGGGTTGGCCAGCGCCGCGGCTCACTAGGCTAATCCTCCGCCTAGCGGCGCCAGCATACCGGGTTCTAGTCCCGGTCAGGGCGCTGGATTCTGTCCCGGTTGCCCCTCTTCCAGGCCAGCTCTCTGCTGTGGCCCGGGAGTGCAGTGGAGGATGGCCCAAGTGCTTGGGCCCTGCACCCCATGGGAGACCAGGAGAAGTACCTGGCTCCTGCCATCGGATCAGCGTGGTGCGCCGGCCACAGTGGCCATTGGAGGGTGAACCAACGGCAAAGGAAGACCTTCTTCTCTGTCTCTCTCTCTCACTGTCCACTCTGCCTGTCAAAAAAAAAAAAAAAAAAAAAAAGAAAGAAAGAAAGAAGAAGAAGCCGCCGCCCAGGGCACCTCTGAGAGGTCTGAGAGGGTGGGGCCCAGGGTGTTTCTAGAAGGAGCTGGGAGGCCAATGCCAGGGGTCAGTTTTTCCTTTGGGTAAGGATGACCAAGGGACAGCCAGGTCTGACAAGCTGGCCCTTTCCCAGCCGTCAGGCACAGCAGGACCCAGCAGACACACCCTGACCGCCCCAGAATCTGCTCTGAGAGGCTCTTGGGGCTGTGGGAGAGCTGTCTCAGGCCCTCCTTCTTGTTTTCCTTTTTTAAATTAATAGTTTCAATTGACATAAAAATTGCACATATTCGTGGTCTAATTCTGCTCTAGGAACGCCAGAATCCCAGCTAACCAGCAAATGCCAGGTCGCTGAACAATGTGGGGCCGCACCCAAACTTGGTTTGCTTTGTCTCCATGGTGCTGGCCTGTTGCTAGGTTCCCTGGCTTTGGTTCCAAGTGCAGGGGAGACAGGGACAAACCCTGATGGGACGAGGCAGAGGGCAGACGGGGGGACAGCACAGCTCCCCGCCTCCCCACTGGACGACAGCTTCTAAATCATAGCCCCCGCGTCTGCTTCTCGTGAGCACGGACCACCAGCCACACTGACTCAGCATGATACGTGTCTACTGTCCCTCATCTGACGCCTTTCACTAGTACTGAGGACCCTTCCTGTCATTAACTGGAGCTCAAGAATGACCGTCCAGGACGCGCACAGCCCCTTTCTGTCCACGCTGGGGCCCACAGACAAGTTGCTGGAAGAGCAGCCCAGGTCACCACTCAAAGTCGGAGCCCTTAGCACAACACCTGACACATGGGGTGTCTCCCAGCCACCCTGGGGCCTGACTGGGAAACGGCATTCAGCAGACGGCCTCACCTGTCTCCCTAGGCTTAGCCGGGACCAGTAACCCCACCTCCCAGCCCGGAGGTGTAGGCAAGGCAGTGTGCGCACCCAGTCCACCTAGAAGCCAGTGACCCAGGAAGACTGTGGGATCCGGTGGGAGCATCAAACGGGGAGTCAGACTCTGCCGCTGTCTTCAAAGACAGTGAGCGTCCTGTGCTCAGCCAGCCCAGCTCAGGCCCAAAGTGGACTCGGCAGTTGGGCAGGGGTCCTGACTGCCTCCAAGCGTGGAGCATGGGGCGGCCGGAACAGCTGGAAAGCAGAGGTGAGCTCTTTTTATGCAGCTTCGTAGATGAGCGCACCCATTCTCACAGCTGCCTGCGGCCAGGGCTACTTAGTCTCCACACGATGCAGACGGGAGCGGGCTCTTCTACCAAGGAAGCAGGTCCTCGTTGCTTGGAATGTGCTGGGCACTGCAGTGGGGGATGCAGGCATGGATGGATGGAGGGACCAACGATTCTTCTAATAAAATGGAGGATTCTGACAGGTTATCACCAACTCTCATTGATCATATTTTGTATTTTTATAGCAACGTGGATAATAAATGCTTTTTAAATGCTATGTCTTCAGGCCTGTGTGGTACAGTGCATTGAGCCCTGCTTGTGGTAACAGCATCCCACGTCACGTTACGAGTTCTAGTGCCAGCTGCTCCAATTCCAGTCCAGCTCTCTGCTAACATGCCTGGGAAGCAGCCAAAGGCCCGAGTACTTTGGTCCCTGCCACCCATGTGAGAGACGAGGGTGGAGTTCCTGGCTCCTGGCTTTGGCCTGGCCCAGCCTTGGCTGTTGTGGCCATTTAAGGAGTGAACCAGTGGATGGAATATATACCCCCACCCTCAACTCTGTCACTCTGCCTTTCAAATAAATAATTTAAAAATGACACTGTGGTGGAATGAGAAGGCCATGCCAAGATGGCTGCTGGCAAGCCAGGGTTAGTTACTCAGGAATGGCTTTGAAACCCACCTGGCAACAGGCTGTGATTGGATGACTTCGGATACTGCCGGGCAACAAGGTGTGATTGGTTAGGGGATAGACCGCCCCTTGACCGGATTGGCTGCCTTGGCTATATAAGCTGCTGTACCAACTGAAATAAATGAGTCTGTGGGCTGCTCACCTCTGGCCTGCTTTCACCCAACTCCTGGGGTCTGTGTGGTGACTCCGTGCCTCTTGCCCCCACCATGCTCCTCCTCTCAGAATGAATCCACAGCAATGTGACACATCTTTGCAATTTTTTTTTTTTTTTGCCTAACTACACAGCACCTGGCTATTTATCAACTTTTTAAATCTAAGAGTTTTCTTTTTAAATCCCTTTCCATTTTCGAAGAAAGGTGATAGGTTTGGTTTTTGGTTAAAGTTGAATCAGTGGGGAAAAGCCTTGGTGGAGGTGCTAATAGGCATGGACATATCTGTCAGTTAACAGTGAGGGAAAAACAGCACATGTGCACTGGGCTAGAGCTGAGGGGAGGCCCCTCAGCACTCCAGTACAGAATGGATAGGAGCTGGGTAGTGAGAAGGCATGGTCAGCGCATCAGGCAACAGAGGCCTCCCCTGGCAGCCACCAAGCAAAGCAAACAAGGGCAGGTGTGCACTGCCGCATAGAGCGTAAGCCTCCACCTGCAGCACCGGCATCCCATATGGGCATCGGTTCAAGTCCCGGCTGCTCCACTTTCCATGCAGCTCCCTGCTAATGTGCCTGGAAAAGCAGCGGAAGATGACCCAAGTGCTTGGACCCCTGCACCAACATGGGAGACCTGGACAGAGTTCCTGGTTCCTTTCAAATAAATAAGTAAATCTTTCTTTTTTTTTTTTTTTTTTTTTTTTTTGACAGGCAGAGTGGACAGTGAGAGAGAGACAGAGAGAGAAAGGTCTTCCTTTTGCCGTTGGTTCACCCTCCAATGGCCGCCGCTGCAGCCGGCGCACCGCGCTGATCCGATGGCAGGAGCCAGGATCCAGGTGCTTTTCCTGGTCTCCCATGGGGTGCAGGGCCCAAGCACCTGGGCCATCCTCCACTGCACTCCCTGGCCATAGCAGAGAGCTGGCCTGGAAGAGGGGCAACCGGGACAGAATCCGGCGCCCCGACCGGGACTAGAACCCGGTGTGCCGGCGCCGCTAGGTGGAGGATTAGCCTAGTGAGCCACGGCGCCGGCCCATAAGTAAATCTTTCATTTTAAAAAGCGAACAAGGTTGAGAAGGTCTTTAATTTACAAGAAGTACAGCATAGTTGTATCTGTATCTGATTGTTAAAACGCTACACGACCGCCCAGGAGGCAGGCGGGGCTGAGGGGCAGGCTTGGGCAGAGGTCTGTACTTGAGTAAGGATGAAAGAAACCTGGACCTGACTGGAGGTGGAGAAGAGAGGGCAGAAGTTGGAAACAGCGGGTGGGGAGGGGCAGGCTGAGGCCTCAGGAGACCGCTCCCTGCCAACCAACTCAGGGCTGGACCCGAGCTAAATGAGCCTGAGAAAACCGAACTTTCCAGGAGGGGGCACAAGACAAGCAGCAGCCTGTCCAGGGACGGCCCATGGCGGCGCTGAGCGAGGATGCGGAGCCGGAGGAGTGGACGTGGCAGGAGCTGGGCTAGCCCAGCCAGGGGGACACTCATTAGCATCCAGGCCGGAGCCCAGCGACATTGCCTCAGAGCAAAATCCCGTCCACATTTAGAACAATTTCTAGCTCATTTATCTCCCAAAGTGCCTTAGAGCAGTAAGTCCACTGCAATCCTAAATGTATCCATCTCCCCACTCCGTCCTTTGGGGTTGTGGTCCTGAGGCCACTCCCACCCTGTGCACAGTGACCAAGGAGATGGCCAACGATACATCCAATAAAGCATCTCTCAGGAAAGCCAGTCCTATTTTCCCTGAACATAACACTGCAAATATCAAATGACTTTCTCTAAAGATACTGAGAACAAGACAACTAGCATCCATTATGAATTTCTCAGCCATATACGAGCAAATTCTGAACAGCCTTCCTTGTCCACTCTAATACAAAAAAAAATCTATATACTCTCTCAGGACAGCCCATTAAAAGTGCTTCTGATCCAATAGAGAGTAACTTGGGAAAGAAGCCCTGGTCTCAACACCCGCATTCACTAGCTGACATGAGACCCTGCTGGGAAGAAACACAACAAATATTTCAATGTATACCAGGAACAGGAAACGGCAATGCCCCCCTCCACCAAAAGAAGCAGAAGCCATAGACAGACTTTTCCACACTCTCACCGTATACTTGGCTTTGACTCAGTAATCCTGCATATGAGTTTAAGATTCTAGAAAGCAAAGAATGTTCCTGACAATCAGAGTCATGAAATAAGCATTCACCCTACTAGGTGGAAAATCCAGAAATCGACAAGGCTACAGATGTGATTGACAAGTGTCACGGGAGGTTCAGGGACACAGGTGTTTCTAATCCGAATTTGAACAGTACCCGTGGGAAACAGCGAAGTTTAAGGGTACTTAGAGCAGATTCAAAGATTCACAAAGCACACTTTGCTGCCAGTCTGACTTGCAATTACCTGAATAAAGACGAGACAAAAACATCAGGAAAAGTGGGCACCTTTCCAGCCTCAGGTAGAGAAGTTCCTAAGAAAAGCATCCCGAAAAGAATCTTTCCAAGAAAACAACTTTTCCTAAAGGAAAGAGTAAAACACACTTTGAGGAGCACTGAAGGTGCACGCTCACATACTCAGGTAAGGTGAGGGTCTCCCTCCGCACCGTCGGGGCCCTGAGACACGGCTCAGAGACAGTCACCGACTGCCAAACTCAGAGACGGCGCCAGGTGGTGACAAGCTGTTTGCCGTCACTGCCTGTGACCTGGGCATCTTCAGCAGAGACTTGGACAGCATCACACAAAAGCCTCACCTTCGAAAACTGAGGACTGCAGACGAACCTCGAGGGGAGTTGGCTGGACGGTGAAGAACAGCAGCTGGGAGAGACATGTGTGGCGCAGGAGTGGAAATTCTGGAATAACTGGAGATCAAACAGCCACTCATGACCACGTCACTTCTGTACCCCACTCCTGCCCCGCCAGCTGCCTGTGTGTAATGGGGAGGGCGTGGCCCCTAGACCTGCCGGAGGCTCTCCAATGCTTCTTCCAACCAGTGGGTTTCACTGTATTTACTGAGGTTACCCAGAAGCCCCTCCCCTCGTCTCTGTCGGAGGCGGCATCTGTATGAAAACAGGCATTAAGCATTATGGGTAAACCCTACTGTAGGCACAGAGCAGGGTTTCCCTTGACATCTGGGGTCAAATGACTCTTGGCTTCGGGTAGCTGCCCTGTGCATCACAGGATGGCTGGCAGCAACCCTGTTCTCCACCCACTGGATGCCAGGGACACCCTCCGCCCCTGCAGTGACAACCCAAACCGCCCCAGTTGATAACCCTTGACTCAGGGGTATCTGTACCTGCATCTAAGGCACCCACACTTGGAAACACATTGACCTGTCAGCTGACACAGATCCTCAGCAAAACACGCTCAGAAATCACCGTCAGCACGCAGGGAAACGTGGGAGCCCATCATCTTTCAGTGTCTGTCGCCTCCCTCAGCATCCAGAGCTCAAAAGCACAGCAAAGCGTCAGGGACAGCAACGAAGTCAGTGCTGGGAACATGGAGAGACGGGAGGCGAGGCTGTGGCGGGGGCAGCTGGAAGCCGAGATCTCAGAGGTAGTGCCGTGGCACCGAGGCCACGCGTCAGGGAAGGAGCATCAGAAATGAGGAGGTGACTGAATGGGGTTTTGCTTGCTGGCACCTCTGGAAGGCCCCCTGGGAGAGGAGAGGCCAATCAGAGATCACACAGCCCCGCACCCCACACAGAGAACACAGGGACTCGTGCAGACGACCACAAACTCTGCAAAGCACAGCTGGGCAGGCAACCTGGTGGCTCCTGCTCTGCCGAATGCTAGTGTGCAGCTTTGAGCAAACCCTGCGTCCCCTTCCAGCCTCCTCAGTAAAGCAGGGAGAGACACAGCCACCAGACGGGACAGCCCCGATGGCTGCAGATAACCAGGGGACCCAGTCTGACCTGGACAGGTGCTGTGACGCGGAATTCACAGCTCATTCTATTTAAAAGCACGCAGACAATCGTCCCTGCAAAACAGGCCCTGGAATGACAACTTACATGCAGGTTGGAGCCTCGGAGAGCAGGTCTGTGGGGAGAACCTCCCGTCACCTGAGTCACCTGATCTGTGAGCCCGACTGCAGCCCCCCGGAACCCCTGGCTGTTTCAGGCAGCTGCTGCCCATTAGGCCCCGAAATTTGTGATCCCCAAGCTTTGAGGGCTCTCAGTCTCTAGACAGGCAGATTACGAACAGGGCTATGTGAAAACGTACGCACACAGACAAGGACTGGAAGGAGATGCAAAGAAACAGCAGTGGGAGGGGCCAGTTTGGTTGGGTCTGAACACCTGCCAGGTTGCTGGAGGCTCTCTCTTCCCCGTGCTCAGGTGAGGGAACGTGGACTTGGCTGATGGCAGTGACGGGCCACCAGGAGCAAGAGCTGAGCAGGGAAGGAGACTTCCATAAAGAAACTGTCGGCTACAAAAAAACTGAAAATCACCCTTGTGGTTCTTTTTCAAACATTTCCTGGCTGGTCTCCTTACTCTTTATTTTTCCAGATCAGTGTCGGTCTAGCTGTTAACCTTTAATCCAACAAGCACCACCCAGTCTTCCCTGCCCCTGCCAACCTGAAATCTTATTCGAACTGCATTGGGTTGACACACTACTTGTGGGTGGGTTAACTTTTTTTCAACATTGAGTCTTCTCAGTCGGAAACAAGGGAT
The DNA here is from genome assembly GCF_964237555.1 of Oryctolagus cuniculus. Taxonomy (NCBI): domain Eukaryota; kingdom Metazoa; phylum Chordata; class Mammalia; order Lagomorpha; family Leporidae; genus Oryctolagus; species Oryctolagus cuniculus. Next base: position 2,608,681 of record NC_091434.1, read on the forward strand.
CCCTCTCCTCATTTTTCAATCTTCTGTGTTCTATAGTAAATTATTACTGTTTCTTCCTACATGCCCTGAGTATTTCTTTATTGCCATCTGCTTTTTTAAGTGACATTTTTCCATTATTTACAAAGCATTATGGGAATGCTCTGGATCTTTGTTTATCTGATTACAAACTGGTTTATTAAACTCCCAGCTTGAGGTTAATTTTTGGGATTAGACATACATTATTTCCATGTAGTTACAATGTATCCACTTCCTTCTGATAGCTACACCTTTGAGTTCTTTATGGGGGGGGGGGTGTCAACATCCTTGTAACTTTCTTCCTAGATTGGATACTCTGCAATTTGACAAGGAGCCGCACTCAGCAGGCGGGTGAGGCAGTGGTGCTTTGTAATAACACAGTGCAGATCCAGGCTTGTCAGACTTCAAGTAGCACTTACACTTGCCTATGAGGGAAACAGCGCTTTGTGAGGCCCTTGACCCCACACTTGCAAGTCTCACAAGACACCCTCGCCCAGGGGCTGGAGGCTGGCCCTGCACAGTGGCAGAGGAGTGGGCATGGCGGCCCGCAGAGGGCAGGCTTGGGGTCAGGGGAGCTGCGTCACTGCTGACCGAGCCCGACCTGCCCTGGGAGCCTCCACCTCTGGGCAAGCTTTGGGTCCTTGATCTGCGTCTCAGCCTCCTCATCTGTGGAATGGGAGAGTAGAGACACTACCTAGTTCACACAGGGTTTATGAGGAAAAACTGAGTTTTTATTTACAATCCTTACTTAAATAAGTGCGGTGTTTAGTCTGTACGATACAAGCTACAAGCAGTTCAAGGCACATTGGATCTAGGTCTAAGTGCCAGTCACGGGGTCAGAGAGACGTGGGAGTAAACATCTATCCCAGACAACCCGCCCCCGCTTCCTGCCTGGCCGGGTCTGGCTTCCCTCTCTCCTGCTCAGAACCCCGGTCAGCTCCATAAAACCCTGGTGCCGGGAAACTCATGATTCGGCAGCGCAGAGAAACTCAATTTTCCCTGGAATTCTTTGTTCTCGTGGGAATAACCATGCCACTTCCCTAGGACGGGAGCCTGCACTTTTCAGCAGTTGTTTTTTGTCAGCCACTGGTCACTTCCTCATTGAGTTACGAGCTGGGTGGCTGGACCGGAGCTCGGTGAGTCAGATGAGCAGTGACCGCATTGGGCAACAGGAGCGCCCGGGCTTCTGCTTCAGGGGGAGGGAGAAAACCTCCCCACTGGGTAGGGTTTTATTACTCTCCAGTAAGACAGCAACCTCAGAGCACTGAAAAGCAGCTATGTTCAAACCTTTCAGCTCTGATATTCTGACTGTCTAGAGGGTGCGACCTAAGTGTAGGGTAAAATACATATCCACCTCTTTCGTCTCTGGGAGAAGACAGAGGGTTGTAGGCAGTGTCGAGAGCTGAAGTCCAGAGAGAGAGAGAGACAGACACACACAGCTGGGAGGGACGGTCCCAGGAGCCACAGGTAACAGGCTTCACTTAACAACGCCAGATAACATAATGGTAAAAAGCAGTGTGCATGACAATCTCAAGTAATCCACATTATAGGCAAAAACTGAGTCACTCGGCTGTAGGTGGAAGCCACGCAGAAGGCCACTGATGAGTGAGTGGCTAAACAGTGTGGCCCTTCCCCTCAGGCGGGCAGTCCTCGGCCTGAATGAGGAAGAGGCTTCTGACCCCCGCTGCCGCAGGGGCAAAGCTGGAGAACACGCGCGAGGAGAAATAACTGTCACCAACAGAGACAAATACTGTGTGAGTCCAGCGTCTGAGGTCCCTAGAGGGAGACAGAAAGCAGGATGGGCGTTGCCCGGGCTGGGGGAGGAGGAGTGGGGGTTGATAGGGTTTCAATTCTGCAAGATGAGAAAGTTCTAGAGATGGGTGGTGGCGGCAGTGGCACCACGGTGTGTGTGAACTGCGTCTGAAATGGTCCAACAGACGACTTTACATTAAGCACGCATATCTTACCGTGGGAACAATAATTTATGTTACAAGTTTTACACGCTGGGGGAGCAGTTAACTCAGCCTGCCACTTACAGCATCCCAAAGAGCTGTAAAAGCGGAGTTTATGGCAAGTATTCAATAGAATACAAAATGCCTGGACACTCCCTAGCGAGCACACACAAACACCCCCAATTACCTCTATGTGAAAACAAACCACCACAAAAAGGCTTCGAGAAAACAAACGGCGCCATGAATGAGGCGCCAGGATCTAGGAAGCCTGTGCCATTCCTCGGTTTTTGTCTGGATGAGCAGGAACGACTTTTAAAAGAGGAAAAACCAACGCCGAGTTCATTTCCCCCCACAACTTCATCTGAAAAGAAAGGAAGACAGAATGACAGAAAGCCCTTCTAGTCTGTGTCCCCAAGGGCTTGGAAGCCCAGCCCAGGAGCCTGCGGGCCACGGCTTTTGTTCTTCCCTACTCTGCGCGTTACGGGTCGGGTGGCAGGCAGGGAAGCCCTGGGCCTCTCTCGGGATAATACTTCTCGATGCAGAATAGCCCAGGTTACCAAGGAAAGGGATCGCTGAACACATCACCAGTGTGTATCCCTACATCCCGCCGGAGCACCTCAGAAGGGCAAATCAAGCCGTCATCTCCACACGTGTAACTCATCCCAGGGTGCAGAAGCAGGTGCCAGTGACTGCAAACACCAAGCAGTCCCACGCGACACAGGGGCAGGGAGGTCAGGAAGAGTGAGGGCAGGGGCACCGAGGTGGCTAGGTCCCGAAACCTAGAGGAGGACCAGGCTCTGAGCAGGGCATCAGACAGGACTGGATGACAGTGGTCTCTGACAGTACAGAAAGCCCGAGAAAGGACCCAGCAGTTGCTGTCAGGGTGCAGACTGGTTGCTGGGGTGACGGGTGCCCAAACAGGAAGCCACAGGAAGGAGCGTGCCCTGGCCCTTCCTCTGGCCTCACAGCCAGCCTCCAGGCCCTGCTAGCACAGCGCAGTAGGTGAGGGAGGAAAGCCCGGAGCAGAGACACAGCTCAGCACACCTGACATCTACACACAGATGCATGCAAACCATCCCCCAGCTCCCTGCAACCACCACAGAGAGCCCTAGGAACACCCGGGGCTTCCGGCGGCGATGAGGGGCACATCCTTCTAACACAGCTGACGGCTGGGGCCTGCCTTCCTCGCCGAAGGCGCTGCTACTCTTTCTTCCTGTCCAGGTTCAAGGATCTCTGGACATCTATCCAAAGACCCCCTCGTGGACTTAGGATCCTTCTGGGTCCTTCAAGGTGTCAAATATGGTTGCTTTGTCTTCTTTAATTTTTGCTTTTTGTGCATGTGGCTGATCATGGATGTGAGGGATTTTTAAAAAATGTTTGAGTAAGGAGATGACGAAGAACGCAAACCCACACCTTTCTACACGGCACTCCCGTAACCGGTCTGATGGCCACAGTGGGTGGTGAGCAGTCACTCCTACACTTCACCCCACGTCACAAAGAAGAAAAGGTTCACGCAACTGGACTTACACCCCCCACTCATCTGGGGGGACCACAGGCTTCCGCGAGGCTGCAGAGTTATTTCCTGCCACACCACTGCCTCTTGTGTGCCAGCGGACCCCTTCCACCAACTTTGTTTCCAGACTTCTCCAAGCTTCGGTCCCCGCCACCAGATGCCTCATGGTATGTCCATCGGACATGGAGCTCCTTCCCCCACCTCCAGGCCCCCTGCTGTGTTTCCTCTCCCATGAGCCTTTGTAAGTGGTGCTCTCAGGGTGGCATCCACACACACCATGCTCAGGCTGGTGCCCCCACCCCACTCGCTCTTCATCATCAGCCCCAGGACTTGCCTGTGGCCACCGTCGCATTGTCCCCTCCGAATGCCTGAGATGGCCCCTGGTGGCCTCCCCCACGTGACTGCCAATGGAATTTTGTTCATTCAGTCAACCAAGGTGCACTGGGGCCCCCACGCACCAGACGCCATGCCTGCCATGGTCGCATAGGTCTCATGTTGCACAGTCAGACAAGGAGCTGGTGACAGCTGAACAGAATCCCCCACCACGCCCCACGCTGGGTGTGCAGAAGGAAACCACGGACTTGTTTGTGAGTCCCGTCCCCCCACCTCCCCCCCGCAGTGACACCTGGAAAGGCTCTAACTCCTCCCAGAAGCCTCCAAGCTCCACCAGAGGTGGCCTGGGGGCTGCAGATGGCTCTGCCCACATGGCCCCTGCCCTCTCCCAGACCACGGCAGGCCTCGCTTTTCTCACGAACACAGTTAACAAATGAATCTATGTCCAAGCTCTATTTATCCAGAGACAGGACCACCCTCCTGCAACATCTACACGGCGTGCCGATGAGTCTGCACTTTCAGTAAATGTGGGCAATGCAAGCGTCAGAGTGCGGCAGTGACTTTAGAGCGAGAGCCTCCTCCGTCCCACTTAGGGAGCTGTGCGAAGAGCAGCCGCCGATCGCCGCCGTGCCACCGCACTCGTTTTCCCCGGAAGGCGGCAGAAATTCCTCGGTCGCCTTTAGCTAAGTCGAATCGAAGTTTTGCTTTGCTTTACTTTACTGGACTCAGGTACTTGGGAAAGCCCCAAGGACATTATATATTTTACTTTTAAAATGTTTATTTATTTTCATCTACTTGAAAGGCAGAGGGACAAGATACACACACACATAGAGATGTCTTCCATCTGCTGGTTCACTCCCCAAATGCCCGCACAATGCCCGTCCCCAAATCATATATTCCAAAGGACCTGGACATAAAGGGGAAAAAGCATTTTTTAGAGAAAAATGTTACATTAAACTACTTCTGCCTAAGTAATTACCAAAACAAGCTACTCACTGAAATTCTGACTTTGAGAAGATGGTATTCTATTCAGTCATGTAATTTAGTAAAGGATATAAACCAAAATAAGGAAAAGCAACTGTCAGCTGGTGAACCGTGATGAACAGGAAGAGAGCACACTGCCCGACGGTCATGCATCACTCCGGTGTAATTTACCGAGTGCCCAGTGTCTTTCCAAAGGCAAACACACACATGCGTGAAGCCGGCACCGGGCAGACTAAGGAGACATTGCTGGGCTCTGGGCTTGGCCAGCTTCTTCCCGTGAGCCACTGCTCCAGCCCAGGGGAGCCCCGAGTGTCCCTCTGCCTGGCTTCCTTCCCCTTCCCATGTACGTCCTCTCAGCCCTGGGACCTCAACTCTACCTCCCACAGTTCTCCTTAGCTGTTGCTAGAACACAAAAGACTCAAATGACACAAAAGGTGTCACTTTTAGGAGTTCCCTTCTGATAGAAAAGCACCTGACTTAAAAATGCCCACCAAGGGGCCGGCGCTGTGGTGTGGTGGCTGGGGCTGCCGCCTGCAGTGCCCGCATTCCATATGAGCGCCGGTTCTAGTCCCGGCTGCTCCACTTCCCATCCAGCTCTCTGCTGTGGCCTGAGAAAGCAGAAGATGGCCCAAGTGCTTGGGCCCCCGCACCTGCGTGGGAGATCCGGAGGAGGCTTCTGGCCCCTGGCTTCGGATCGGTCCAGCTCTGGGCGTTGCAGCCATCTGGGGAGTGAACCCACAGATGGAAGGCCTCTCTCTTTGTCTCTCTTTCTCTCTCTATAACTCTGTCTTTCAAATAAGTAAAATAAATCTTTATAAAAAAATGCCCACCAAGTGGGTGTCAGGGGCAGCAGTGAAGATGCCGTGTGTGACACTCACAGACCACACGGAGAGTCTGGGTTCAAGTCCCGACTGCTCCTGATTCGACTCCTGCTGGTGCGCAGCCTGGGAGGCAGCAGGTGACTGCTCGAGTCCTGCGCCCCGTGTTGGAGACCTGGATGGAGTTCCTGGCGCCTGGCTTCAGCCTGGCTCACTCCTGCCAGTGACGAGTCTCTGTGGAGTAAACCAGCAGGATGGAGACCTCCTCCAACCTTGTTTCTCCACATTTCAAATAAATAAAATCAATAAATAAACCTTTATAAAGTGCCACCAGGACCTGGAAGCCAGCGAATGAGCCTCCTGGAGTGGTTTCCTTTTTTAAAAAGACTCTGACATATTTGACAGGCAGAGCCCCGGCACTTGGGACATCATCCACTGCAGGGGGCTGGGTGGGAAGTGGAGCAGGCAGGACTTGAACCGGCGCTCTCATCAGGGATGCTGGCATCTTTCTGATGGGTGACAGACATAGCGGGTCTTGTGGGGGCCCAGAGATGAATCATTTTGGAGCCTTAATGGGTAGAAAAGCGGCAGCTCTCAGTGTGCACGCGACCACTCGTGGGAGATGTGTGCAGTGCAAGCGGTCACAGGGGCCCGAGGGCAAACGAGGGCCAGCACTGTCAGTCCACTGCCAGCAGAGCCCCAGGGGTCTTTCTTTGGATGTCACAGCTGGTTCTCTCCAAGGGGTTCTCTGATCCCTGGGGCCTTCAGGTAAGGGCTGACCTCTGCTGGGCTCTCTAGGAAGTACATCCAAGAGAGGAGGAGGAGGAGGAGAGGCAAGGAGACACAGCCAACGCAGGCACCAGGCGTGACAACGCGTCTCCTGCAGGAGGACGGCTGGCGCCCTCCAACGTAACAGGAGTCCGAGGCCCGGCAGGAAAAGCAGCCTGCTGAGGCCCGAAGCTGGCGGGCAGTGCGGCCAGGGCCGGAACCCAGGCATGGGCATCGGCCACCCAGAGGACGTCCTTGTTACAGGTGGCTCATGGGACATTCTCTGAGTGCCGACCATGACTGCACAGGCACCTCCCTGGGTCTCATCTGATGTCAGCCCCTATAGACCTGAAAGGCAGGTGCTACTGTCTCCCAGGCACCTGTGTGGAAACAGGCTCACGGCTGAGGGGCACAGGGGAACCCACGGACTCAGGGTGACACCGCCACACCCACCGCGGGCTCTCCTTAGCCCTGCCTCCTTCCTACGCTGTCCCTGGCTTCCATCCCATAGAGGTTTCTGTCTCCTTCTTATAATTGCTGATGGGCAGGGGCCTCCTCCATGCAGCGCCTGGGCCCGGCCACCCCTCCCCCGCAAGTCAACGTCATCCTCCCTGTCCCGACAAGCGGCCCGGGTGGGGCCTCCCAGACGCAGTGAGCAGTGGCCACATGGCTCCCTGCCCCGCCAGCTGCATTATGATGACAGCCAAAAGCTTTATTTAGGACATTTCAGACTTTTCCCCCGCTGTGAAAACCCGGTTACCAAATCATCCTCAGAGTATGCATGACTTTTTCCTTTTAAAAATCAGAACCATCCTGCCTCGTGTTAGACGTCCAAGGACACAGGAGAGCCTCCGCCCCCCGATGGCTTCCAGATGCTGGCCAGGACCGCAGTCTGCTGGGCGCTGGGCAGTGCTTTGGGGCGAGGGCACGTGGTACACATGGCGGGCCAGCCGCTGTTCCCTGGGGAAGGGTGTGACCGCATGGCCTGGGGGGGCTCAGCCGCTGGTGCTCCATCACCCAGGGTGGAGTTAATCAGTCTACCCAACTCCAGCCCTCACTCACCTGAGACAGCGCCCAGCAGAATGATCTGTTAGGGTTCACAAGCATTGGTGAGATTAGGCGTGGGGTGGGGATTGCAAATTCAAAAAGCCCATGGAAAAATAGAATTAAAAGCTAAGTTTCTTTGGGTGCAAAAAAAATTTGAAATTCATGCATTTTTTTTTTCAATAAAATGTATTCTCCATGAACTTTTTGCAGACTCCTCATCTGTTTTTTAAGGCAATGAGAAATATGTTCAACCCTTAAACTGGGAAAAAATATCTGCACATTTGCCATGGGGGTGAGAAGGGCTCGCAGGTAACTAGAAGTCAATAAGAGAACTTAGGCTAACACACTGGTCATTTGGGAGACAGCTGCAGGCAACTGAGAATCAATCTGCTGTCGGGGTTTGGCTATCACACAAAGGCCAAGAAAAGTCACAGCCCACGGGCCTGTGAGGGGAAAGACACCGTGAGACAGACGACACAGGTACATGGGTAAAGTCACCCAACCTTCTAGGCAAGCCGCCAAGAGACAACCATGGGGACCTGGAACACCGGATACCTTGTGCCTTTGTAACGGAGCTTGTAATCTGTAGTTTAAAGACTGAAGTAGTTTAAATCTCAAATAGAAGAGTTACGTAGTATTAAAAATGTTCAGGGCGGGGGTGGTAACGTGGTGTAGCAGATAAACCATCACCTCTGACACCGGCATCCCATATGGGCACTGGTTCATATCCTGGCTGCTCCACTTTCAATCCGGCTTCCTGCTGATGCACCTGGGAAAGCAGTGGAAGATGGCCCAAGTCCTTGGGCCCCTGCACCCACGTGGGAGACCCGGAGGAAGCTCCTGGCTCCTAGCTTTGGCCTGACCCAGCCCTGGCAGTTGTGGCCATCTGGGGAGGGAACCAGTGGATGGAAGATCTGTGTGTGTGTGTGCGCGCGTGTCTCTCCCTCTCTCTAAGTTTTCTAAATAAATAAATAAACCTTAAAATAGAAACTAAAGATGCTCACTGCAATGTGATCACAACAGCAAACAAACAAAAACCTATCAACAGTCAGGCCAAAACGACCCAAGGGTGCATTCTCAAAGCCATGGTCATGGCCATTCAAATGTCCCCACAGAGTATCTGTGCAGGAGCCACGCTTACGTTCTTCCTTTGGGAAGGAAATGAAAACTACGTGCAGGATTCCCGAGTCCCACGTGAGGCTCTGCTCAGAGACCTCACAGATCGAAACAACAGAGAAATCAAACTTAACAGGCCTTGCGCTTGGTCCCAGAAGCGGCCATCTTTTTATTTTCTAATATTGTCCGAATTTTCCTGCAATAAGCATACACTGCATTTACTACAAGAAACTAAGTATTCCCTTTTACCAAGAACAATTACTTTTTGTTGGTCATTTCTTCATTTATTCAACCAAAAGCCTGTTGCAAACCAAGCCTCAGGACATGTGCGGAGAGGGTAACCTTCCACACGTGTGCACGCTCCTACCCCAGCCTGAGGAAGTCCAGAGGGCTTCCTGGAGGAGGGGAGCTGAGTCTGGAGGGAGAGTGGCTCAGGAGGGCAGCAGTGCCAGACGGCCACGGAGGGAGGCCCAGGGAGGCCCCTGGGGGCGCTGAAGATGGGGTGGTGGCACGGGCTCTGTTTTTTTCCTTTTGTAAAGATGGCAAAGCTGACTTTGCTGGCACGGGGGAGGCGATGTGTGGCCATGGGTCTGGGGTCCACTGTGGCAGCAGCAGTGGGGAGGAGTGGACTCAGCCCCCGGAGCTGATTTCTCTAGGGTGCCAGGGCATGGAGACGCAGACACTCGTGCACCGGTTCAGTCTCAGGAGCTCGGGCCACGGGGCCACTGAGACAACCGGGGAGCCAGAGGGTGGGAGGCGGAGCAGGGAGGGGTGCCGGGGGAGGGGCCAGGCAGCCATCAGGAGGCGTGGACGCTGGGTCCCTGGTAGGTCCCGGGTGACTTGCTGGAACTGTGCGAAGAGTGTGCCATGAATACCACCGAGGAGCGAGAACAGAGCCAAACACAGAGTGTGAGAGACAGGAGAGGCCAGGGCTGAGCGCACAGACCGAAGGAAGCAGGGCGGGCGGGGTCCCGGGAGGCCAGGAGGCTCAGTGCGCCGCGTGGTACCCTGGAAGACACACAGCGGACGAACACAACCTGCTCCAACTGACCAAGGCAAGCAGATGTCTCCAGGGCACAGTCAGGGTGGGGCTGTGCCTGCCAGCACCCAGACTTTGTGGCAGGACCCCAAGATGCCTCCCGGGAAAGCCTACAGGCTCCCCCAGAGGGGTGACCCCTGGCACAGGACACCAGTTGCCATGGAGACGGCCACCGGTCCGTCAGAGCCCAGTGCTGATGGGAGGGTGATCTCCTCAGAGCCCCGAACACCTGTGACTTCTGCAGGGCGGGCAGAGCTGGGGGCCCTGCTGTCCTCTGCCTCGCTCCCACACACATGGCCACGGCCACGGCTCCACATCAACACCATTCAGGAATGCAATGAATTACTCAGAATAAAGCCCCAATTTCAAATATGGTGTTGTTAATAAGGCATCAAATGAAGACGTCCTGGTTTGCACCCCTGGGAACTAACTCATCCTTTGGTGAAGAGTGGATTCCGTTCCCGGCTCACAGCTTAGAAACAGAGAACTGAGATCCCTGTTTTGTAGATTACAGATTACTTAGCTTTGCCTAAAACCATGTGCTCATAAATTAAAATTATTTTAATATATACTATACAATATAAGAACACCGGAAAAAACTCACTCCAGTAACTAAGAAAATTAGCATTTCTTTCTTTAAACCTAATTATTTTAATATTTATATGAAACCCTTAGAACATCAGCTCCATTGACTTTAAAAAGGAGAGCTAAATGGTTTGCTCCACAAAAAAGAAACACTGCATATTTCTCAGTGAAGAGGAACCAAAGTGTCTCACGAATAATGGAAGTGCTATTTCTTTAAGAGATGTGAAGAAGTCCGCATTTCTTCAGAGTCAGCGAGCGCAGTGGTCCGGTGACAAGCCTGAAGTCATTTATTTCCAAAGAAAGCCCACAGTCTGTTTTATGAATGGGAGCTCTTGGCCGTCGCTAAATTCTGCAGCGTAATGGAAAACTCCATCCAGGAGGCATGGCGATCGGCATGCTTCGAGTCTTAACAAACGGCCACGTTCTTTGAACTCCACAATTTCCCTCCTAGCGACAATCACGGATGCACAGGGGATGGCTCTGCACGGTGTTCGTGCCAGTGTGACTCTCCGGAGAAGACAGGGGCTCAGGGGGTGACGGTGGGAGCACAGCCCAGCTGCCGGGCAGCCACGGGGTAGGAGAAGCCCAGCTCGAGGGATCAGAAAATGGAATGATGCACAACACGTCAAAACTCAAATAGAAACGTCCAGGCGGGAGGCAAAAGCAGGCCTCTTACTGGGTCTCTGAGCGGCATGCCTTTCTGGAAAGTTCTCTGCAGGTGGACTAAAGCCCTGTTCTCCCCCACAGCCTGCCTGCGCTGTCTCCTCTCGGCAGCAGAGCAGCAGGCGAACGCGCCAGCCCATCTCCGGACACCTGCCACCTGTCCCGGGGACCAAGAACAGAGCAACAGCGCTCGGCAGAGACCTCGGGCAGCTGGGCAACTGCGGACACGGCCACTCCGGAGAGCACACGGCCGGCCTCTTCGCCACGACCGCTGTGAAGGACCCCTCCCCACCATTCCCAGCTCTGGTGCAGACCAAGCATGACTCGTTCCTCTGGGGTCCTCTTGCCCTGCGACTTCCCTGGAACGGCCCTGGCTGAGGCCACCGGGGACTCCCCACTGCCAGGTGCAGGGGACATCCCTGTGTATGCCCTGATGGTGTCTGCAGCATGGACACAGATCCCCGCTGCCCCCCGGCTCCTCCCCAGACCCCTCTTTGTTTGGGGCCCAGAGGGCTCTGTCCTCAGCACTCTGCTCTCCCGGTCTCCTCAGATCTCACGCGGCCACCGCTGGCGGATGACTCCCTCCTCTCCCCATGGCCAGCACTCAGCGTTTGCGAGATTGTCCAGTTCTTCAGACACTTCCGCAATGGACTAAACCCCTCCCCTTCGCTGCCCCACCCACCCACACAAAGCTGCCAGGCTCCGCGGATGACACCGTGTCCCGACACACGCTCCCTGAGTCCCCTTGCTGGACGCCTGGACATCACTCTGCTCCGACTGCCCACGCCAAACACCATGGCCTGCCGCTAACAACAACGGATTCTGTTTCTCACAGTTCTGGGGGCTGAAGTCAGTCCAATGTCGAGGCGCTGGCAGACTGGCAGCGGGCGAGGGCCCCTTCCCACCGCGTGCTCCTGGGGTGCAAGAGGAGGCAGCTCCCTCGGGCCCCATTGGCTCTGCTCCCATGACTTCATGCCCCCCCCACCACCACAAGGCCCAGCTCCTGACACTGTCACCCCGGGGATGGGGTCTCCACACATAAACTTCAGGGGACAACACCCACACTCAGATGGCAGGAACCTCTCTCTCCCTGCCTCCCACAGTATAGGCATGGTATTAAGCATCGATTGCCTTTTTTTTTTTTTTAATTTATTTGATAGATAGAGTTAGACAGAGAGACAGAGAGAAAGGTCTTCCTGCCGTTGGTTCATCCTCCAATGGCCGCTGCAGCCAGCGCGCTGCGGCCAGCGCACCGCGCTGATCCAAAGCCAGGAGCCAGGTGCTTCCTCCTGGTCTCCCATGGGGTGCAGGGCCCAAGCACTTGGGCCATCCTCCACTGCCCTCCCGGGCCACAGAGAGAGCTGGACTGGAAGAGGAGCAACCAGGACAGAACCAGTGCCCCAACTGGGACTAGAACCCAGGGTGCCAGCACCACAGGTGGAGGATTAGCCAAGTGAGCCACGGCGCTGGCCCCCAAGCATCGATCTTTTTTTAAGACCAACATTTCGAATGGTTTTCGTTAAACTGGTTCCAGTTTTTAATGTTAACCAATGTCTTCTAATTCAGAAAAAAAAAAAAAAAAAAAAAAAAAAAACAAAAAAAACAACCAAACCAAACCAAACCAAAACAAAACAAAAAAACAGGGGTTGCTATAAATAGCCGGATCAGAACAGGAGCAAAACACCTGCCCCAGTTACGGGTTTTATTCATGGACCTTGCTGTAGAAGAAACACATATTCAGCTCAGTTTATGTCATAGTTATACACCTGCAAGTCCCAAGGGGGAGGGAAAAACCACACGCAGGAGCTGGACCTGAGGATAAGTCCTCCTCGTCCTAAACACACAGCACACCCCACACGTCAGCTCCCCAAAGACAGCATGCACCTGCGGAGCCGAGAACACCACAGCGGGGCTGAATCGTGTCCACCCAGAGCCTGTGAGTGGGAGCTCAGGTACTGGCAGCTAGGTCCCCAGGGTGTTGGTGTGCGGCCTGGCGGAGGCACTGACCTTGCACGGGGTTTCCTCGGCCCCCGGCTTGTTCCCACAAGAGTGAGTCTGGAGCTGCTTTGCTGCACACGCCCTTGTCAGGGGCTTGGCTGATTCCTGCTCCCGCTTCCTGCTAATGTGCGTCCTGGGAGCTGTGGGTGATGGCTCAAGCAATTGGGTCCCTGACCCCCACGTGGGAGACCTGGTTGAGTTCTAGGCTCCTGGCTTTAGTTCAGCCCAGCCAAGGCTGTTGTAGGCTTTTGTGGAGTGAACCAGTGGTTGGACAATCACTCCGTCTCTTTCTCTCTGCCTTTCAAATAAGAAAACTAAAACAAAACAAGGGGGCCGGGGCTGTGGCGTAGCAGGTAAAGCCACCGCCTGCTGTGCCGGCATCCCATGTGGGCGCTGGTTTGAGTCCCGGCTGCCCCACTTCCAATCCAGCTCTCTGCTGTGGCCTGGGAGAGCAGTGGAAGATGGCCCAAGTCCTTGGGTCCCTGCACCCACGCGGGAGACCTGGAAGAAGCTCCTGGCTCCTGGCTTCAGACTGGCCCAGCTCCGGCTGTTCAGCCATCTGGGGAGGGAATCAGCAGATGGAAGACCTCTCTCTCTCTCTAACTCTGAATCCTCATCTCTGTAACGCTGCCTTTCAAATAAACAAATACATCTTTAAAAACAAAACAAAACAAAGCAAGCCTGGCCCTGAATCTCTCTGGCCTCCTGTCTGGCTGTGTGACCTCGCCCCTCACACGTGCTCCGCCCACAGTGCCACCCACCACACCCTGAAGCAGCCTGAAGCCCTCACCAGAGCCAGCAGAAGCTACAGCCAGGCTCTCGGACTCCAGGCCTGTGAGTCAATTTTTAAAAAAAAAAAACTTTTATTTTACAATTGGAGAGGCAAAGACAGAGATACAGAGAGAGAGCTCCCATCTGCCCCTCACTCCCCAGATGCCCACAGTGGCCCTGAACTGGGCTAGGCTGAAGCTGGGAGCCGGGAACCACGTGGGGAGCAAGGACCCAGCCACTTGAGCCACCACCTGCCATCTCCCAAGGTGGCACCAGCAGGAAGCTGGATCAGGAGCAGGTGCGGAACCCGGCCGCACTCACCATCCAGAATAACACCCACACCACAGCAAACCTGTACGACAAATGTAAACATCTTGCTTTTTTATTTATTTTATTTATTTGAGAAACAGACAGAACAGAGACAGACAGACAGACAGACAGCTCCCGTCCTCTGATCCACTTCCCAGATGCCTGCGATGGCTGGGGCTGGGGCAGGCTGAAGCCAGGAGACAGAACTCAATCCAGGTCTCCCACGTGGGTGGCAGGGACCCGAGTACGTGGGCCATGGCCTGCTGCCTGCAGGGCACTCATAGGCAGGCAGGTGGACTCAGGGGCTGAGCTGGCCTTGGATCCAGGAAGCCAGTGTGAGATGTGGGTGTCCTAAGTGGTACAGAGCTGCCAGCCAACGCTCCCTCACAGCTTTTCTGGGATTTTTAAATCTTACATTGAAATACCTGGAGTTTTTTTCTTTGTTAACAGATTTATTTACATATTTTAAAGTGAGAGAGAGAGAGAGAGAGAGAGAGAGAGAAAGGTCTTCCATCCACTGGTTCACTCCCAAGTGGCCACAACGGCTGGAGCTGTGCTACCTACAAAGCCTGCATCCTATATGGGCACCAGTTTGCACCCCGGCTGCTCCACTGCTGATCCAGCTCCTTGCTGATGCACCTGGGGAAGCGTGAGAAGATGGTCCAAGTGCTTGGCCTTCTGGGAGACCTGGAAGAAGCTCCTGGCTTTGGCCCAGCTCCAGCCACTGTGGCCATTTGGAAAGTAAACCAGCAGATGGAAGATCTCTCCCTCCCTCCCTCACTCCCCACCCCCCTGTATCTCTGCCTTTCAAATACATAAACACATCTTTTTAAAAATGCTAAATATAAAACCAACCAAAAATCCTTGAACAAAAGACTGCAGCGTCCCATACTGGGTGCTAGGACCGAAACCTGGCTCTGACTTCCTGCGAGTGCGAGGCAGCGGTGACGGCTCAGCAGCTGGGCTCCTGCCAGCCACACGGGAGCTGTGGACTGAGTTCCCAGCTCGTGACTGGGAGCCACTGGGGGCTGCGGGGAGTGGACCAGTGGATGGGAACACGCTCTCTCTCTCTCTCTGCCTTGCAAATAAACAAGCAAAAACAAAAGATGAAGTGAAAGGTGAGTGCCTCGGAGTCCTCCCGCAGGGAAGAGGGAAGAGCCACAGCCTCTCGCCCGCCGCTGTGAGTGGGACTCACTGGTCCTCATCGTCAGCCCCGGAGCAGTGGCTGCTATGCAGCTCTGAGCACAGGAACGTGGTTTTCAGCCACCGAGACGTCCGGCCCTCACCCACGGCACACGGGCTCCGAGGCTCCACAGCCACGGAACGCTCAGAGAGGGAGGGCGGCATCTCAGAGCCGCCGGCGACTGCTGCTCGAGCGACTCACGCCGCCAACTGGTGACCAGCACTTTAACACGCCTCTCACATGCCACACACCCCTCACCTTTACAAAGTCACTCGCAAGTTCCGAAAACCCAACTCCTAAAAACACTACCGCTGCGTGACCACACACCCAGCCCTCTGTGGGCCAAGAATGTTTATGTCAACGCCACACTAGGCCAGGATTCTACTTCCCCGGGGAGCCATACTCACTCACGGGTTGCTTTCACCATGGACGTGAAAGGACCTCAAGGTCGCAATGTTTTGCACCCCAATAAATGTCTCTTTTATTCTGTTTTCCACGCCCCTTCCGAAGTCCCCCATAATGAAGGCGGCCCTGTAGCCTTGCCCTCGGCCCCGGCTGCTTGCTAGCCTCCCCGGCGAGCTGGACTGAGCAGCAGGTGTGAGTGACCACGCTAAGGGACTTCCTTGCCTTGGGCAGATCGGGTTCCCTGGGAATCCCACTTCTCAATCAAACGGGTGGCTGCTCAGGCAGATGGCCCACAAGCAATCCTCACAGAGGCGGCCCCGGCGGGGAGCGGCTGCTGTCCAGCCAGCCCCAGGCGGCCCCCAGCCCCTCTGCCGCACCCACCCTGAGAATGTGCCCCGTTAATAAACGCCACCAGGTCTGGCCCACCCTCATGGCAGCCTCGGGAGTGACACGATCAAAAGGAACGAGGTGACGAATGCGCTCGGACAAAAAGCACGCTCAGATTTCCTTGCAGGCTGACGTTCAGAGGCCACGGGTCTCCTGAGAGCCCGAGCCTGGGACGGGCGACCCGTGTGGTGCGCTGCCTCTGCTGACTGGCAGATGAGCTGGCCCAGGAGGGACTGGAGGGCATCGGGCCAAGGCCACCGTCCCGCTGCATCTCCTGCCGCTGGATGGACTCACGGGGCCGCCCACTGCAGACAGAGGCTCCTGGGTCGCGGCAGGAGTCATCTCTGATGAGGTCACCGCGGCCGAATGAAAACGCTTTCAAGTTCTAAAATTGTCACCGGACGGAACAGACAAGGCACCTCCCGGGAACCGAGGCGCCAGCCCTTCCCTCCTGCCTCTCATGGTGAAACGGGGACAGCTGGGCCGGGGCTGGGGTCTCTGAATAAGGGGCACGTTCAGAAGGGAAGGAAGCAGGCTCACTTGTGCACGTGTGTGCACGTGTGTGCACATGCGTGTCTGTGTGTTCTAACAGACAAAGCACCTCCTGGGGGCTGAGGCGCCAGCCCTTCCCTCCTGCCTTGGAGCAGGCTCACTTGTGCACGTGTGTGCATGCACATGTGCGTGTCTGTGTGTCCTAACAGCTCTACTGAGTTACAACTCCCACCCACTGTGAGTGTGCGACCCGAGGATTCTCCGCGAACGTCCGCGCATCCCCCCGTGCCCCTGGCTGAACTCCGCCCCCACGGAGGATCTCTGTTCCATAGAATCTGCTCCTGCAGATGCTGTCCTGCGGTTGCCCCTGGAGTCCTTCTAGCCCTGCCTAAATGTTACTTTGTAGCAAGTTCACTGGTTTTATTTCCATGTGGCCCAAAGCCATGCTTTCCTGCCCTCAGGTGACAGCATTTTTAAATGAAGGCAGCTCACGGCCTCCGGTGTGAGTCTCCTCTCCTTTTACACTTTTTACAATCGCCCCCCCCACCCCCGTGCTTACCTCCCCCGGCACCCACGCACCTGCTCCCCACCACAGCATTCAATCCCACAGCACCTCCTGCTCATCCCCCTACCTTCTTTTTAGAAATGTTGCAGGCCGGCGCCACGGCTCACTAGGCTAATCCTCCGCCTGCGGCGCCAGCACCCTGGGTTCTAGTCCCGGTTGGGACACCAGATTCTGTCCCGGTTGCTCCTCTTCCAGTCAACTCTCTGCTGTGGCCTGGGAGGGCAGTGGAAGATGGCCCAAGTGCTTGGGCCCTGCACCCGCATGGGAGACCAGGAGGAAGCACCTGGCTCCTGGCTTCGGATCAGCGTGGTGTGCCGGCCGCGGCAGCCATTTGGGGGGTGAACCAACGGAAGGAAGACCTTTCTCTGTCTCTCTGTCTCACTGTCTAACTCTGTCTGTCAAAAAAAAAAAAAAAAAAGAAAAAAGAAAAAGAAAAAGAAAAAGAAAGAAATGTCGCAGAATTCACAAGACAAAAAACCAACCACTGTAACCAACTTCAAGTGCATGGTTCAGAGTCCACTCATGCAGTTGTGCAGCCATCACCACCTCCTGCTGCTTTGGCCCTGCTGAACACCGACTCCCTGTCCCCCCACCCTGTCCCTGGCAGCCACCCCACCCCCGGCGCCTCCACGGGCCTGACCCCCAAGGGTTCACAGTGGGCATCCCTAGTCCAGCCGGCTGCAACCCGCAAGCTCTGAAACAGGAGCTGGCTTCCACAGCGCGACTTCCACAGTGGAAGATTCCACGCCTGACCTTGGGTGACGGGCTGCAGTACAAACACTGCACCACTGCCTCCGGAACATAGATGAAGCTTGTCATCAGATGTGGTTCCCGCCCCAAGAGCCCTCATTTGCATACATGCAAATAACACACAACCCAGAAACCCACTGTGATCAGAAACCCTTCCAGTCTCAAGCACCTTGGAGGAGGGACACAGCCTGCGCCACACAGAGCAGGAGCCACGCCCCTGCGACGTGTCGGGCTGACTTTACTTAGGCCGGTGTCCTCAAGTGCTTGCGTCCACTGTGGCGCATGTGCCGGAACCCCTTCCTCCATGAGGCCGGGTAACAGCCCTCCACCTGCGCAGCCCACACCTGCTTCTCCTATGCTCATGGACCACCCCCCTAGGCACTTCGCGCCTTGGCTCTGTGAGCAACATGGCTGTGAACGCTGGTGTGCGTGGTCTCTCCAAGACCCCGCTTCCAGTTAATTTTAAGAACTTATTTACTTGGGGGCTGGAACTGTGGTGTAGCAGGTTAAGCCACTGCTCATGATGCCAGTATCCCATATCAGAGTGCTGCTTCAAGTCCTGACTGCTCTGCTTCCAATCCAGCTTCCTGCGAAGGTGCCTGGGAAGGCAGATGGAGATGGCCCAAGTCCTTGGCCCTGCACCTACACAAGGACCCAGATGCAGTTCTTGGCTTCTGGCTTTGCCTAGCACAGTCCTGGTCGTTGCAAACATTTGGGGAGTGAGCCAGAGGATGGAACTTCTGTTCCTCTCTCTGTCTCTCCCTCTCGCTCATGTAGATAAATTATTTATTTTTAAATAACAAGTAAAAACTAAACAACATAATGTTTGGATACACTTCCATTGTAGGATGGCTAAACAAGTTAATTTATACATTACTTCACATCCTGTTTTGTAGGGAGAAAACCTACAATCAAGTCTTCTGCAGTTTTCAACTATACAATGTATCATTAACTACAGTGACCCCGCTACAGGGAGAACTCTCGGACTAACTCCTCCTACCTAAGTGAAATGTTATATATCCTCTGGCAAACACCTCCGCACACCCCACCCCACCCGGCGCAGGGAGCTCCTTCTACTCTCTGCCTATATGAGTCTGTTTCAGGCTGCAGGAATCAGGTGAGACCACTGGCGTCTGTCACCTGTGCCTGGCGTCTGTCCCTTAGCATAGCATCTTCAAGGTCCGTTCACACTGTCACAGGCAGGACTTCTTCTTCTCAAGGCCGAGCAGTGTCCCACTGTGTGTAGAGACCACATTTTCTCTACCATCTGCTCACAGAAGTTATGGGGGGCTCACTTCTCACCACCCCTCTGCTCCCCGCCAATCAGCCCCATCATCTCTCCCGGGCCACTGCCCCAGCTTCCTGCCCTGGTCCCCGCTGCTCTGCTCCCACGCACGGTTGGCCCTGCTCAGGTGGTGAGAGCCCCTCGCACAGGAGTCGGTCTGGAGGGTGCTCCCCTGGGCCTAACCGTCCATGGCATCCCAACACGGCACCAGGAAGAAACTCCTCCAAACACGGTCGGAGTGGCTGGGCCCCCATCGGAGCCGTTCAACAGTGCTCGTCCCCCCAGGAGGAAAAGGCCAGGTCTGAGAGCCGCCTCCCCGATCTGTCCTCCCCTTCTCCCCTCAGATCACTCCGTTTAGCTACAACAGGCTCCCTGCTGGGACGGCTCAGGCCTGTGTCATCCTGCAGCCCCTGCACCTGCTGTCCCTCTGCCTGGGGAGTCACCTTCTCTGGCCCCCTTGACACTTGCAGAGAGCTGTCTGGTGCGGTGACATGAGGGCAGAGCTCTGTGCACTTAACCTTGACATAGACCGGCATCCCCGGCGCCCAGGGAGTCCTCAGAGCAGCGGGCAGTACCTTCAGTCACAGCCTGCCTGGGTGGGCGAGCGGATACTCCAGAGGTGGGTGTTTGGACCACACTTGGCTTTGCTATGGCCCTGAATACGGTCACCTATAGGGGCTACTCTGTATATGTCTGTTGAAGACTCAATGGGTAAGCGGTCAGGCTAATGAAAGACCAAAGCCCGCGGGGCCAGGGCGACGTCAGCCTCCGTGGCGTACAGAGAGGAGGCAATGCTGGGGGAAGAGGGAGACCTGAAAACTGCGCCCCTCCGACCGCTGACAGCGGCCTGAACAAAACCACCTTCTTTTTGGAAAACTAAAGTGGGTGGTGTTGTGGTGCAGCCGGTGAGGCTGGGACGCCTGCATCCTGTCCCTGAGCACCAGGATCGAGTTCCCGCTCCGTCTCCGCCTCTGCCTCCACCTCTTTCCCTAATCCAGCTTTGTGCAGCCACACCCGGCACACAGCCACACCCGGCACACAGCGGTGAGGCTCAAGTCTTTCAGGCCCTGCAGGGGCTCACAAGGCGGCCACTGCCCAGCCACAGGTGCAGGGTGACAGACAGAGGCCACATCCCCCTTGTCACTCCTGTCACCTTTAAAGCAACGGAACGGTCACAAATCAGAACGGGCAGGGGGCTGCTGAGGAGACCCTGAGATGGGGGACGGCCCAGGGCGACTCTGGGGCTTTCTCTGCTCCCGGGGGAGCCCTGCGTTCCTGTCCTGCTTGTCAGTCCTCCTCACAGGGACACGGGCCCCCCCAGCCTTCCCGGTCTATGGGGGGGGGGGTCCTAGGAAAGTGGCTTCAGCGGTTCATCCAGGAGGGCAGAGAGAAGCCGTGGTCACCTGACCTCCCCAAGGTCACAAAACAAGCTAAGCAACGAAAGTAAACCTGGGGCCTTCCACGCCCAGGACGCTACTCTACTGGGTCACGGAGAGCTGGGTGACCCGTTACCGGGTGACCTGTGCGGGGCGGGGAGATGCCGGCAGTGACAGCGAGCAGGCTGACGCACGCGGGAGAACCGCATCATCTCAGAACAGAACAGACCCTGAAGCAGGGAGGCTGCCGAGAAACCCAGTGCCTTCATGGCCACTTCTTCATCTATGCAGCTGTCAGGTGCACGCTTACCGCACGGGCTCAGGCCTCAGGCACGGGTGCGCCCTGGCTGCCTCCACCCCTCACCGCTCTCCCAGGGAGAACGCCGGGGCCATCACACATATTCAGCTGGGGGCTACCACGGCTGAGCATTCAAAGAACAATAACATTTTAAAAAGTATTAGGGCAAGGATTTTAAAATGTTGCATTGCATAACATGTGTGAAAGCGAGGCTGTCTGTCACCTCCCCAGGGTGGCCCCGGGCTAGGGCTGTGCCGTTCTCCTTTGGGAGAAGTGAGCTGGCTTCTGGAGGGCAGGGGGCTTCCTGGAAGTCACACAGCATCTCGCAACATCGGGGATGACTGAACAAAAGACCAACGTACCAAGTCCGCGGCCCCAGCAGTACAGTGGGGATGCTCGCTCCAACCAACTGCTGTCACCTCACGGGTCCAGTTTCTAAACTGCAAGTCAAGAGCATCTTGGCAACTTCTAGCTCTTCTTCTTTTTCTTCTTTAAGATTTACTTATTTATTTGAAAGACAGAGTCACGGGGTCGGGGTAGGAGGCAGAGACAGAGACAGATCTTCCAGCCACTGGTTCACTCCCCAAATGGCCACAACAGCCAAGGCTGAGTCAGGCCAAAGCCAGGAACTCCATCTGGGCCTCCCACGTGGGCAGCAGGGGCCCAAGCACTTGGGCCATCCTCGGCTACTTTCCCAGGTACATTAGCAGGCAGCTGGATCAGAAGTGGAGCAGCTGGGACTCGAACGGGCACCCTTCTGGGATGCCGACGCTGCAGGTGGCAGCTTTACCTGCTACACCACAGTGGCTGAGAGGAACGTGCTGAGTTGTTCAAATACAACATCAATGTGGGGACAAAGTGAGTGCAATATCAGAACGCAAACAAAGCAAGCAAAACAGGGCTAGTGCTGCGGTGCAGGCTGGGCCTCTGCCTGAGGCGCTGCCGTTCCACGTGGGTGCGCATTCGAGTCCCGGCTGCTCCACTTCCAATCCAGCTCCCTACTAATGGCCTGGAAGAGCAGTGGAAGATGGCCAAGTCCTTGGGCCTCTGCATGGGAGACCTGGAAGAAGACCCTGGCTCCTGGCTTCAGATCAGCCCAGCTCCAGTCATTGAGAACACTTAGGAAGTGAACCAGCTGATGGAAGATGTTTCTCTCTGTAAGCCTACCTCTCAAAAAAGAAGAAACCCAACAAAACAAAGGATCCGTGTACCAACAAACTGTCCCCGCTACACCTGTTATTTCAGAATGCCACAGAAATGAGTACGTGTGTCTCGTGGACTCCGTGGAAATGAGCAAGTGGCTGTGGTGCCTGGTCGGAGAACAGCGTGAGACACAGTGTGGCCAGAAGCCCCTCTCATGGGGCATCAAGAAGGCCAAAGCCAGACCCCCCTGCACTGCCGGGAGCTGAGAATCTGGCCTTGGGAGAGGCTGACTGTGGGGGGAAGAGAGTGTAGCATGGCACCACCAGAGGACACACAGCCTGCTCAGCACCGTGCCGGGGCCCTGCTGTGAACAGCTGGGCATGGGACAACACACGTGGAGCCTGGCCACGCCCACCCGAGGAAGGGGCATGCTCTATGGGGGCAGCACTACCTCTATGGGCGTGGTCTCCCTCTCTTTGGCTACTAGTGCTGGGGAATGATGAACCACGAGGATGAACCAGGAGGCCGTGCCACGTGTGGGCAGGTGCCACGTGTGGGCAGGTGCCACGTGTGGGCAGAAGCACTGAGAGCCAGGGAAGGAGCCGTGATGACAGCAGGAGGCCATGCTGCGAAGGCAGTCCCACCGGGCGGAGCAGAGGCCCCTACAGACCTGCAGACAGTAGGCGTCTACTGCGCGCAAGAGAGACCTTTGTTGTTTGGACCCCTGGGACGCAGGCTCTCCCAGCCTAACCTGACGTCACGACAGCCAAGCCAGAGATGTCAAAGAAGGAAGGGAAGGAGAGGGCGATGCTAAGTGGGGAGACTGATGTGTCCAGAACTCCAGCTCACACGCGCAGAGCAAGACAGAGGTCAGCCTCTCCGCAGGGGGGTGGCACCAGGCTGCTCAGCTACAGCATTCAATGCCCCAGCCGGGGAGGCCTGCATGGCAGCCCTGTACGTCTCCTGGCCTTTGGAGGCAGGGACGTGCCAGACCAAGCGGCCAGCGGCTCCCTGCCTTGTCCCTGGCCACCTTGGTCTGAGTGCAGAGAGCAAGCACTGAGGACAAACTCCTCCTCTTACCCGTGGGAGCCCGTTCAGCCTGCACACCCTCCTGAGAGGCTCCATCTCCAGACAGCCTTGCTGGGGATCTGGGCTTCAACACGGGAACTCGCATCGGGGGGACAGAACGTGGGCCCAGACAGGACCTCCCGGCATCACTGTGGCGGCTTCGGGAGCTGACGCAGGGCCTCGGGCTCCGGGCGCAGGCAGAGCCCACAGTGAACTCACCGCTGCCGGCACCCCGATCTCACCAAGCGTCCCTGCGGTGGACAGTCTCGCAGAGGAGGGGCAGACAGCTCGGTCTCAGTGCAGGGGAGAACCGGGCCAGATCTCAGGGGCTTTCCCACAAGCCTCTGACGCTGCTCCACGCCACGCCACGCGTGTGTTTCCCGCGAGTCTGGGCTGCACGTCTGTGCTCTCTCTCACATTCTGCTCACCACTGCTGCAATTCCCAACAGACAGTGACTCCCTCTCTCTTTCCTTAGACTTTCCCCCTAAAGTCTTCACTCATTTTTTAAAATACGTTTATCTTCATCTACCTGAAAGGCACTGTTGGGGGGGGGGGGAGAAAGAGAGAGAATGAGCCAGAAGCCTGATACTCCACCACGGTCTCCCCACAGGGGCCCAAGCACTTGAGCCATCCTCTGCTGCCTCCCACTGGGAAGCTGCTTGGAAGTGGAAGACTTGAGGCAGCGCTCTGACACAGGATGCAGGGGTCCCAGCACGCCCATGTGGGAAGCAGGATCCGAACTGACACCCTGATACGGGGTGCCACGCTGATCATCCCAGTCTGTATACTCAGAAAAAAAAAAAACAGGCCCACTGGAGACCAGCGCCGTGGTGTAGTAGGCTGAAAAGTAAAATAGGCCCACTAGGGGATCCGTACTGTGGCACAGTAGGCTAAGCCTCGACCTGTGGTGTTGGCATCAGACATGAGCGCCAGTCTGTGTCCCGGCTGCTCCACTTCCGATCCAGCTCTCTGCTGTGGCCTGGGAGGGCAGTGGAAGATGCCCAAGTCCTTGGGCCCCTGCACCCACATGGGAGACCTGGAAGAAGCTCCTGGCTCCTGGCTTCAGATTGGCTCAGCTGCACCACTGAGGCCATTTGGGGAGTGAACCAGCAGATGGAAGACCTCTCTCTGTCTCTCTCTCTGCCTCTTTCTGGCTGAAACTCTTTCAAATACATAAATAAAACCTTTAAAAACCAAAACAGGCCCACTGAACAGCGCTCACTTAGGTCTGGTGGCCGAGCAGGGCCTGGCTAACTAAAGGTGCTTGTTTCTGTTGTCGGAGAGTCTATTCCATGCTCGTATCAAAAAGCCCTTCAAAGCCAAACTCCTGTCTCATGGGTTCCTGCCACCCATGTGGGGACCTGGATTGTGTTCCCTGTTCTTGGCTTCAGCTCGTTCCAGACCCAGCTGTTGAGGGCATGTGGGTGAGCCACCCCAGGGGCTGGGGCGGCCATAGTGACACGCAGGCTCCCCAACCCCTGCTCTCATGGACCCCCGACATCCCCACAGGTGAGCCGTGGTGGGGGTGCTGGTGTCTGCCTGGCTACCAAGTTCCTCTTCCTGAGGTCAGGAATTACTTCCAGGACCACAAATCGGGACCGAATCCCCCTCGCCCTGAATTCAGACTGGTCGGAGTGACGGCTTCCAGGAAGCTCAGGGCAGGAGCGGGACAGCAAGCTCCCTGTGGGAACCCGCAGCTGCAGAGGAGTCGCGGTTGGTACCGCAGGCTTTGGGGCTCGTGGTGTGGCGCCCTGGGTTAAGCCATGGCTTGCGATGCTGGCATCCCACGGTGGAGTATGGGTTCAAGTCCCATCTGCTCCGCTTCCAATCCAGCCCCCTGCTAATGAGCCTGGGAGACCAGAGTGGAGCTCCTGGCTTCAGCCTGGCCCAGCCCTGGCTGTTGTGGCATGCGGGGAGTGAACCGGGGGGCGGAGGAGTTCCGTTTCCCCCTCTCCGTGGCTCTGAGGTACATCTCAGCCTTTACCTCTGTGCAATTCTCCTAAACCTAAAGCCTCGCTCTAATGAGACAAATCTAAACTTGGGGTTATTCTACAAAATATCTGATCTCTACTCTTCAGAAGTTTCAGGCAGGGGCCAGTGTTTGGAGCAGCAGCTAAAACACAGGTTGGAAGGCCCACGTCCCTTAGGGAAGTGCCTGGATTCCAGTCCTGGATCCGTTCCCGGTCCCAGCTTCCTGCTCACGCACACCATGGGAGGCAGCGGGTGATGGCTCTTCCAAGCAGTGGGGTGCCTGCCACCCAAGTGGGGAACCTGGGCTGAGTTCCTGGCTCCCCGCATTGGAGCAGATGCCAATTGTCTGTCTCTGCCTCTCTCCAATAAATATGAATTGTAAACGAAAGACAAGGAAAGACCAAGGGTTCTCAGATGGAAGGACGATGAGCGGATGCAAGATGGGAGCCTGGAAATGCAGACCAGACAGGAGCTCCCACCAGAGACAGGGCCTGCGGGGGCCTCCAACCAAGTCTGTGTCAGTCACTGGGAGACTCCCACCAGAGACAGGGCTGCGGGGGCCTCCCGACCAAGTCTGAGTCAGTCTTGTGGGAAACAGGGAAGCCCTGACAGGGGCTACGACCAGCAAGCAGCGCTGTGAGAACAGGCTGCGTGCTCTCCAGGGCCAGGCTCCCCGCTTCCCAGTTCACATCTCCAAGCCTTCTCCGTAATGCCCCGCCCCCCAACTACCATCCCCCTTCCTCCCCCAAAGGCTGCTCCCCGGAGACCACACAGGTGAGGTGGAGGTCAGGCAGAGACGCCATTTATCGCCATTTCTTGCACCTGGCAGGGTCGATTAATACCTACATTCCTGCCGTCCACACCTCCACCCCAACAGGGAGGCCACCCTGGAATGTTCTCCACACGCAATTCAAGTGACTTCAGCTCCTGGGCGGGCGCCAGCCCCCAGAGCAGAGTTTTCCTGGACACTGTGAGTGCCTTTTTTGGGAACAGGTTCTCAGTGCACTGGCAATGCACAGCGCAACCCGATCCCCACCCCACATCCAGTGAGGTCAGTGCCTTGGCACCAGGATCACTCGGAAAAACTTCTCCACGTTGGATACATCACAAAAGGCCAACGGAGAAACTCGAAGGAGGAGAGGGAGAGACACGGACTTGGACAGAGAGAAAGATTCTGAGAGAGCCCCGAGGCGGATCCTGTTTCTCGCTTTAACTCTCTCCAGATCCCGTTACATGAAAGGGGAGAAGGTCGCCAACCAGCCTGCCCTGAGTGAGGAGCCCAGACACCCGCGGCCAGGAATCGGCACGGTGGCCCCTGCATCCTGTGAGCTGGGGGTTCATGCTAAGGGACTGTGGACGGCCCTTCTGATGTCTTGTTCTAGAGCAAAAAGAATCTGAACTCTAGGCCAGCACCGCAGCTCACTAGGCTAATCCTCCAACTGTGGCGCCAGCACTCCAGGTTCTAGTCCCGGTTGGGGTGCTGGATTCTGTCCCGGTTGCTCCTCTTCCAGTCCAGCTCTCTGCTGTGGCCCAGGAGGGCAGTGGAGGATGGCCCAGGTCCTTGGGCCCTGCACCCCATGGGAGACCAGGAGAAGCACCTGGCTCCTGCCTTCGGATCTGCATGGTGCGCCAGCCACAGTGGCCATTGGGGGGTGAACCAATGGAAAAGGAAGACCTTTCTGTCTCTCTCTCTCACTGTCCACTCTGCCTGTCCAAAAAAAAGAATATGAACCCTGAAATGCTATGTCACAGTTCACATCTGCCGGTCCCCTCCCCAAATGCTGAATGAGAAGTGAGGCAAAGTCCACTCATCCATTCATCGGGGCCATGTGTGTGTCCATCCATTCATCCACTCTCTCACTCACCATTAAACCCCCGGGACTCGGTGCCTGCTGTGTGCTGGGGAAAGGGGGGAGTCCCACAGACCCAACAGGTGGCTCTTGAGTGACTACTATGTCCCAGGCCCTGGGAACCCAGCAGAGAAGGGGCCAGGGCTGCCCCCAGAGAGCACCGGGTCCACGGAGGCAGAAGTGAGGACCAGTGTGAGGCTGAGGAGGGTCCGGGGTGGGAGATGGCAGGGAGCGCGCCTCCTGAGAGAGCGCCATCCACGGGGACGCCAGGCAGAAAGGAGAGCCAGGTGGGGCGGGAGGGGACCGAGCACCTGCTGAGGCAAGGGACAGCCAGCAGGTGGGGCGGGAGGGGACCCAACACCTGCTGAGGCAGGGGACAGCCAGCAGGTGGGGCGGGAGGGGACCCAACACCTGCTGAGGCAGGGGACAGCCAGCAGGTGGGGCGGGAGGGGACCGAGCACCTGCTGAGGCAGGGGACAGCCAGCCAGGTGGGGTGGGAGGGGACCCAGCACCTGCTGAGGCAGGGGGACAGCCAGCCAGGTGGGGCGGGAGGGGACCCAGCACCTGCTGAGGCAGGGGACAGCCAGCAGGTGGGGTGGGAGGGGACCGAGCACCTGCTGAGGCAGGCCCGGACACGGGCTGTGGCCTGCGTGGTGTCACAAGCTTCCCCGTGGCCACGTCCTCACTCCCCCGATACCAGATGACCCACGACTACTGAAGGAAATAATTTTTCCCCCACGGAGCCCTTGGGGGGGGGCAGGCATGTCCTCATCCATCTGAAACTCCTCGGGATCGCACAGAGCAGGCCACGGGGCCCCAACATACAGTGCACATCGAATGCTACAGGTGCCGCCTGCTCTGCTGTGCTGTATTTTAAGACCCACGTTCAGAGCAGGCCGCTGGGTAGCGGAGAGTCCAGCCTGCTGGCGTAGAAGGCCGTCCTCCCACGAGATGGCATGCTACCTGTTCCAGGTACAGAGCTGGAGGGGACAGGCAAGAACAGCTGAGACACATAGCAAAAGTGACCACAAAAAGCAAAAAGGATTGGTGAAACCTTGAACTACAAGGAGCGCACGGCTGATGTTCCCCTAGGAGAGGGCCTTTGTGTGTGTGCCTCTCCCTGGCAGGGTCCTGAGCCGGGGCTCCCTCGCCCAGGGCAGACAGAGCAGTGGGAGCAGAGATTTTCACAGCTCTCTCCGCTGCAGGGGGACAGCCCGGGCGGCTTGCAGGAGCTGGAGAACAATGGAGCGGTGCTAAGGCAGGCAGTGCGGGGACCCGGGGCTGCTGGGAGGGGAACCTGGACAAGGCGATGACCCAGCAGCTATTTTGAGAACTGCAGCTGCCTGCCTTTGAAGGAGCTATGGGGACAATTTTAATTCTATGGAAATGTGGCACCGACTGGTCTTTGTGTGGTCCAATGTCCAGTGTCCCTTCTCATCGGGAGGGTCATCCTGTGGGGTGCAGTCGCTGGGTCCCCAGCCCCACCCCGAAGGTGAGACAGGCACGGGCTGGGGTCTTTGCTGTCCTTCTGTCCGCAGCCACACCCGGACTTCTAGTGAGCAGAAGGTGCAGACGGATGAAGCACCTGCTGGGGCCCGACCTTGGACTTGCTGTGCGCAAGCAGCCCCCGTCCTCAGCTCACATCCACTCCAGAGCCCAACAAGGCGTAATCACACGTGCAGCCTGCACCTGAGCCTGCAGCTGTCCCCCGAGACTGCGCCCCCAGATTCCAAGGGCTGTGGCCCCCTCCATGCCAATCCCAGAGGCTTAAAAGGCAGAAGAACCGCTGAGCAGCACAGCTTAGCTTGGCCAGTGACTGCTCCCCCTCGCGGCTCGGCAGTCACTCGCATCCACCGACGAGAGCTGGCAGTCGAGGGCCCTGGACCCTGGTCAGAGCTCGGGGTACGGAGCTCACAGTGTCTCAGTGGCCATTCGCACCCAGAGGGTGTGTGACGATGTCTGGACACGGCTCTGGTTGCCACGACTGGGCAATGGGGAGCTCCCGGCAGCTCCTGGGTAGACGACAGCATGATGGCGGCAGGTGTCCCACAGCCACGCACGCCACAGCCCCGCTCTAGTGCCCGGGATGAGGACCCCAAGCCCGAAACAAGAGAGAAACACTTGAGGAACTGAAAAAAGGAGTTGTAAGGTGGTGTGGCCACGCCTCACTGTCCTCGGCCCTCACCCCGGAGCTGGCTCTCAGCAGTGGTAAAAATAGGCCAGGAATCTGGTGACGTCTAAGAGGTCAGATAAGCCCGAAGATACACAGCGCAGAGTGAGCCAGGGGCCCCATCTCTCCAGGAAGCTGGCCGAGGCCCTGGGCACCGAGCAAGGCAGCCTGGGAGCGAGGCCCAGAATGCCTCATGGAGCCATACTGCTGACTCTTCCTCTGCTTTTAAGATTTACTTTATTCATCTGAAAGGCAGAGTAACAGAGAGAGAGACAGAGAGATCATCCACCAGCGGGTTCACTCCCCAAGTGGCCACAATGGCCGGGGCTGGGCCAGGCCAAAGCCAGGAGCCCGGAACTCCATCCAGGTCTGTCACGTGAGTGGCAGAGGCTCAGGCACCTGGGCCATCATCCGGTGCCTTTGCAGGCTCATCAGCAGGGAGCTGTACCAGAAGCAGAGCGGCTTGGACCAGCGCTCTGACTGGGGATGCCAGCATCCAGGCAGCAGCTTAATTCACTGTGCCACAGAGCGGGCCCCCAACTGCTGGTTCTTTAGCGCAGAGCCGTAAGCAAAAACAACAGTGAACAAGGAGGCCTTTCTGTCTCCATGCAAGGCAAGGACCCTGGCTCCAGACTTAGCGCAAAGCCCACGGGGACCCCGTCACTACGATGCACAGGCATCCAGTGCTACAGCCGTGTGCTCTCTCTCCAAGCTCGCCTCACCAGGGCCACCTGTGCCCCTCTTATGGATGGAAGGTGGGCTTTCTGGTATTTGTCCCCCTGCTTTCCCCTCTCTCCTCTCTCCACTTTTCCCTCTGCCCTCCAGCCCCAAACTCACAAGCTGCCCGCCCAGCCCTGGACACGTGGCTCATGGCACGTCCTAGCCAGTCGGGAAGCACTGCTGTGTCCTGCGAGAGATGACACTTGAGCCCTTGAAGGTGACAATGACCGCCGCTGTGTGGTTGGCACCTGCCAGGCACCTGGTGGCATGCCCTGTAGTCCATGGGCCCTGTCATTGCCACAGCCATCCCAGGGACACCAGGCCGGTCACAGACAAGGGACGAAGGCTCAGGTGCAGCAGCTCACCCGTGGCTACACAGCCTAAGGAGACTGGCTGTGCCTTTTCCATCAACCTGCGCATCTTCTCACCACAGGCGCAGCCCCGCCCGCTGCACCACCACCCCACTCCTCTCCTCTGCCCATCACGCATGACTGACGGCCCCGCGGGAGTCCGTAGGCACTCCACATCACGGGGCGCGCCTCTGCGTAACATGCTTTGCAGCTGCGCTGGCTGATAAGGCAGCCACTATCCCTGCGTGGCTCTTTAAATTTCAATCAAGTTAAATGAAAGAACACTTGAAACGCAGTCCAACAAGTGCACAGTGGGTACCCAGGGGAGCGGCTTGCGTGACACACGCAGACACGGGGCTTGTGTGACACATGCACACACAGCGCTCCCAGCAGCCAGTGGAGTCCTACAGACAGAAGTGGAAGTGTCTGGCAGGTGCCCTGGGGCATCCAGGGTGGAGTCGTGCCAGCTGTCAGTCAACAGGACATCCCCTCTGCAGGAGCCGTGGCCTGGAGCACCCCACACCTTCCCAGAAGCTTTGGGGACAGAAAGAAAGAGGTGCCAAGGCAAAGGGGGCGGCACCATGTGGACTGACAGACAGGATGGAGGTGGGAGGCGGTCTGTGCTGCTCCACTCAGGCCCCCGGCGAGGGAGGAGGCGGAGCCACCACAGGGAATGCACCCTGCAGGCGCCCAGCGGCCCTCCTCTGACGGACTTGCTGACCCGAGGCGCCACCCCTGCCAAGACTATCACATTCTGCCTACCTCAACTCCCCAGGTGCTTTATATTTGATTTAGGAAAGAGTATCTCAGATCTCAGAGAATTTGCCAAGCCAACAGACGAGTTACTCTTGGTACCCACGGCTCTGAAAATCTTACTTTTTGCGGTTGTGTCTGCTCCCTATTGTTGACATCACAGAACATCAGCAGCACTGGCTCCCTTGCTCGGGCTGGGTGGACACTAGAGGCTAACTCCTTCTCCCTGGCATAAGCTCCCACTGATCTCCCACTTCCCTCTCTATCCCTACCACTCACTCCCTTAATGGAAACTCCGCCCGCAGGCGTCACCCTAGGGAAGTGTGCTGACGTGGTGGCCAAGGACCGCACATGGGCTCAAATCAAGCTGTGTGTAAGGAACCAGCACTTCAGCCGCCCCACTGCGCCTCAGGGGTGTCCTGCGCGCGCTGGGACTCCTCCCCTCCTGGCCTCTGTTCACACCATCGTCACCACGTTTTAGGACTTCAAAGGTGACGGGTCGCCAAGGAGCACCAGGCACCCGGGAAAGGCTCCAGGGTGAAAGATGGCGGCCAAACCAACAAGCCACCAAAGGAAGCGGGTGAGGCAGGTCCAAGTGCGGGAAGCAGAAGGAATTTTCGGGAGAACCAGAGAAGCAGAGGGAACACCTTAGAGCAGTCGGAAAGGCTGCTGCATGAGTGAATCAAGATAATAGACTACAAAACGGGAGAGGCACCCCAAACACTCCTGAAATCAGACACGGAACAGCAAACTCCACGGAACAGAAGGCGGTGCTGGGCACTCGCCTGCAAGCTTCTTCCCATTCAGCAGGGGGTCCCGCAAGAGGACGGGGGGAGGAGTTCAAGAAAGCCTCAGAGTGTCAGGGTCTGAGTGTCTAGACTGAGCGATCCCGTGGATAACGAACATCGAGAACCAGGAGGAGAAAGACAAGATCCTATTGGCCCCCGGGGGTAGAAACAGACACCACTCAACACACGAAGTCACACAGGCACCCAACTCTCAAACCACCCCAAAGGCTGGAATA
Organism: Oryctolagus cuniculus; assembly: GCF_964237555.1. Taxonomy (NCBI): domain Eukaryota; kingdom Metazoa; phylum Chordata; class Mammalia; order Lagomorpha; family Leporidae; genus Oryctolagus; species Oryctolagus cuniculus. The sequence goes on from NC_091434.1 coordinate 2,640,383, forward strand.
AAACAGGGAAATGCATTAAAGTCACGGTAAACATGGTTTGTAACTTGACTTTTTTGAACCTGGGGTTTAGTTGTTGTTGGACAGGTAACACAGTCACGGGGCTCAAACATCACGAGGACAAAAAGTCACACTCGACATCTGCTTCTACCAAAACCCCTGCTTTTCCTGTGGGTTCTGCCACAGCCTTGGCCCGCCCAAGGACAGTGTCCTACTTTCATTTCCTGCTCACTGCTCTGCTCCATCACATGCTGGAAACCAGGCCACAGCGCACGTAGAAATCTTCTCCGATCTTCGGGAAACTGGCTTTAACCTAGAACTGTACACACAGCCAAACCACCATCACATGCGAGGTGGGAAAAAGACACTTTCCAGCTGGCGGGAGAGGCACCCCTGCTCGGAGGGCTCCTGTAGGCTGTGTCCCAGCACCGAGAGACAGCAAACCAAGAAAGGAGCCCGCGAGGACCCAGGAAACACGGATCCACTCCGCACCCCCATGGAAGGGGGGGGCGCTCAGGACAGCGGCAAAAGGACAGGCGGCTGTAGCACACCCGGCAGCACCCAGCCCTGGCGGGCTCACTGACGGAGGGCTCTGGGAGGTGGGTTTCCCGGGAGGAATAAAATGGCACGGACAGAATATCTGACTTACTGTTTGCTCCTTGGGAAAAAGAGAATTAGGGATGAGAGGTGCACAGACAGGTGGGCCACTGAAACGAGGGGGGCCGCGTTGCAGCGCAGGGCTGAGCTGTGTAGCCGCACTGCCTCCCGCATGTTCACCAGCAGCTACCGAGCGTCTACCCCGGGCCATGGCTGTGCCGAGGCCTCTACCCTCAAGACCACCTGTGAGAAATACACTCGTGAGGTTTTCCCACGTGACACAGGGCTCCAAGGCGCGCGGTTAAGTAACCGGCCCCAGATCACAGGCTAAGAGGTGGAAGGAGGATGTGACCCCGGAGATCGGAGCCCAGCGCCCACCCCCCAGCTGGCCTGGATTCTGTCGGTGAATGCTGACCTCACTCAGAACGAGCTTGTAACTAAGATGTGAGTGAGCAGGAGGAGAAAGGCAGGCGGGCGAGGGCCTGAGCCCGGCCCACCAACACCAAATCCTCACCTTCCAGCTGGGGACGCCAGCCAGGTCAGTGAGGGGCCGGAGGCTCGGCTCTGCTGAGCGGCACGGGCAGCCCCCGGAGGCTTAAATAACGATGGGCATGATTTGACATACTTTTTTTTTTTTGATTTGACAGGTAGAGTTATAGACAGTGAGAGACAGAGAGACAGAGAGAGAGGTCTTCCTTCCGTTGGTTCACCCCCTAAATGGCTGCCACAGCCGGTGCTGCACCGATCCAAAGCCAGGAGCCAGGTGCTTCCTCCTTGTCTCCCATGGGGTGCAGGGCCCAAGCACTTGGGCCATCCTCCACTGCCCTCCCGGGCCACAGCAGAGAGCTGGACTGGAAGAGGGGCCACCGGGACTAGAACCGGCGCCCATATGGGATGCCGGCGCCACAGGCGGAGGATTAACCAAGTGAGCCATGGTGCTGGCCCCTTGACATACTTTTTAAATTTTTTTAAAAAAATTTATTTTACTTGAAAGGCAGAGAGAAGGAGAGAGGGAGGGAGAGAGAGAGAGGGAGAAAGGCAGGGAGGGAGGGAAGGAGGGATCTTCCATCCACTGGTTCACTCATCAAACGTCCACAACAGCCAAGGCTGAGCCAGGCGCAAGCAGGAGTCCTAACCCCGGTCTGGTCTCCCAGGCAGGGCAGGAACCAAGCACTTGCTGACTGTCACCTGCTGCCTGCCAGGGTGCCCGTCAGCAGGAAGCTGGGATCGGAGGTGGGGCTGGGCTCAAACCCAGACACTTGGAGATGGGATGCAGGGGTCCTGAGGGGCGGCTTCGTGGCTGCACCACACGCCAAAAGGCCACCGCAGGGCCCTGCGGCGGACGGCAAAGTCCTCCATGAAATGAAAGATGGCGGCATGCAAGAGGAAGACCAGAGACACAGCAAAGCCAAGAGCACGGGGCTCTCGCTCCGGAAAGCTCATGCCCTGGGGATGCCCCGCGGCTTGGAGGCCAGCGGGGGACAGGAGTCCCAGGGGGTGGGGAGAAGTCTGCTTCCCACAGGACGCTGCCTGGCACAGGGCTGCCGATGGAGCCGAGCAGCGGGTCAAGGAAGCCGTGTGGGCTGGGGCCTCGTGCCCCTGAGTCACCGCATGACTTCAGGCAAGTCCCCCTGTGTCTCAGCCCGTCCATGTCCGTGTTAACTATGGAGCAAAGCCTCTTACGGTGTCCAGCACAATACAGCCCTAAAAACAACCCCATTCCCAGCCCCACCCCACCCCCGTCTCATGCCCTGACGGAGCTCTTGGGTGCCAAGCGCTGGCACGAGAGGCCAGCTGCCATGGCTTCCATCACACCACGAAGCCTCCTCCCACCCTCCACAGGCAAACCGGCCCTAAAAGCACTGAGACATCACTAAAGATTCCCCCCAGAAAAGGGAGGGGCAGACGGACAGCTGGCTGCGACAGGAATAGCTGGGGTGGGGCCACAGGCCAGCAGAGGCCAGCGCATGGTCCACAGCTGAGTCCTCCGCTTCCTTCTGTACTGGGAATCACACCAACAGCCCAAGGTCCCAGGCGCAGGGTTCGCTCGGCCTTTGTGATGAAACCCGTGGGGAACACTGGTTCAGGCCCTTGGGAACCCTGCGGTGGATAAGCCGGGATTTGGGCCGGCCGGCTCCTCACGGTGGATGGCCCTGTGTCCTGCCAGGTGCTTCTACCCTGACTCTTCCGCCTTCCCAAGGTGGGTGGGTGCCTGATGCGGCCCCCCACTGCAAACCCACGGTGACAATGACGACACCACCCAGTTGGGGACCAGTCGGTTGCTGTCCCCCTGCTAGCCTGGGGAAGGCGAGTCCACAAAGAGCCATGGCTGAGAGCTGACGAAGCTGTCCTGAGCGGCCTTGAGGCCCGAGCAGAGAGGGGACAGCGTCCCCCCGACAGGCAGCTGCATGCGGGCTACTGGGAAGCAGGGTGGCCCAGAGCAACCTGCAAGGGTTCCGAGTGAAACCACGGCCCGTGTGCGGGGACTGCCCGTAACGAGGGGCACGCCGTGCACGGACATGTTCACCGGGGCCCAGCGAGGAGGAGGTGGCCGAGCCTGGCCCTGCGGGGAGCTCAGGAGTTGGGCACGCACCACAGGGATGCTTCCACCTGCCAGTGGCGTGCTGTGTCCTCAGCTGGGTCAGCCAGGGACTCAGGCTGCCCTGGGGGCACTGGGATCTCCACAAGGCCACATCCTTGTGGCCCTGGGCACCTGGCCAGTGAAAGGGGCCAGAGCCCTGAGTGGCCTGCACTCACAGGTGGGGACATCAGCCTTGGTGGGGCCGATGTGCTGCACGCCCAGGGGACACAGGTCACAGCGGGACCACGCTGGAGGGCCCTGTCCTGCTGAGTGACAGCTGCCACTCACAGCTGGGTCTGCCCTGGGTGAGGCTTCCATCCTGGAGCAACCCTGGGACCCACCCTGGGCTCCGGGACAGCATCATCTCCTTACTCAGGGCGCAGTGTCAACAGGCCAGGGCACCACCAGCCCGCCGCAGTGTGGTCATGGGGAAAGAAAACCCTGCCTGCCCCAGAAACACCCCTCCCGGCTGTGAGAACCAGGAGCTTCTCACAGCGCGGCTTGGAGCCTGGTCCTGGAAACACGGAGCCCGGCTCCAGCCCAGCAAGACAGTGAGAAGAGATGACATCCCACGCATCTATGGTGGCTGACAAGGACCACGCTGTGTGCCGCACACCTGCCTGGACTCGGCCGCATGCCGTGCCGCACACCTGCCTGGACTCGGCCGCATGCTGTGGCGCACACCTGCCTGGACTATGGCTGTAGATCCCAACCCCTCCCAAGGCAACCCCCTTGGTGACGGAGCCCAGCTCTCACTCCTGCTCCAGAGGGACTGGGCCCCTACTCATGGCCGTGGCCGTGGCCTCAGCCAGAATCTCCCCACTCCCTCTGGAAGGCACATTCCTGGACGCCTGACCCAGGTCCACCCCACTCCCTGCCACATTCCTAAGGGCTCGTCCCTTCCATCCTCCACACAGCCTCAGGGGAGGCTGGCTCTGCCCACTTCCAGGACGGGCCTGGCCCTGGGTCCAGTGTCCCGGTCCCAGTGCATGGCCCAAGGGATGCTGGGAGACAGGTGCAGGTGTCTCAAGGAGAGCTTCTGGGTGTCGGGACAGCTCCCAGATCAGGAAGGGGGCGGCTCACGGGGACGCGGGAGGAGGCCACCCACAGGGGTCGAGAGGCCCGAGCTGCCGGTGCGGCTGTGGGAATCCTGCCAGGCCCCGCACTTTCTGCACCCCAGCCCAGCCACCTCCCCTGAGGACCCGCACGTGTTCAGAGGTGTGTCCTAGCAGCCCAGACATCCTGACTGAAGGGCACACTGTGTGTGCATGTCTCTGTAAGTGTATGTGTCTGTGTGTATCTGTGCTGCATGTCTGTGTATATGGCCTGTGTGTGCACGTGTGTCTGTGTGTGCATGTATGCCCGTGTATCTGTGCCTGTGTGCATGTCTGTGTGTGCATGCATGTCTGTGTGCATGTGTCTGGTATCTGTGTGTGTGCTTGTACGTCTGTGTATCTGTGTGTGTGCGTGTCTGCGTGTATGTATATCTGTGTCTCAATCTGTGTCTGTATTGTGTGTATGTATGTGCATGTGTGCCTGAGTATGAGTGTGTCTGTGCAGGTGTATCTTTGTGTACATGTGTCTGTGCATGTGTGCATGTGTCTGTTTCTGTGCTTGTGTGCATGTCTGTGTGTGTCTGTGTGTGTATCTTTGTGTCTGTGTGCATGTGTGTCTGTGTATCTTTGTGTCTGTGTGCATGTATGTCTGTGTGTTTGTGTCTTTGTGCATGTCTGTGTCTCTGTGTGTCTGTGTATCTTTGTGTCTGTGTGTGTCTGTGTGTGTATCTTTGTGTCTGTGCATGTGTGTCTGTGTGTTTGTGTCTTTGTGCATGTCTGTGTCTCTGCGTGTCTGTGTATCTTTGTGTCTGTGTCTGTGTCTGTGTCTCTGTGCCTGTGTGCCTGTGTGCCTGTCTGCTACCCTCGCCCTCTCCAGTCCTGGCAGCCGGGGGACTTCCTGCCCTCCTTCTCAGAGAGAACACAGGCGCAGAGGAGGGGGAGGAGCTCCCTTCCCCAGGACATCACAGCCAGGGTCTGACTCCAAGTCCATCCCTGTGACTGGCAGCTGCTGCTCCCTGGTGGGAGGCGGGGCCTCCGGGCTGTCAGCCGGGCGGGCATTCCCCCCCTTTCCAGCCAATCTATTTTTATAGAACAGGCAGATAAGAGCAGACCTGGGAGACTCATTCTTCTCGTTCCTTTGTCCCACAGCCACCAGGGGAAGACAAGGACCAGCGTTCCCCAGTCAGCTCTGGTCCTGTGTTTCGGTTCTGTCCAGATACACGCACACGGGGCTGCCTTCATGGGGAAGGGTGCTGGCACCATCCAGACTGCTACAGGTGGCCAAAGGCCCTCTCAGTGCCTGTACCTGCTGCGCCCGGCTCCGTGCTGAGCTCTTGGGATGCAGAGGTGAGAATGACGTTGGTGGCCCGGGTATGACCTTCTCCAGGTGAGGACATGATTACGACCACAGCAGGTGCCACGTGGAGGCGCGGAGGCCCAGCCTGGGGTGAGGCAGGCATCACAGGTGTGGTGTCCACCCTGGCTCCCAGGGAGGCCTCGGAGTTTGCCCAGAAAGCCCTATTCTGTCTCACACCAGAAAAACAAGGCTTTCTCAGTGAATACTCAACAAATGCTGGTGGCCGCCCCACGTCGGCAAAGGCAAAGCCGGGGGGTTCAGGGTGGGAGACACCCCAGATCCCAGGAAGCGTGCGGCTGTGAGCCCACAGCAACCCCAGCTGCCAGGAAGTTTCCCCAGGTGGGACTCGGGACCGCACAGCAACCCTCCCTCAGGCTGACCCTGGGCGGCCGTGCACGTGGGCACACGTCCCTCTCGGTCCCGGCGCAGGCTGGGCACACAACCCCAAGGCCACAGCAGGAACAAGCAGGCTTCCTTTGTCCCCTGGAGACCCCGGCACCAGCTCCCTTCCCCTCCGCCACTGCCATTCACAGGTGAATCCCCTACCCACCCAGGGATGGGGAAAAGGGCCTTGGGACGGACACCCAGCAGTGCGTGGGGTTCACCGCGCGCAAAGTTCACTTCCCACAAGACCTCGGCTGCAGTCAGTCAGCCGCCCGACTTCCACCGAACCTCACCGAGCGCCTGCACCCCGCATCAGCTCCGCCCAGACTCAGGACGCGGGGACCCCCACCGGCACCCCCCAGCGCAAACGGCAGCCGAACACCCGGGCTACTGCGGCAGAGCCACGCGGCCTCGGGGTCCCCCACAGCACCCCTCACCGCCCGCAGCGCACAAAGCGGGCACTCGCCCCTGGCGGCCGCCCGCGCCCCGCCACAGCTCGCTGCGCCCCTGCTAGGCTCGCGCAGGGCCTGTCCCGAGCCGAGGACATGCGGGGTCCGCAGGCCGCCGGCGAGAGCGGGGGCGCGGGGAGACCCGGGCCGGGTCCCGCACCGCCGGGGGCCGCGCCTCACCTCGCGCGCGATCTGGTGTAGCGCGTCGTCCTCTGCCGTCAGCCGCTCCCGCGTGGGGAGCCGCTTGCGCCCGGAGCCCGGGGTGCCCATGTCCACGGCCGCGCTGCCCGCAGCTGCCCGCCGTCCACCGCCCCCGCGCGGCCCCGCGCGGCCCCTCCCTCCGCCGCGGCGTCATGGCGTCAGCGGGCGCGGGGACGCGGGCACGGGGGCGCGGGGCCCGCGAGGACGCCGGGGCCAGGGACGACAGGGGCGGGCGCGCGCAAGCGATGGCGCTGGGGACGCTCGCGCGGGGCCCGAGGGCCGGTGGGCGGGGGCCGGGGGCGGTGCGAGGCGCACCCCGGGGTCAGCGGGCGGGCGAGGGGTCCTGGAGAGGGCGGTGCGCTGGCGGAGGCGGGACCTCTGCGGGGCGCTGGGAAGGAAGGAGTCGGTGGGCACTGTGGGCTGGAGTGGGCGCAGGTGTGGTCCGGGTTCCACCTGCGCCAAGGAGGCTGTGCCGGGTCTGTGCGCCTTGCGGGTCTGGGTCACGCCCAGGTGCGTTCACATCATCTGCTCGCTGCTCAGCGGAGTGACCTTGGCCAGAGCCCTGGGAATCCGAGCAGGAATTCGGGGTTCTGTCCACACCTGCTCTGGAGCCCACAGCCGGGACCGGTCACTCCCCTGTGTGTTCCCGGCTGGTGCCGCCCTGTGCTGGATCCTGGGCTGTAGGAAAGGAACCCCCTGAGCTGAGTGGAAGGCCGCCATGGGCATTCAGTGGGTTTAAGGTAATTTGGGGGATTAGGTATGGTTTCTAAAGCCTTGCCCAGCATTCTGGCCGTTAGCCGTCTGGCTTGGGGAAAAGAGGCAGCCGCAGAGTGGGAACCCTGGGAGTGATGGGGATGTAGGGAGAAGTCTGGACAGGAGAAGGGTGGTGGGAGAGGGAAGGGGATGCGCTGAGCGCCGAGGCCACCGTGTTTCCTGCAGACCGAAGGACACGTTAGCATATTCCTAACTGAGCGGATTGTCGTGAATTCTCGGTAACCTGGAAGCTGGGTGGAGGAGGGGCGGGGAGGGGACCCCCGCGGTGGCAGGGCAGGACGGTGAGTTGAGTGACAGGGGAGGGAGGTGACATCCAGGGAACACCTGCATGACACCTGCTTGGCCTGAGGCGGGTTGGCAGGGCAGACCGTGTTGGTGTTGTTGTGCTCTGAGCAGGTGCTGCACCTGCACAGGTAGGCACCGGGAGGTAGCTGGGGTTGGATCTCCCCCACTAAGTTCACAGCACCCGGAGCCCTGGCTCCTCAAGTACCAGGTCCTGGCTGGAGGAAACCAGGCAGCCGCTCTGGCTGTGCCCTGGACTTGCTGGTGGCCACTGTCCAGCCCCACGGGTGTGTTGTGATGACTCCCCGTCTTTGCCAAGGCTCACGCATCCACCTGCAAGCAGCCAGGTGCTGTGTTGGAGCAGACGCGGCCACCGCCCTCTCGGGGCGGCTGATGGAGATGGCTGGGACCCTCATCCAGAGCCACGTCCCGGCTCCCATGTCTCCTGCCTTCAGGAGGGCTCCCTGACTCCCCAGGGACTGCCTCTACTTCCCTCTGTCCCTCATCAGAGCTCAGAGGCCCGTGTTACTCTAACCCTCCAATTCTGCCCGCATTGTACTCATCTCTGTGCCCATGCCGGGCATCCAGGGCCAGCTGCATAAAGAGGGCTGGGGCTGGACTTGTGCCGGAGCCCAGTTCCCACCTCTCTCCTCCCTCTCCCTGCTGGGCTGCTGGGCCCAGACTGGGCCAGGTGCCTCAGTGCCGGGCCCCTGGGCCGAGTTCCTGGCTGCTGAGGCGAGTAACTGCGGCTTAGCCAGGATCCTTTCCTGTGAGTTCAGAGCAGGACCTGGAGAAGATCCTTCGCTCTCCTTATGCGGCCGCACACTCAGTGCCAGGCGTAGGCGCGGAGGTGAGTGTCCAGGGTCAAAAGCCACGTTTGTCTCCACGCCAGGTACCGAGGCTCTTCCCCGAAATACAGATGCCACCTTCAGGAGGGGCTGGTGACAAAGGGAAGGGGCCCAAGTGGTGGAAACGAAGTGGAGTTTCCATCCCTGACTCCCTGTAGAGCAGGAGCGCGGGGTTCATGAGAATCCTCTTGGGGGAACAGGAAGAAAATACTAGAACTTCTGTTAATGTGTGTTAAACCAAGAAGATAAACATTCTCTTTATCTATAAGTTCATTTTATTTTTTAAAAGTTTTTAATTTATTGAAAGTCAGAGTTACATAGAGAGAGGCAGAGAGAGAGAGAGAGAGAGAGAGAGGTCTTCCATCTGCTGGTTCACTCCCCAAATGGCTGCAACAGCCAGAGTTGTGCCGACCTGAAGCCAGGAGCCAGGAGCTTCCTCTGGGTCTTCCCACATGGGTGCAGGAGCCCAAGCACTTGGGTCATCTTCTACTGCTTTCCCAGGCCATAGCAGAGAGCTGGATCGGAAGTGGAGCAGCTGGGACTCAAACCAGCGCCCATTTGGGATGCTGGCACTGCAGGCAGCGGCTTTACCTGCTATACTACAGCGCTGGCCCCTTTGTTTTGTTTCTAAGATCAATTTTTGTTTGTTTGTAATTGACCATTTTCATTGGCCATTTGTCAAATCACAAGGGACAATGTTGGGAGCCACACGGAATGAAGAGCATCTTCATAAGGCGCTCTGTGCAGCAGGGCGTGAAAACCAGAAACGCTACAAACAGTATCGACCGGCGATGGAATCAGTTTCCCACTAGCACGGGATTCGTTAACTATGCATTCAATCGGTTTTTAAAAAGCGAGTGACAGGGGCTGGTGCTGTGGCACAGTGGGTTAACGCCCTGGCCTGAAGTGCCAGCATCCCATATGGGTGCCGGTTCTAGTCCTGGCTGTTCCACTTCCCATCCAGCTCTCTGCTGTGGCCTGGGAAAGCAGTGGAGGACGGCCCAGGTGTTTGGGCCCTGCATCCGCAAGGGAGATCCAGAAGAAGCTCCTGGCTCCTGGGTTCAGATCAGCGCAGCTCAGGCTGTTACAGCCATTTGGGGAGTGAACCAGCGGATGGAAGACCTCTCTTTCTCTCTCTCTCTCTCTCTCTGCCTCTCCTCTCTCTGTGTAACTCTTTCAAATAAATAAATAAATAAATAAATCTTTAAAAAAATTTAAATAAAAAGCTTCTAGCGATGGAGAAGGAGCGTGCATCCACCAAGCATCCTGCCAGTTACAGTGATGAGCCTCCAGCGAGGCAGAGGGAGCAGCGTCAGAAGGCCGAGGGTAGCCGATGCAGCTGCGCACTGCAGTGGCCACGCCTGAAGCCAGGTGGCATCTGCTCCCCCAGGGGACAAGTCCAGGCTTCACGTGCACTGGGAACAGGGTCCAAGACATACTGGGCTGAGCGGTTAGATGGCAGAGTCTGGGCTCCAAGGGAACCTCAAAATGTGCAGAGTAACGCGTTCAAAAGCCATTGCTCCATCCAGAACTAGGTGTGTGGGAGCGGGGAGGGCGGGAGACGGCAGGAAGCCCAGGAGAAGGCGCTAGCTGGCAGGCGCCACCTGGTGCTGCGGGGACGACATGAGGAACTGGCGTCCCACCAAGGCAGAGGGGCTTACCCAACACCTCGAGCCTTGCACGGAACTCTGGGAAGGACCACGTCTTAACAGAAACAGCACATTCCGGCACTGAGGCCACGACCGCCCAGCCAAAGCGGAGGAGCTCCATCAAAGCCTAGAGCCCATCTCAGCAGGTGGTGCGCAGAGCCAAAGGAGCATGACTGCTTCTTAGAACCAAGTCCAACGCTCTTCTAAAGAAGGTAGCAGAGGGCCAGCGCCGCAGCTCACTTGGCTAATCCTCCGCTTGCTGCGCCGGCACACCAGGTTCTAGTCCCGGTCGGGGCGCCGGATTCTGTCCCGGTTGCCCCTCTTCCAGGCCAGCTCTCTGCTGTGGCCCAGGAGTGCAGTGGAGGATGGCCCAAGTGCTTGGGCCCTGCACCCCATGGGAGACCAGGAGAAGCACCTGACTCCTGGCTTCGGATCAGCGCGGTGCGCCGGCCGCGGCGGCCATTGGAGGGTGAACCTACGGCAAAAGGAAGACCTTTCTCTCTGTCTCTCTCTCTCACTGTCCACTCTGCCTGTCAAAAAAAAAAAAAAAGGTAGCAGAGTCCGGGCGAGGTGCTGCCCAGCGTGTCTGGTAGACACTGAACAGAGCAAGGGAGACTCCCGGTCAAGAGGAAAAACCGTCACTTGGAGAACAGCCATGGACGGCTCGGATGTTGGAATAAGCGGACAAGCGACACGGAGCAGCCATCAGGTCTCGCCGAGGAACGGGTTGGGAACTTCAGCAAAGATCTGGGAATTCTGGAATGAACCAGCTGGAAATCATAGAACTGAAATTACGATATTTGTAAGTAAGACCTCATTGAGAGGTGGGTGGTGAGTACTGGAGTACCCGGGTTCAATGCCTGGCTCTGGCTCCTGATCCAGCTTCCTGTGGCCGCAGACCCTGGGATACAGCCCTGACGCTCAAGCACCAGGGCTCCTGGCACTGCTGGGGGACCTGGACTGTGGTCCTGGCTCCCAGCTCGGGCCGGCTCAACCCCAGCTGTTCAGCGCAGTTGGGGGATGAACCAGTAGATGGGCGCTCTATCTCTGCCTCTCAGATAAATAAATAATAAATGCATTGAATAATAAGAGCAGATCAGATTGGATCATGTAGAAAAAGGGATTAGTGAGCCTTAGGAATTGTCATAAAATGACCCTAACTGAATGAATGACCCTAACTGAATGACAGAAAAAACGTTAAAATAATGGTTGACAAAAAGGCCCAGGGATTCAGGCTCCCATAGTGGTCAACTAATTTTTGCCAAAGCCTAAGGTAATTCAGCAAAGAAAGAAAAGTCATTTTTAAGTAAACAGGGATGGAACAATTAGATATTTTTATGGAAAAATACATTCATTTCACATGGTGCACACTAACCTAATCACACTGGATTTTAGACCTGAACTTAGGAGCTAGCACTCGGAGGTAGCTGTTTGGCATAGCGGCTCCATCCCTGGGATGCATCCCATACTGGGGTCCATGGGTTCGGGTCCCAGCCCTGCATGTGAACAAGCTTCTTGCTCATGTGCATTGTGGGTGTCAGCAGGCGATGGCTGGGTCCCTGCTGTCTACATGGGAGAACCGCAGGGAGTCCCTGCCCAGCCCTGGGCGTTGTGGTTTTGCGAGTGAGTCAGCAATGGAAAATTTCCCTCTCCCCTGCCTTACACACTCTCTGCACACACACACACACACACACAGGCCTCCAAATAAGTAAATTAATTTTAAGACTTTAAGCTGAAACTACATTTCTAGGAGAGAATGTGGGAGGATATATTTGAGAACTTGAGCCAGGCAAAGACTTCAACTGTTGTACACAAAAGTAATGGGTTTTGGTATTTCACGATACAGTTGATGCATGTTATTGAAATTAAACATTTCTGCTTATTTAAAAACTTCATTATGAAAATGAAAACAACAAGCCACAGAGTGGGAGAAGTAAATGTGGCAAAGCACTTGTCTCCAGGATGCAGAACACATAAGGGCCTCCTACAAATCAGCAAGACATAACAGGGCACGTAGGGAATAGCAGACCTCCAGGTGTTGTTATCAGAGAAGCAGGTCGAACCGCAGTGAGCTCCAGTGCACACTCCTTAGTGTCTGCAGGCAGGAGGACCCACAAGGGGCCGGCACCGCAGCACCAGCACCCTGTGCTGAGGCCGGCTGCTCCACTTCCGATCCAGCTCCCTGCTAAGGCACCTGGGAAAGCAGCCGAGGACAGCCCAAGTGCTTGGGCCGCTGCACCCACGTGGGAGACTCAGAGGAAGCTGCTGGCTGCTGGCTTTGGCCTGTTCCAGTCCCAGTGGTTGTGAACCAGTGGATGAAAGACCTCTTTCTGTGTCTCTCCCTCTCTGTGCAATACTGCTTTTCAAATAAATAAATTTTCCAAAAAATAAAGACTGGGCAGACCAAGCGCTGGTGAGGGTGGAAAGCCCTCATGGTGCTGGGGGGAATGAGAAAGTGAATCAGATGCAGCCCTGGATCCCGCCATTCAGCCCGGAGGCACCGACCTAGCAGGATGCAAACAGGCCCGCAAAGGGCCGCGGCCAGGACTGCTCTTGGAAGTCCAAATCCCAACAGCCAGAAGCTGCAGACACCCTGCCTGCTCACTGTGACTGGGTTTGCTGCTGGTGGCTAGCGACGCCAAACACAGGCGACAAGGGGAATGAGTCTCAGAAATTCTAGATTGCGTGAACGAAGACAGAAAAATGTACAGACTGAATGGTGACATTTATGTGAAATTGTGGAGGCCGGAAAACTAAGTTATGACGATAGGAGAACAGCTACCTTTCAGGAGGGGTGGGTTGGCCACGAGGACATCTGGGGGCTGATGGAGCCGACCTCTGTCTCCGTGAGGTGGTTGTCAGTGGGGCGCAGCCGACAGCCCCAGTTTAGCTGGGAGGGGACTTCCCGAGAGGCGGGACTTCAGTTCTACAACTGGCGGGAGTCGGGCACCCTAGACTTCGTCCATGTACACAGTCACCAAAACTTAGAATTAAAAAAAGATATTTGAGAGGCAGACGGGGAGAGGGGAGGGAGAGAGCGAGCGAACGAGCTCTCCCTCCCCTCCAAAAGTTCACCTCCCCAAATTCCCGTAAGGACCAGGGCTGGGTTGCAGCCAGGATCCAGGAGCTCAATCCAGGTCTCCCACATGGGTGGCGGGGACTCGACTCCCTGAGTCGTTCCGTGCAGCCGCCCAGGCTCCGCATTAGCAAAGTGGAGCTGGACTCAACCCCAGGCGCTCGGATAGGGGAGGCAGGCGCCCCAAGCGGCAGCGTAACTGCTGGCCAGACACCTGCCCCCACACTTGGGGGCTCTTTGCACGTGGGATTAATCTGCGTCTTGTTATGGGGAAATTATGCTTCAGTTAAAAAGAGGGATCATGGGAAAACAGCCAATGGAAACAGAAGCAGGCAGGAAGGGGGTGTTGGCCTTTCAGGTGCCGGATTCGGCTCACTTTACTGCGAGAAGTTTTGGAAGGCCCATCCCTTGGGAGGCCGCCTGACACGCTTCTCTCTCCAGCTGTGTGGACGCTGGGAGTCAGTGCCGGGTGAGTGGAGTGGGTGCGTAGCGCACTTGTCACCTGTTTTCTGGGAGAGCGGAGGAAGTGTCCCATCACTTCTCCCCCTGACCATTTGCTGTGGGGCCTCAGAGACCCTGGGCACCCTGGTTTCCTACAGAAAAACCACAGGCGACACGAGGGCTTGAGGATGGGAGGCCACCGACCCCCTTCCCAGGCTGGCCAGGGTCCCATCTGTGCAAGGGGTCACGAAGCTCATTTCCTGCGTTTCTAGCGATCACTCTCCCGCTGACCTCGCTCCCTGGGTTGAGGGTCTGTAACCCCAGGGGCGGAGCCTGGTGTTCTGGGCTGCGCTGGGATTTTGCACCTGCTCAGGTGGCCTGGGTGGTGGGCGGGTGCCTCTGCAGTCACTGACGGGTCGCATGCGCCTGTCCGCCGCTGGGGGCGCTGTGAGGACTCGGCTACTTTCCCCTGGGGCGGTCGGAGTGGGGTCCCGACCCATCGCTCCGCCCCAGTCCTCCCGAGCGGAAGCGGAGCACGCGTGTTTTTTCATCTCTCTCCTTGTTACAGGAAGATGCATGTGTATTTTTGGCTGTGGCTTTGAACAGCACTCTATGTCCTTGGTTTGCCAGTTTTAAGATAGCACAGATGTGTCATCAAATCTTTCGCTCTGCTGACTCATGCTCCCAGGACTTTTTCTGGGAGAAAGTCACTGGAAATTTCTACATTGTGACAGCCGCAGGGACCAGCGTCGTGGTGCAGCGGGTTAAACCGCCGCTTGAGACGCCGGCGTCCCATAGGTGCGGCGCCGGTGCGAGTCCTGGCTGCTCTGCTTCTGATCCACCTCCCTGCTAATGTGCGGGGAAGGCAGTGGAGGACGGCCCAAGCCCTCGGACACCTGCCACCCAGGCGGGAGGCCCGTATGGCGTTCCGGGCTCCTGACTCAGGTCTGGCCCAGCCCTGGCCATTGCAGCCATTTAGGGAGTGAGCCAGTGATGGCAGATCTCTCTCCCTCTCTCTGTAACTCTTCCTTTCAGATGCTAATACTGCCACTAATAAACTTAAAGACAGCAGCAAACAGGACGCTCGCAATGTGGAAGGGCTGAGGCCGGGGTCTCTCATGACGGCGGCGCCTGAGGCACTGAGTTGGACGGGCATCCTGCACCAGCGCCCGACCTCTGGGGAACATCCTAGAAAAGTCATTTGCCACTGTCTCGTCTGCGACCTGCCTCAAGCTGGTAAAACCCAGGCTGGCTCCCGCAGACCACGGCGTGCTTTTCTTCTGTAGCCTATGGCTTCCTTTTCTCTTTAAGATTGATTTATTTATTTGAAAGGCAGAGTTACACACACACAGAGAGAAGGAGAGGCAGAGAGAGAGAGAGAGAGAGGTCTTTTATCCGTTGGTTCACTCCCCAACTGGCCGCAACCACTGGGGCTAAGCCAATCTGAAGCCAGGAGCCAGGAGCTTCCTCTGGGTCTCCCACATGGGTACAGGGGCCCAAGGACTTGGGTCATCTTCTACTGCTTTCCCAGGGCAGAGCAGAGAGCTGGATTGGAAGTGGAGCAGTCGGGACCTGAACCAGTGCCCATGTGGGATGCCAGCACTGCAGGCTGTGGCTTTACCTGCTACGCCACAGCGCCGGCCCCCATGGTTTTCTTGCAGTCAAATTTGATCACGATGCAGGATAGGATCCCTGAAGGGCTCACACGCAACAAACCCCGTGAAGTCTGTCGGCACAGAGCCCAGCGCGCCACAAATGCGCCAGGGAGCGCCTGCTGTGTGCGGAGTGTGGAGAGTGGGTGGACCTACACAGAGTCCCTGCCGGCCGGGGGTCCCGAGGCATCGGGGGGTTGATGATGAGCCAAGCGCGTGGGTAATCAGCCCACCCTGCTCGCAGCTTGGAAGGCGAGGAAGGAGCCGGCCGTGAGGATGAGGACGGCTGCGTCCCACAGGTGGACATTGTAGCAGAGCCGTCAGGTGGGGGAGGGCGTGCACGGGGGAGGGCCTCGCGGCCCTGCTTCCACCGTCCAGGGTGGACGTTCTGACCCGCGGCTGCGTCCTCTCGGGGCTCCCCTCTGCTCACTCTGAGAAGGGGACTTGGGGCCCTCGCTCCGCTCTGGACCGCAGCTGTGACCTGGTGCACAGAGACGAGGCCTCTCCCCCCGCGAGCAGCTCTCCCAGTGCCCTGGGAGCAGGCAGGGAAGGGAGCAGTGGCCAGCCCACCTGGCCAGGGACCGATGGCTTTAGGGAGAGGATGGGGGGGCGAGGGCTGACCCCAGGGAGGGGGACAGGGCCGAGGGGGGGTGAGGGCTGACCTCAGGGAGGGGGACAGGGCCGAGGGGGGGGTGAGGGCTGACCCCAGGGAGGGGGACAGGGCCGGGGGGGGGTGAGGGCTGACCCCAGGGAGGGGGACAGGGCCGGGGGGGGATGAGGGCTGATCCCTGGGAGGGGGACAGCTCTGGAGAAGGGGCTCAGACATGGGGACAAAGACCTGTCACTGCTGACAGAGAAGAGACTTGTCGGCAGGTGTTGTGTGTGTGTGTATCTGTGAGTGTACATGTGTGTATGTGTGTGTGCGAGTGTGTAAATGTGATTGTATATGTGTTGTATGCATATGTATGTAAATGTGTGTGTATGTGCGGTATATGTGTGTAAGTACGTGCAGTGTCTATGTGTGCATGTGTATGTTTATGTGTGTATGATGTGTGTATGTGTGTTAGTGTGTATGTATGTGTGAGTATGTAAGTATGTGCGGTGTGTGTGAATGTGCAGATGTGTGTGAGTGTATATGTGAGTGTGCATGTGTATGTGTGTGTATATGTGTGGTGGGTATATGTGTGAGTGTGTGTGTATGTGTGTGAATGTGTATGTGTGTGAATGTGTATGTGTGTGAGTGTGTATGTGTGTGTGGTGTGTGTATATATGTGAGTGTATGTGTATATATGAATGAGTATGAATGTATGTGACTGTGTATATATGTGTGGTGTGTGAATGTGTGTGCATGTGTATATGTGAGTGTGCATGTGTGGTGTGTGTGAGTGTGTGTATGTGAATGTGTGAGTGTATGTGTGTGTGGTGTGTATATATGTGAGTGTATGTGTGAATGGGTATATGTGTGAGTGTGAACGTGTTTGTGATTGTGTATATATGTGTGGTGTGTGAATGTGTGTGCATGTGTATGTGTGTGTATATGTGTGGTGGGTATATGTGTGAGTGTGTGTATGTGTGCGAATGTGTATGTGTGTGAGTGTGTATGTGTGTGGTGTGTGTATATATGTGAGTGTATGTGTGAATGGGTATATGTGTGAGTGTGAATGTGTTTGTGATTGTGTATATATGTGTGGTGTGTGAATGTGTGTGCATGTGTATGTGTGTGCATGTGTGTGGTGTATATGTGTATGGTGTGTGTGAGTGTGCATGTGTGGTGTGTGTGTGAGTGTATATGTGAATGTGTGAGTGTGTGTGTGTGGTGTGTATATATGTGAGTGTATGTGTGAATGGGTATATGTGTGAGTGTGAATGTGAATGTGTATATATGTGTGGTGTGTGAATGTGTGTGCATGTGTGTATATGTGTGCATGTGTGTATATGTGCATGGTGTGTGTGAGTGTGCATGTGTGGTGTGTGTGTGAGAGTATATGTGAATGTGTGAATGGGTATATGTGTGAGTGTGTATGTGTGTATATATGTGAGTGTATGTGTGAATGGGTATATGTGTGAGTGTGAATGTGTATATATGTGTGGTGTGAGAATGTGTGTGCATGTGTATATGTGTGTGGTGTATATGTGCATGGTGTGTGTGGGTGTGCATGTGTGATGTGTGCATGTGGATGTGTGAGTGTGTATGTGAATGCGTGAATGTGTATGTGTGTGTGTGGTGTGTGTATATATGTGAGTGTATGTGTGAATGGGTATATGTGTGAGTGTGAATGTGTATATATGTGTGGTGTGAGAATGTGTGTGCATGTGTATATGTGTGCATGTGTGTATATGTGTGTGGTGTGTATGTACATGGTGTGTGTGGGTGTGCATGTGTGGTGTGTGCATGTGGATGTGTGAGTGATGCATCTTGGGAGTTCTGCTCTGGGAGCTCAGCCTGATTCTGGGCAGAGACTGGGGCAGGGCATCGCACAGCGTCCAGAGGAGCACCTGGGGCTTGGGTGACCGCGGGCAGCTGAGCAGAGCAGCCTGGGAGCTTTGCTCTGGGCACAGTGGGAGGCTGGGGGTGGGTTACCAAGGCAACGGGAGGGTGGACGGGCTCAGAATAGACCCTCGGGGTGGAACAGGAGGCCTCGGCAGGCACAGGGCCTCTCAGGACGGGCCATGCTGCCAGAGAGCCCAGAGCAGAGGCTGGCGCCAGGCAGGGCTGCCCAGTACCAGTGGCTCCAGGCAGGGTGAAGGGTGCTCCATGACGAGTGCCTGCAGGCGCCAGGGCACCTGGGGCGTGCAGTGGTCAGCAGAGCGGAACAGGTCCCCCTCGTGCCCTTGGGAGCGAGCAGGGAACGCAGGGGTGGCCATTCCACGCCCAGCTGGCCCAGGCCGCACATCACACAGGTGCAAATTCAGAGCCCCTTCTGCAGACAACAGAACGAAGGGTCTGGCCGACAAGACGCTGGCCACGGGACCGCTGACTGGAAGACGGCAGCACGGCGACTTCACCACCCACCGGCCCGGGTGTCCTCCCTGGGAGTTCCTGAGGCTCTCAGAACAGCTGCTGGCGTCTGCTCCCCGGGGCCCAGTGCATTCTCGGTCCATGAGCCCTTGCGGCCTGGAGCAGTATCAGACGCGGCTGGCTGTCACGTGGTGGAGTTTCCGTTTAACGATGCTTGCTAATGCGACAGCCATACTTTGTGTGTCTGCCCTGCTCCGTCCCCTGCTCGGGGCTTCCTGCTTCTGTGATGTTTGTCCCTCTTCCCCGCTGCCCCCACGCCACCTCCCCAAGCTTCTCTGGCAGCTGACAGGCCTCAGGGGACCGAATGTGAGTTTGGGATGGGAGTGGAGTGACTCGCGACTGGGTGGGGCCGGTCCCTCGCCCACCTTTGCCATGTGCTGCTGTGAGCACCCAGGAGCTGGGTAGCTCTCACTGCTTCCTGGCCTGGCTGACCCTGGCTCCCACCACCAACCTCAATGGACAGCTACTCAAATATGGCTTCCTCCAGGTACCTCAAACAGGTTGGCAACTTGCAGACAAAAAACGTCTTCAAGATGCGCTTTGGAAAGGCAGCGTTGTGGTGCAGCGGGGTGAGCTACCGCTTGCGACGCCAGCACCTGTATTGGAGAGCTGGCGCCCGTCCCGGCTGCTCTGCTTCTCGTCCAGCTTCCTGCTAATGGGCCTGGGGAGGCAGTGGACAATGGGAGACCAACACGTGGGAGACCAGCAAGGACTTGCCGGCTCCTGGCTTCAGCCTGACCCAGCTCTGGCTGCTGCAGCCATGTGGGAAGTGAATCAGTTGATGAAAGATCTCTCTCTCTCTCTCTCTCCCTCTCTCTCTCTCTCTCTCTCTCACACACACACACACACACACTCGCTCTGCCTTTAGAATACATCAAGAAATAATAGATCGTTGAAAATGTACGCTGCTGTGTGTGCGTGCGCCAGGGGCGAGCTCTGTGCTGGATCCCAAGCACCCAACCCGTTCTTCCTGCCGCCTCCCACGGCTTCCGCCCGGAGCCCTGTGTCTTCCACAGGGCCAGGGGCTGAGGCTCAGAGGGCCCAGTGGTTTTGGGGACAGCCTGGCACGTCCCAGTCCACTACTGTTCCTTAAACCCCAGAGACTGTGGCTGCATCATCAAGGGGGGCTAATGGGGGCTTCACCAGGGCAAGGGGGCCAGGCAGCTGCCAGGAGCCCCCAACCAAGAGTGGTCAGACAGGAAGGGCCGGGGGGCAGGGCATCCCCTGGGATGCTTGCAGGGTGGGGCGAGACCCCTCCCCTGAAGAGTGGTTGGGCAAGAAGGTCCCAGCACAGAATCTCCCCTGCAACCCCCAGTGGGCGGGGCTTCTGAGGCACAGATGTCTGCTGTCCAGCTCGGCCCCTTCCTTGATTAGCTGCACCTGCTCTTCTTTGTTCCCTCACACAGACACGGGCTCCTGTCTGTCTCCCAGCCACACAGCCCACTAGAGGCAGAGAGGGCTCCGAGGCCGCACCCGGGGCGGGGCTCCCTGCCTTCCAGGCTCTCTGCTTTCTGCAGGATGGCAGAGGCAGGGTGGAAGCTGGGGGGCCCCAGTCCAGTCTCCATGGGCAGCAGAGGCTGAGGCTGCACCTGCAGGGGTGATGGGAGCACACGCTTGCTGCGAGGGCTCCCCTAGACCCCACCTTGTCAGCAGCGGGGGGCCGCAGGTGAGGGCCCTATCCCCCAGGGGGCCTGGCCAGGCCGGCTCAGCCCCTCCTGCTGCAGCTGCAGCCTCCCAGGTCCCTGCCCAGTTAGCAGGGGCCAGGCCACCGTGCTGTCAGCTCCCAGCTGGAAGGAGAGATGGGCTGTGGGTGTCGGGGAATCCTGGCCACACCACGGTCTCACGGAGCAAGACTGAAGGGATTCAGTTCCAGGTGCCGAGTTACAACCTGGCACCACTCTCGATGTCAGCAGTGTCCGGCTCCCCCTCCCCGCCTGCCTCCTTGGTTCTGCTCCGCAGCCAAACCTTAGCCAGAGAGTGCAGCTGGGGACCTAATGCCGGGCACACCGAGAACGTGCATGCCGGCTGTGGCCATGTGCCTGCCGGTTAAGCTGGTGCACAGCACCCACCGGCTGGGGCCGGGGCCGGGTGTCTAACTCGGGCCCAGGGCCTGAGCTGTGCAGTTACAGGCAGGGGCTCAGAAGGGCCCCCACCTTGGCCCGATATTCTGTGCTGGGCCGTGAACCCCCTAAAGGCAGGGGTCGCGCTGCTTCGTGTTGGTTTCCTGGGACTGCGGTGAGAAAGCACCACAAACGGTGGCTTCAACGGTGAGACACAGAGAAGAGAGGGAGATCTGCCAGCCACCGGCTCACTCCCAAAATGCCCGCAACAGCTAGGGTTGGCCGGATCGAAGCCAGGGCCCGGGTCTCCACCTGCACCTCCCGTGTGGGTGGCAGAGACCCAAATACTTGGGTCATCCCCTTCTGCCTCCCAGGCCCACTGGCAGGAACTTGAATTGGAGGACCAGGGACTTGAACCGGCACTCCAGTGTGGAATGTGGGTGTCACAACACCAACCCCAATCTACTGTCATGGGGAGTGTCCTCCTCTATCAAGTCTTCCTCCATCCTTAATCAGCGTGTGCTAGTTTAATTTTTATCTGATACTTTATGAAACTCTATTCTTGAGATCACGGATGATGTTTTCTGGATTTTCTGCATACAAAACTATTCACAGATAACTATCCAAGGGCTGTAATGGGTAAAGCTGCCACCTGCAATGCTGGTCTCCCACATGGGCACCGGTTCATGTCCCGGATGTTCCACTTCTGATCCAGCTCCCTGCTAATGGCCTGGCAAAAGCAGCCATGGATGGCCCAAGCACTTAGGCCCCTGCTATCCCCATAGGAGACCCTGATGGCTCCTGACTTTGTCCTGGCCCGGCCCTGGCCACTGCAGCCACCTGGGCGTGAACCAGTGGATGGAAGACCTCTCTCTCCCTCTTTCTCCCTCTCCCTCCCTCTCCCTCCCTCTCTCTCCCTCTCCCTCCCTCTCCCTCCCTCTCTCTCCCTCTCCCTCTCTCTCTCTCCCTCTCTCTCTCTGTAACTCTGAATTTCAAATAATTTGACAGGCAGAGTAGACAGTGAGAGAGAGACAGAGAGAGACAGAGAGAGACAGAGAGAGACAGAGAGAAAGGTCTTCTTTTGCCATTGGTTCACCCTCCAATGGCCGCTGCAGCCGGCGCACCGCGCTGATCCGAAGCCAGGAGCCAGGTGCTTCTCCTAGTCTCCCATGGGGTGCAGGGCCCAAGCACCTGGGCCATCCTCCACTGCACTCCCTGGCCACAGCAGAGAGCTGGCCTGGAAGAGGGGCAACCGGGACAGAATCCGGTGCCCCGACCAGGACTAGAACCCGGTGTGCTGGCACCACAAGGCGGAGGATTAGCCTAGTGAGCCACGGCACCGGCCTAAATAAATAAATCTTAAAAGAAAAACTACCCCAACTTGGCACTCACTGTTCTTGATCTTTTTAAGACTTTTTTCTTTTGCTATCACAGCCCACGAGCACGGGTGTGTGATGCCACGGATATAATAATGGTGACATAGCAATCGTGTCTGGCTCCCTGTTTTTAATTGGGAGACCTCCACTCTCTGTTAAATGTAAGGTTGGCCTTGACTTTAAGCAGAGGTCTTTCTGTATTTGAACTTCTTCATCCTAATCCAGGAATTCAGCCGGAGGAGCTGGGGCTGAGGCCGGGCAGTGGAAATGGGGTGTGGCACCCTAGGCAGGAGCTTCCCTGCTGTGCCAGGCGCCCACTCCTGTGAGAACCTTGGAAGACGTTTTGCATCGTAGACTTCAAAGGCATTCATAGACGGATGGGTTTGACCCAGGATTCTCTAGAATCCTGAATACAGAATTTTCTCTGTGTGTGTGTGTGTGTGTGTGTTCAACAAACACTTACCCATGCTTGTTTTGTGCTAAGCTTTGTTCCAGGCTACGGGATTGCAAGCAAAACGAAGTTAAAAATTCCTACTTTGAAATCTCTGTTCTGGCTGGGGAATTAGTGGTAAAACCAGGCCGTCCAGAAAGGGGGGCTTGGGAGGGTGGGCAGAGAGGGACTCACCGAGGGGTGGCTTCAGATTCTGTGGTAGGTTGACAGGGACCCCAAAACAGTGGCCCGCAAAAGATGCATCCGAGCCTTAACGTCTGGTGCCTGTGAATGTGTCCTTTGAAAAAGGAGTCTTTGACGATGTGCTCAGGTTAAGGGTCTTGAGATAGAGCACCCCGGTTTGGCCCTCGCCCCCAGCAAGCATCCTCACAGGGAGGGAGGCAGGGAGGATGGCATGTGGGGAAGGACCAGGGGTGCAGGATGCTCCTCCGACCTGGGCCACCCGGGCTGCTGCTGGCACCGGAAGCAGAGAGAGAGAGGCGTGTGCTGTTTCCCTCAGCTGCTAGAAGAAACCACCCCGCTAACGCCCCAATTCTGGGCTTTGTGGTCCCCAGACCCGTGTTTAAAGACACTATGGTGGTTATTTGTTACCGCAGCCCAGGGAACCATGAAAGACCTGGAGTGGTGATAGAGGCAGGTGTGTAGCTGCGAGAAGAGCCCTCCAGGGAGCAGGCCCAGCACAGCAGGGGGAAAGGCCCCGAGTCAGGGTCCCGCGTGACCTGCTCAAGGCCTGTGACGCCTGAGTGGACAGAACCCCGGGACCAGAGCCAGAGGCCGGGGCGCGGGCCCAGGGAACAGGCAAGCAGCGGCAGGGCTTGAATGCCGGTCCCGGTGAGATGAGAAGCCAGGAATGGCGTGGAGAGGCTCGGTCCCCTGCTCTGACTCGGACAGACTCCCCTGCAGCTGCAGGGTTGAGGGGCGCCAGGCAGGCGCCGAGAGCCCCACGAGAGGGCAGCAGTCTGCAGGGAGCCGGTGACCCGAGCGGAGGGTGGCCGGTGACCAGAGCGGAGGGCGGCCAGTGCTGGCAGCAGCGAGCAGCATTCAGAGTCCGGACTTAGAGCTCGGAGAACTCAGTGGGGGAAAGGCAGGAGACGGCGAGACCGCTGGGAGAATCGGGCCCGGGCACTGAACAGAGAGGGGCGCCACCGCAGGCTGCCCACGTCCCTGTGAGCCAGGGACCCGGGGTTCCGGTGGCGTGGAGTCCACGGCTGATGGTTAGAAGTGAAGGTGGCCAGAGCCCCGTGGGAGTGGGTTCCAGGGAGAGCAGGGGGAGAGGCATTGCCCAGCGGGCAGGGGTGGCGCTGGGGGAAGTGGGGCCCAGGGCTGCGGCACCTGCGGCAGGAATGGGCTCTGCTGGCCTTGCTCTGCCCAGCGGCTGATTGCTGAGTCGAGGAATTTACTTGGCAGGCAGAATTCCCCACTGGAATTTTCCATTGAGATAATAAAAATAAAACCAGGGTGAAGGTTTCAAGGCTTATCTCAAAGGCCCGGGAGATGAGAGCGTGCTGGAAGAGCTCAGATAACCATCTCAGAGCTGCAGCCTTGACCACAGCTCTGCAAGGGAGCCCCAGGGAGGAAGTGAACCCCCCCGCCCGCCCCCAAGGCTTGCAGAAGTCCCCCTGGACCTCTGTCTGGTGCAGGGGTCACGGGAGTGCCAGAAAGGGGGTGTGGAGGCAGTAACAGCCCCCCACTGGGGGCCTCTCCCCGAGGACTGGCTGCTGGGCAGGTAGCCCTGTCTGCTGCCGGAGCGCCGGGCGTGCGGGGAGTGTGGGAAGATGACCTACACGGAGGGGTCCACACAGCATGGGACCCAGGAAGCAGCTGTTCCAGCCACTGCAGAAGTCAGTTGAGGGGGCGGGGTGGGGGCTGCACTGGGTGGGTGCCAGGTCCCCAGGGCCCTCCCTGCTCTGCAGTCGTGGGGGTGCCAACCTGGGAGTGATGTAGGCAGGCAGATAGGAAAATTGATTAGGTTTGTGAGCTGGAAGACCACACCTTCACCATGCCCCTGTGTGATCTACCCCACCTGTATGTCCACCTGTCAATCAGGCTACGTGGCCACCCCCTTTGGAAGTGAAACACGGTGGGCCCGGCCCTTCTTTCCCTATAGCCCTTGCTGCCCCGCGCCTTCGCCCACTCTCTGCTGGGTATGCATCCAGACTTTCCCATCTCCCTTAGGAGAGCCCTCACTCTCCTACCATTTGGCTTCATTTTGATTGGCGTGTGTGCCAAGCCTGGGCAGGGGGCGGGGCCACAGTGCTGGCTTCACGGGCCCCTCCCTGCAGGGCAGGGGAAAGCTGTTCTTCAGAACTGGGCCCAGCCAAAAATAACCAGCATGACTGCTGGCTGCGTCCCCTGGGTGACCTGAGCAAATTATAATGTTATTATTGTAAGATTACCACCACGGACACTGCTACTCCCATCATGCATCTGTGGCCCTGGCACCTCCCAGATTCCCACAAAAGGAGATGGAGATGGGCAGCACTCAGGCCCCGCCCCAAGCTCCACCCCCAGGCTTCCAGAGCCTATCACTGACTCAGCTCAGCTCACCATGGAGGCCTGTGCTCCCTCGGGAGTGTGCACCTGCGTCCGTTCCTTTTTTCTTTCTTAAGATTTACCTATTTATTTGAAATGCAGTGAGAGAGATAGAGGGAGAGAGAGAGAGAGAGAGAGAGAGAGAGAGAGATCTTCCATCCTCTGGTTCAATCCCCAAATGGCTACAATGCCCAGAGCTGGGCCAGGCCGAAGCCAGGAGCCAGCAGCTCCATCCAGGTCCCCCATGTGGGTGCAGGGGCCCAAGCACCTGGGCCATCTTCTGCTGCTTCCCCAGGGTTGTCAGCAGGGAGCTGGCTCAGAAGTGGAGCAGCCAGCTCCCCAGTACGGAGCCACCACACCACATGCTGAACCCTGTACTCTCCTGGGCGCAAATCGGTCTCGCTCCTCTGCACACATTTGCCTACGTCTCGTCCCTGCATTTTCTCTTGCATCAAAGACAAGAACCTGGACCCGGGCCCCAGCACACCTCCTCCATGTTTATCGTCCCCGCCCATGGGAAGAGGCCTCTTCTGATAGACACGGGAGGCCACACGTGTGTCTCTCATGGTGATGGGGCTCGGTGATGGTCAGAGTGAGCCCCAGAGGCCAGAAGAGAAAGGGAGGGACGCAGGGACTCTTGCTCCCAGGCACTGCGCACTCTCAGCGCGAGCCGCCCTGAGCTTACGGTGTGTGTCGCCCTGACACCGCCTGTGCTGCCCTGAGCTTACAGTGTGTGTCACACTGACACCGCCTGTGCTACCCTGAGCCTATGGTGTGTGTCACCCTGACACCGCCTAAGCCACCCTGAGCTTACAGTGTGTGTCACCCTGACACTGCCTGAGCCACCCTGAGCTTACAGTGTGTGTCGCCCTGACACCACCTGAGCCGCCCTGAGCTTACAGTGTGTGTCACCCTGACAGACACAGCCTGAGCTGCCCTGAGCTTACGGTGTGTGTCACCCTGACACAGCCTGAGCTGCCCTGAGCTTACAGTGTGTGTCTCCCTGACACCGCCTGTGCCGCCCTGAGCTTACAGTGTGTGTCACCCTGACACAGCCTGAGCTGCCCTGAGCTTACAGTGTGTGTCTCCCTGACACCGCCTGAGCTGCCCTGAGCTTACAGTGTGTGTCACCCTGACACCGCCTGTGTCACCCTGAGCTCACAGCCTGAGCTACCCTGACACTGCCTGTGCTGCCCTGAGCTTACAGTGTGTGTCACCCTGACACTGCCTGAGCCGCCCTGAGCTTACAGTGTGTGTCTCCCTGACACCGCCTGAGCCGCCCTGAGCTTACGGTGTGTGTCTCCCTGACACCGCCTGAGCTGCCCTGAGCTTACAGTGTGTGTCACCCTGACACCGCCTGAGCCGCCCTGAGCTCACAGGCTGAACTGCCCTGACACAGCCTGAGCCGCCCTGAGCTTACAGTGTGTGTCACCCTGACACTGCCTGTGTCACCCTGAGCTCACTGCCCTGACACTGCCTGTGCGCCCTGAGCTTACAGTGTGTGTCACTCTGACACTGCTTGAGCCGCCCTGAGCTTACGGTGTGTGTCACCCTGACACCGCCTGAGCTGCCCTGAGCTCACAGGCTGAACTGCCCTGACACCGCCTGAGCCGCCCTGAGCTTACAGTGTGTGTCACCCTGACACCGCCTGAGCCGCCCTGAGCTTACAGTGTGTGTCACCCTGACACTGCCTGTGTCACCCTGAGCTCACAGCCTGAGCTGCCCTGACACTGCCTGTGCTGCCCTGAGCTTACGGTGTGTGTCTCCCTGACACTGCCTGAGCCGCCCTGAGCTTACGGTGTGTGTCTCCCTGACACAGCCTGAGCTGCCCTGAGCTTACAGTGTGTGTCACCCTGACACCGCCTGTGCCACCCTGAGCTCACAGCCTGAGCTGCCCTGCTGGGGGGCTTCCTTAGGCTGCAACGGGGCACCATGTGCGCCCTGACGTCCACCTGCCGAGGTGAGCAGTGCAGGTCCCCTGTGGCTGCAGGTCCTTCCCTTGCAGCTCCCAGGAGCTCCTGCCCTGCCCTGCCCTGCCTTCGGCAGGCCCTGAGGATTCTGGGGCCACGAGCGTGGACTTTCATTTCTCATGAGGCAGCCAGGCCCCCCTGCAGCCACACGGATGGCCTTCAGCTGCTCTTCTCCCGGAAGAGGCTTCCCCGGCTCCTGTCTGGGACACCTGCTGCTGACAGCGTTGGGGGGCACGCAGAGCTACACGGGGTCCTCCTGTGTGGCCCTGGTGCCTACTGGGAATGCCTCCCTGAGCATGTCCAGCTCCCGTCCCTCCACCGACCGCTGGGTCCTCTGTGCCTCTGCACCCGCGCTGGTCACTTCCACCGACTCGCACATGCGCCGCTGTCGAGGGGGAGCAGGGTGCCTGCCCGCCTGGCTCTTCACAGCTCCGTGCTGTGTGGGGGCCGGCCTGAGGGGGTCGTGCAGGGTACCACAGGTGTAGGTACAAGAGTCCACACTGACGCCACCACTCTCAGATTCTTTGGATCCCTCTAGAACTTTTGAAGCTCCTCCCCCTGCCCCCATAGCCTGGCATGAAGGGTCCATGTGTACCTGGGGGACGCCGGCCTCCCTGCCCCTGCCTGCCATGCCCACGCTGGCCTGGCCCTGCCCTCCCCAGGTCCCCTGGCTGCCACAGACACCAAGGGGCTCGGGAGGTCCCCGAGCTCTGGTCCTCCCAGGACGAGGCCTGGCTCTGACCCTCTGGCTGGCACGGAACTCCCTTTCTGGGAGTCAGAGCTGGCTGGGACGCCCTCGGCTCCCGCATCCCTGCCTCGAGATGAGCTGGGGGCCTTCCTCCCAGGCCTGTGGGGCCCCTCCCCTGCAGGAAGGCAGGTGCTCCAAACACCTGGGGGAGCACCTCTGCTGCTGGACAGGAGCCCCGGCTTGGCACTAAGCTCCTGCACAGGCCAGGCTGAACACCTGCCTGGGGCCACCCACACTGAAGTTCCATGTCACCGTGCTGAAACAGAGATGTCGACTGAGACATCACAACCCGGGCCACCACGGCCCCGCGGCCCCCACTGCCAGGGTCATGGGGTCACAGCCCCGTGGCCCCTACTGCCAGGGTCACAGGGGTCATGGCCCCATGGCCCCCACCGGCCAGGGTCATGCAGGTCATGGCCCCACAGCCCACACTGCCAGGGTCATGGGGTCACAGCCCCGCGGCCCCCACTGCCAGGGTCACAGGGGTCACGGCCCCACGGCCCACACTGGCCAGGGTCATGCAGGTCATGGCCCCATGGCCCACATTGCCAGGGTCATGGAAGTCACGGCCCCACAGCCCACACCGGCCAGGGTCATGGAGGTCACGGTCCCACAGCCCACACTGGCCAGGGTCATGCAGGTCATGGCCCCACAGCCCACACTGGCCAGAGTCATGGGGTCACAGCCCCATGGCCCACACTGCCAGGGTCATGGACGTCACGGCCCCACAGCCCACACCGGCCAGGGTCATGCAGGTCATGGCCCCATAGCCCACACCGGCCAGGGTCATGGAAGTCATGGCCCCACAGCCCACACTGGCCAGGGTCATGGAGGTCATGGCCCCACAGCCCACACTGGCCAGGGTCATGCAGGTCATGGCCCCATGGCCCACATTGCCAGGGTCTTGGAAGTCATGGCCCCACAGCCCACACTGGCCAGGGTCATGGAAGTCATGGCCCCATGGCCCACATTGCCAGGATCATGGAAGTCATGGCCCCATAGCCCGCACTGGCCAGGGTCATGGAGGTCATGGCCCCACAGCCCACACTGGCCAGGGTCATGGAGGTCACGGCCCCACAGCCCACACTGGCCAGGGTCATGGAGGTCACGGCCCCACAGCCCACACTGGCCAGGGTCATGGAGGTCATGGCCCCACAGCCCACATTGGCCAGGGTCACAGGGGTCATAGCCACGGCCCACACTGCCAGGGTCATGGACGTCACGGCCTCACAGCCCACACTGCCCAGGGTCACAGGGGTTACGGCCTCACGGTCCACACTGCCAGGGTCATGGACGTCACGGCCTCACAGCCCACACTGCCCAGGGTCACAGGGGTTACGGCCTCACGGCCCACACTGCCCAGGGTCACAGGGGTTACGGCCTCACGGCCCACAGGAGCCGGTTCTAGCCGGCCTTGTAATACAGTTCCCTCTGCCTCGCTCCTCGCACACCCAACGGCACCTCATGTTGGACACCAGTTATCTTTCTGTTGCTCTGTGTGTCTGCCCCACTTCACAAGGAAAGTAACTTAAAAGCACAGATCTCATTTCTTCTCTGGTTCTTCAGTCCTTTAGTCTGCGAAACCAGCCTCCCCTCCCTGGCGCACGGACACACGGGTGCACGGGCCCTGTTACAAGGGATGAGTGTCGCCACACCCAAGAAGCAGGATGGAAGCCAGTGAGACGGCCAAGCTGCTGTCGTCATAAGAGAGGCCGCT
Organism: Oryctolagus cuniculus; assembly: GCF_964237555.1. Taxonomy (NCBI): domain Eukaryota; kingdom Metazoa; phylum Chordata; class Mammalia; order Lagomorpha; family Leporidae; genus Oryctolagus; species Oryctolagus cuniculus. The sequence goes on from NC_091434.1 coordinate 2,669,599, forward strand.
TCACGCGCCACGATCCCACCTGTCCCAGGCGTCCAGATGGGGCCGGGGCGTCTCTCCTGGACTGGTGGCTTCCAGGCTGGGGCAGGGGACAAGGACGCCGCTCGATAGGGGACAGTCCCCCAGGCCAGGCTGCTGACACGGTGGGGAGGGCTGCACCCAGAGGAAATGGCTGTGGGCAGAGGCGCTGCGGAGGTGATGGGAGAGCCCCAAAGGAGCCTGGGACAGGTGCCCGTCTGGCATCAAACCCCACACCCCACAGCACAGAGGACGTGGGGACCACTGAGCCTGATCCCCGGTGTCACGAGAACCCGCTGAGACCCAGCTTCCTGTGTCCTGGTTCCTCCTTCATCAGCCTCCATCTCTCTCTGCTGTGGGCCAAACCCCACCACCCAGAGCTGCAGGGAAGAGAGGATTCCTGGGAATTCCAGGACTGGAGGCTGGTGAGGAATTCGGGAGGACCAGGAGGAGGGGCCTTCCCTCTCTTCTGCCTGGCCCCGCCCACTGCAGGGAGGCCACGCCCCTGCCCCGATCCTGCCCAGCTGGTGGGAGCCCCCAGCAAAGCTGGCAAACTGGCTCTGGAGGGGGAGACTGACAGCCAGCGCCTCAGGAGCTGTGACTTCCGGTCTGGCACCCAGGGGACCACATGACCGCAGCGGACTTTGCCTCAGGGCCTTCCAGGAAGGGAAGAGGCCTGACTTTGGGCCGGTTGGAGCTGCCTCTGCCCCAGGCTGCCGCTCTGGTTTGCTCTCTATTGTCCACTGGAGCGGAGCCTTCTCTTGGCCACTGCCCAGCCGCCGGCCGTGGAGGGACGCACCCCCGCCTCCACTCCCCAGGCCAGGAGAAGACAGGCAGGGGCCCTGCAGGACCCGCTGATGAGCCGTTGTCCCACTCCCTGGCAGTGACCAGCCCGGAGAGCAGGTGAGTCACTGTTGAAACCCCTGTGCGCCCTGCAGAGGGCCCGTGCGTGTGCACCTGCTGGTGTGGCTCCGGGTGAGACAGGGCCCCATTTGGGTCCGTGGCTGCTCTCTGGGCCAGCTCCCAGACAAAGGTTTCCATCTGAATTTTACTCTGGGGAAGTTTCAGCCACAGGCCTTGAGCACAAACTGCTGTGGGGACAAGGTGCCCGCCATGGATGCCACTTCAGACGCACTTGAATGCCTGGCTAAGGTGACCAGTGCTGTCTGGCAGGCTAGTCTCGCTGTTTCATGACACGTCCTTTTAGAATCTGCATCTCGTTGCCTTGTTTTCTGTATTCCTGCCACACTGTTCCAGAAAGCCAGGACTCTGCAGGTGTCCTAGGGTCCTCCCGGGGGTGGGAGTGGACGCCCCGCTCCGCCCCACCCCTTGTGGCAGCGCCCCTCCCCCCAGGTGAAGATGTGGCTGGGTTTTCTCTTCTTTCTGTCTTTCTGTTTTCTTTGGATGGGAGAGAGGTGATCCTGGAGGACTGGAGAAGCCCCGGTCAGGGTTAGAAGGGACACCCTCAGACCTCCCATCCCCTCTCCCCATCAAGCCCCCCCAGAAGCCAGGGTCCCCCTGAACAGATGATTCTAACTTGTCATGGTCCAAGGCTTACAACAGAGAACCACGGAAAAATTATGTGCAGAAGTGTTTACTGTGGTTTTGTTTATTAGAGAAAAAAA